>NW_006921759.1:3276063-3296517 GCF_000298275.1 Orycteropus afer afer
GAGGCAGTATCACTATGGAAGTAGGATTGCCCAACCTTCCTTCCGAGGAGTGGCTGGTGGGTTTGAACCGCCAGCCTTCTGGTTAGCAGTCAAGTGCCTTGGGCACTATGCTACCAGAGCTCCTAAGAGACGGGCCCGGCTACCTGGCGGGGAGCGGCCAGGTGGGTTTGAAAACAAAACCTTTTTCACACTGCAGCTGGAAACATAGGCTATCCAAATATCACTGATTTTCTTTTTTAATGTGACTTAGGCCTAAGGGGAAGGGGTATCTTGCTGAATAAATTCCACTGGGGTTACTGCCATTTTCTCCAAACTACTCTGACTCTTCCAATATCATGCTATTGTTGTTTGTTTTAGAACTTTTTATTGCGGCATAGTGCCTAAGGCATTTGACTGCTAACCAGAAGGCTGGCAGTTCAACCCCACCAGGCACCCCTCGGAAGGAAGGCTGGGCAATCTACTTCCGTAGTGATACTGCCTGGAAACACAAGGAGGGGTCTCTCTGAGTCGAAACCAACCTTACAGCAGTGAGTTTGGGGTGTTTTTTTTGGCCTAGCTCCATCTGCCCTCCCAGCTCTATCCTTACCTGGTGGCCACACATTGATAGTGCATCTAGAGAAACAGCACCATCTGCTGGGCAAAGGCTGCTGTGCATATGTCTTGGCAATAGGGCAGAGACTCAAATTTTCCTTTCTACAACTCTAAACTGACATCAGTAAAGCTTAGCAACTAAAGCCAGCCTTCCATAGGTCAAAGAGGAAGGCCTGATACTCCAGAACTGCTGATGAAATTATAAAATCCCATTTGTCTGAGGCTTTTCTTCTAAAAACAAAACAAAACAAAACAAAACAAAAACCCAAAGATCTGGCTTAAACAGAACAAAAAGAGCCACAACTTTAAAAGGCCTTCATCCCCTGCATTCTTTGCAGTGTTGAAAGAATAAGTGGTTCATTGTCTCCTTTTCTGGCAATTCCAGAGGTGAATTTTATCCTCTATCCCTTATAAAATACCATGACTTTATCTGGATTGAACTCCTAGCTCATAACCACTTTCCTATGTAGGGATTTTTTCTCCTCATGACCAGTCTACATTGTCTTTAAACTTCTAAGATTCTTTTCCAACACATTTAACTGAGTGGATTTCTTAGGATTTAAGAAATATTGCCCTTATCTTCTTTTTCCTTCCTTTCATACTCCAATTTGACAAACTGAACTTGGTATTTTCAATTTTTTCAATCTATTTATTTTCTGTCTGCACTACTGAATGTAAACTGGACTTTTTCTGGTATCCTTTTCATCATGGACAGCAAATGCCTCTCCACCTCAATTTTCTGCTGGCTAGACACTGAGCTCTCTCCTTTTCTTCTGTAAATTACTTTCAAGTCTAGATCCTGGTATATAATTTCCTTTCACTTTTTCTTTACTTTTCCAATTACTCCTTTACTGTCACTAAGAGATGCTCTTTTCTCATGTCTTCTCATGAGCTTTTCCAGAAAGTAGATGAAGTTCATCCTATTATTATCACTTATGGTTTTACCTGCATTGTTCAATTTTTTTGCCCATGTTGTTGTTGTTATGTGCCATCGAGTTGGACCCAACTCACAGCAACACCTTCTTGGGTTTCCAAGGCAGTATCACTATGGAAGTAGATTTCCCCATCTTCCTTCCGAGGAGTGGCTGGTGGGTTTGAACCGCCAGCCTTCTGGTTAGCAGTCAAGTGCCTTAGCCACTATGCTACCAGAGCTCCCTTTTACCCATAGAATCCTTCAATATTACAATTTGAGTCTTGAATTTTTTCTCCAGGTCTTTCAGCTTGAGAAATGCCAAGTGTGTTCTTCCCTCTGGGCTTTCTAACCAGCTCTTTGTACATTTCATTAAAATACTTCACTTTTTTTTTCTTGAGCTGCCCTTTGAAATCTTTTGTTCAGTTCTTTCACTTCACTTCATCATTTCTTCTGAGCTCTCTCCTTTGCTCTTCTAGCTACTCTCCATTCACGAGTAAGTTTCAAAGTCTCTTCTGACATCCATTTTGGTCTTTTCTTTCTTTCCTTTTTAATGACGTTTCGCTTTACTCACGTATGATGTCCCTGATGTCACCCCACAATTAATCTGGTCTTCAGTCATTAGTGTTGAATGTGTCAAATCTATTCTTGAGACAGTCTCTAAATTCAGGTGGAATATATTCAAGGTTGTACTTTGGCTCTCATGGATTTGTTTTAATTTTCTTCAGCTTGAACCTGAACTTGGTTATTAGCAACTGATGGTCAGCCCTTGGCCTTGTTCTGACTGACGATACAGAACTTCTCCATCATCTCTCTCCACAGATGTAGTCAATCTGATTCCTGTGTATTCCATCTGGCAAGGTCCACACGTATATTCGTCAGTTATGTTGGTGAAAAAAGGCACCAATAAGTGGTAATCCAAGAAGCTGACTATATGAAGAATGTGGCATCAGGATCGGAGGAAATCTCATTAACACCCTGCCATATAAGAAGACACAACTTTTCTTCCTGAAAGTGAAGTAGCATTTACTGGACCAATAAGCAACATCACAATAAACAGAGAAAAGACTGAAGTTGTCCAGGGCTTCATTTTACTTAGATCCACAATCAACACCCATGGAAGCAGCAGTCAAGAAATCAGACATCGTATTGCAATGGGCAAATCAGCTGCAAAAGACCTCTTGGAAGTGTTAAAAAGTAAAGATGTCACTTTGGGAACATCTTTACCCAACCCATGGTATTTTTAATTGCCTCATAAGTATGCTAAGGCTGGACAATGAATAAGGAAGACTGTAGAAGTGATACATTTGAATTACGATGTGGGAAAAGAATACTGAATATACCAGGAACTGCCAAATGAACAAACAAATCTGTCCTGGAAGAATATGGCCAGAATGCTCCTTAGAAACGAGGATGGTGAGACTTTGTCTCACGTACTCTGGACACGTTATCAGGAGGGACCACTCCTTGGAGAAGGACATCATGCTTGGTAAAGCAGAAGGTTGGCAAAAAAGTGGAAGACCCTCAATGAGATGGACTGATACGGTGGCTGCAATGATGGGCTCAAGCACAGCAATGATTGAGGATGGTGCAAGACCATCTGCTGTATGCAGGGTAGAACCAGACGGCACGTAACAAAAACAATAATGGTTTTACCATCATTTATAAATTACTCCCACTTCTACGGTTTATGTAAAATTCATTTCTTTTTTTTTAAATTACCGTATATTTTTATAGTCCTCAGATTTCTTAATCAGCTATTAGAAGATAAAAATCAACAACATAAAATATTTTTTTTTCCTGAGCTCTCATATTTGCAAGATTACTTCCTTTTCCTTATTGAAAACATTTCCAAAACTATTCCTCCAGGATCCATTAGTTTTTCTTGATTTATTAGGAGAATTACCTCTTTTAAGCAGTAACTTATGAAACTCTAATATGAGATTCTCAAAAATCTAAATAACCCAACTCATATCCTGAATGCGTACTATCCAAATGAGATAGTAACCAGTAAGATTAGCCACATAAATAATAGTCAATGATTTTCCACTGGCATTCCATTAAAAAGCATACACATACACACACACACAGAATTTAGTCAAAAACTAAAATAAAATTCTTAGTTTTTCATTCTCTCTTCAGTCTGTTTTTCTTTTTCTTTTGGCAGTTTATGGTATAGTCAGGGACCTACATAAAATTGAGTGGAAAAAAATGTTTTTATTAATCACAACATGAAATTGACACGAGATCCTATTAGAACTGAACCAGGAAAAATAATGTTGTTACAAAATTTATATTTCTCACATCCATTATAGAGGAAAATATTACATATCAGAGTTCCTTTTAATCTTACGGACTGATTTCAGTAAAACTAATTTGTTTTAAAAAATAGTAAACAACAATATTCTAAAACTGTGCCAAGTTAGTTAGAAAGGCAACCATAAAATCTTTAATGATAACAACTGTCAGGATTAGGAATGTTTTGTTAAATATTAAGAACCATATCTCTATTTGAGCTGTTATGTAATGCACCTCTTTCACTGGTAAGGCAACTGCTTGCTGTGGCTGCCATAATGATTAACAAGTAACAGATGATTGGTTGATTAAGATGATTAAGTTTTCTTTCCCAATTTTGTTCTTTTGGAGCAGAAGGAAATACCTTTGTCTTTTCTATGTAGGGAGGCAAATACTGTGAAATGCAACTGCTATAATCTTCTAACACATAATTAAATAGGGGCAATGAATTATTAGGAATAAACCTTTGAGACATTTCCAGTTTTTAAAATAGCATGGCTTCTGAATAACTTCCCCAAACTACCTTTCCATTTTTTACATGACCTGAAAAACAACACAACTGATCTCTGTTTTAGTGACTTCTATCTACTACACTTAGCACTCAACAAGGTGAGAGGTGTGGCTTCAAACAATTTCTACATATAATACATTTTTAAATAAACTTCCATTTCACTGAACTGAGTATTATTTCCCCCACTTACGTTCTTGTGGAAAGTAATTTGAACATATACATATATACACCTGCATACATGTGTGTGTGTATATGTATGTTTTAAGTAAGTTACTTTTACCATTAGAATAAAACTAGACTACAGGGATGACTTTCCGGAACAGTTTGGTCTTCCTGTGAATCCTTCTCTAGGTAGAGGCAGGCCAGCAGAGTTCGCTGAAGGATGTTATGAGGTTGTAGTAAGTCTTTTCATCATCGGTTAGTCCTGCATTGCCAGGTCTCACCACCACAGCTACATGCACATCTGCTTCCTCAGCAGCACTGGCCTCTGTGAGAATCAGAATTTGCATCAGAAACTTCAAAACATGATTTTTAAGTCTGAGATTTGCTTCAAAATAATCAGGGGGAAGGGAGAAGAGATAAAACAAGTTTGGCCCTGATTTGATAATTATTGAAATTAGATGATGGGCACAGCACATGCAGGTTGACTATACTGTTCTCTTTTTCTTGTGTTCTGATTTTTTCCATAATAAAATTTTTAAAAATATGTGACTGCGGTTGAGAGAACAGAATGACAGTGTATACTAGACTTCTGAGCTTTATTAAGTCCTTATGAATGGAAAAGGACAGGGCCTATCCTGTTTGACCTCTTTCCTCCATTCTCCCTCATCAGTCCTGTAGAGGACTGAGTTGCTTCCTTACGGCAAGCTGTTGGTAATACCAATTAAGTAGATATTGGGTAAAAAGAATCCATGATCTGATTAGGCCAAAGAACCTGAAATAGAACCTGCTCTCACCTCTAAACTCCACGTTATATTCCTTGCCCAGACTGCCCATCTCTTTTGCCTGGCAAATGCCTAGTATTAAAAATTTAGCACAAATAGCATATCTTCCAAACCACTACCATCTGTATTGAAGAATCCAATGTGCTCCTTTAATACCCTACAGGAACTTTTGTGGCACAGTGGTTAAGGCATTAGCTGCTACCGAAAGGTCAGAGGTTTGAACCCACCAGCCACTCCACAAGAGAAGCATGAGGCAGTCTGCTTCCGTAAAGATTTACAGCCCTGGAAACCTTATGAGGCAGTTCTACTCTGCCCCATAGGGTCACTATGAGTCAGAATCTACTTGACAGCAATAGGGTGGTGGTGACAGTTACTTCTAACATGACAATATAATTTGACACATTATTTACCTGTTGACTGTGAATGCCTGAGATCAGTGTGTGGTGGGGTGGAAGTAAAAATGTTGTTGTTGTTGTTGTTGTTATGTGCCGTCGAGTCGGCCCCGACTCATAGCGACCCCTCCTTGGGTTTCTGAGGCAGTATCACTACGGAAGTAGGATTGCCCAACCTTCCTTCCGGGGAGTGGCTGGTGGGTTTGAACCACCAGTCTTCTGGTTAGCAGTCAAGTGCCTTAGGCACTATGCTACCTGAGCTCCCAAGGATGAGTCAAATGAAACATGGTAAACTAGGTATTGCAAGAGCACCCCTAATAAGCTTGGTTTATGGCAGCTTTTGCACTACAAGGACAGAGCTGAATAGCTGTGATAGAGACTATATGGCCCAGAAAGCTTGAAGTATGTACTACCTTGCACTTTACATAAAAAGTTCCTTCATTTCTCTCTCATTTGGGTTTTTTTGGGGATATTAAGTCTTCTGCTCTCCTTGGCAACGAACATCTGAGCACATGATACCAAAACACAGGGTGATAAGAGAAAACAGAAAAGAACAAGGCAGGCTATAGCCAGCAGTCTGGCACCATCCCAGCTACAGATGACCCCAGTTATGGCCCTACTGCATAACCCAGAAGGAGCACACTGACAGAAGAGGAGGAGCAGGAATAAAATCTCCTTCTAGGGGAGTGGGATGAGGCCAACTTGGGGATTTATCTCTATTTTTTTAAGAAAACAGCTAAATGCAAAGAGAAAGACTTGAAATTATATGTGTACTATAATGGAAACTACAAAAAAAAAAAGTATGGCTAAAGAAAGGACTATGAAGAAACTGTAAGTGGCCTGAAGGCAGAAGTTATAATTATTAACAGTAACCAAAAAGCTGGGGATAGAGTAAGGGTCTAGGGATCACAAACTCAAAACTCACTGCCGTCAAGTCAGATCTGACTCATAGCTACCCCTCCTTGGGTTTCCGAGGCAGTATATCTACAGAAGTAGATTGTCCAGTCTTCCTTCTGAGGAGTGGCTGATGGGTTTGAACCCCCAGCCTTCTGGTTAGCAGTCAGATGCCTTAGGCACTAAGCCACCAGAGCTCAAGTTGAACCAAATATTCAATTCATGAATGCTCGGGACACAGATGTGTAGGGAGCTCCAGCCACTACAGATCCCTAATTCTAAACCTGTAGGAACTTAGCATCCAAAGTGTTAAGGAAATTAAATATAAGGGCTAACCACAGATTTTTATCTCCCATAGCTGCTTTCTGTGAAATGATCAATACAAACAATTCACAGGTTAAACTGGCTAAGCTCACCAGAGTAAGGTGAGTTCTGTGAAGTCTAGTTCTATGATAACAGACAAAAAGGGTCAGAGTGAGAAATCTCCTCCTCAGTGTGCTGTCTTCCAAGGGCCCAGGGAGCTGCCATGAACAGACCAGGTAAGCAAGCATCTCCCTCCCCTCTACCTCTTTGCCCTGTGGCCCTTCTCCAGCCAGCCATCATACACATAGTCTATCAGAGCAGCTGCACAGACTGCAAAACCTGTTACTCCTGTTCAGGGAGTAAATGGAAGTCAGGATCTCAGTCCCAGAGAAATTATGATCCAAGGTGGAATGAAGAAACACAAGTGTATAGAACTGCCCTCGAATACAAGTAAAATTATAAACACAGCAGAAACAGGTTCTCTGTGAGTTTCATAAATGCTAAGAATGACCACACAAACAATGGCTGGAGCCACGTGGGGTAGTTTGGGAAAGCCTCAGTAGCCAAGGGCTGGTCAAGTAAGAACCACAGAGACTCGCCTTCACCTAGCACCCTCCACCTCTGTGCCTGCTGCTTCTTGATTCCTCCTTCATTCATTACCTTTTCCTTCCGTGATTCTATGAAGGATTCATATTTATACACAGATGCTGCAGCACATGTTTTTATATTTGGTCAAAATCACTCTTGAAATCACTTAAATTGCTAGTAAAAGTATATCTTGTTTTGTGCATTCAACCTTTAAAGTAATGGTACATATGCTAATGAACAGCATATAACAGATAGGGCTGTATCTTGAAGCAGCTGAATCATATGCAGCAAGGCCTGAGGGTTCACACCATGAGGGGCACCTGGGGAACTGAGACCACCTGTAGGAATGGCAGAGATGAAGCTTCTACTCACTGTGGGTAGATGCTCAGCCACTTGGATGACAGGCAAAACTGCCCAAGCTATTTACACAGTTCTCACTCTTCTTAATCTCTGCTGAAAATGTATAGCTAATCTCACTGCTATTCAATACCTTTGATGCAGGTCTACTCTAACTTTACTGTCCTTAACTAACCATATACCTACTCTCATACTCTTGCCTGCCTGCCCCTTTCCAATGGTCCTCCTTAAATTTTATTTATTACTTTCCCATCTCAGGTGTGTGTATGTATGTGTGTACAGTAAAGGGTGGGGAGCCATAGATAATAGGTAATATCAAGTCTTTGTAATGCCACTTCTCTACACCACCCCTAAAAACTGGTAACTGGAGAGGGAGGTGGGTTGGTTGGTTATTTCTTTTTATAAAACTTGTTTCATTTTCAAGGATCTCCACATAAACTTTCTTTAAACAGGCAATGTGTCTGTACTGCAGGGCTGAGCTCCTATCCTGGAATATGCAATATAAGAGAAGTCATATTACTCACCTCGAGTAACGTCTGTCAGAAACAGGATGTTGTTGGTTGAGCACCCAATGCTGTCTGCAATCTTTCGATAACTCTCACTCTCCACTTTGTGCCCAATCTTGGTATCAAAGTGACCATCAAAAAGCTGAACAAAGACAGGAGATTGTACAAAGACTGAACAAGGCAAATACACCTGCTAATCCTGACCCTTGTATGTCTCATCCTTTTTCTCTGGAATACATGACAGTTATAGTGATTCCATTTATTCAATGAATATTTACTGAAAATCTACTCAATATAAAACTTTATGGAGATCACAAAAAGTAAATACAAAGTCAGATTTTATAGCAATAGCATTTGGAAGAAAAAAACTACCAGCTCAATGTGTATACTAAGATCATTTTATAATCTACTTGGTTTTCATTTGTATTAATTTTAGATTCAAAATCTTTTACAATATGCATGTCATAGTTTCTATGCTTAATAAATACTATCAGCACTTAAACTATTTATTGAACTTGATTTCAGTGCTGGTGAAATGTTCTAAAGCATCATCCTTTTGATTCCAGAAGGAACAAAAATCCTTTCACCTGCCTCAGTTTCAAGAAACTTTATTTTCCAATTATTACATTTTGAAATTCTACCCA
The DNA here is from genome assembly GCF_000298275.1 of Orycteropus afer afer. Classification (NCBI taxonomy): domain Eukaryota; kingdom Metazoa; phylum Chordata; class Mammalia; order Tubulidentata; family Orycteropodidae; genus Orycteropus; species Orycteropus afer. Next base: position 3,284,999 of record NW_006921759.1, read on the forward strand.
ACAGCCAGCATACTCCTCTGCCCTCTTAGAAATAATTGAGGTCAAATGTGTAAGTTGCTAATTTAACCTACAATAATTATAATAAGTCCACATTAGAGGACAGTGAGTCTATTTTAATGGTGGTGGAGTAATCTAGAAAAGGATATTGAGTAGTTGCACAACTTGAAGATTATGTCACTGAATTATACATGGAGAAATTGTTGAATTTCTGTATGTTTTTGCCATGTACATCTTTACCACAATTTCAAAAAAAAAAAAATTCCAAGTTTAAGATCAAATACTATAATGTGATCTTTTGAAAAGTTTTCAGAAAAGAAAGCCTAGCAGTACTCAAATAAAAATAAAGTTTTAGTTTTTTTTTTTTAACTTTAAAAACTTAAGATTGATTTTGAATATTTTTCCTTTTCTCTCAAGTTTGCCTCACTTGATAACTCAAATATAAGATTTTTGTTTAAAAAAACCAAAGGAAGCATTCCACTGGTTTCCTTTGGGTTGATGATTTTCAAGTATTGCCAAGACTGCTGATTGATATGCTATCTTATTAGCTTTTTGAGAGAGAGAGCATGAGATGTAAATACAAAAAACCATATTGCCATCGAGTTGATTCTGACTCATGAGGACCCTGTAAGACAAAGGAGAACTGCCTAATAGGGTGGGTTTCCAAGGCTGTAAAGTTTTATGTAGACTGTCCAACCTTTCTCCTGTGGAGCAGTTGTTGGGTTTGAACCACCAACCTTTTGGTTAGCAGCCAAGTGCTTTAAACACTGCACTGCCAGGGCTCCAAGATGTAGGAATATAAATAGTTGTAGTACCACTACCCTCATCAGAATCACTATCTGTTAAGGTGGAGATTACAATGCAGATTCCTAACCCCCAACCACAGACTTGCTCAATCAAACTCTCTAGGAAGCAAGGCCCCCAAAAAACCAAAACCAAACTCACTGCCCTTGAATTGGATCCAACTCATAGGGCCTAGAGATCAGCATTTTAACAAGCTCTTGGAGATGATCCTTATGTGTAAGAAAGTTTGAGAAGGAAACATTTCACCCTCATCCCCGTATTTCCCACTTCTCTTTTCATCCTGCTTGGCATATATAAATGGTATGAATGCTGATTCAGCTTATAACTGTAGTACATTCTTTTAACATACATTATTTCATGCTTTGAGTGTCAAAAAACAAAGTAAACAAGTGACCTACCTCAAGAATATCACCCTCTGTAGAATGCCCAAATAATAGTTTCTGTGCTTCTACACTCCCTGAAGAATAGATATATACCTTCATTCCAGCCTCTCTCCACTTCCTGACTGCTGGAATGACATCTTCAAAGAACCTAGAAGGGAAGACCACCAAGTTAAAATGCAGGACATGTCAGCTGGCCAGATGGAATTCTGTCAAAATAGACCCACAAGTTCCTCTAGTAATACCTACAAAAGGTCACTATGAGAAGGAACTCCTAGGAGACTTCAAACTCCTGCAGTTCTAATAAGCTTATTATCAGACTTCCAGGATCCCAGCAGATTATAACCAACAATTTAGATGGGGAGAACCATTTCTGACAGACAGCCACAGTAGTAATAGTAAAAAAGTGATCACAGATAATAAAAGGATGAAATTAAGAAAGTGATAAAAAAAATTGCTAAGGAACTGAAAAAAGCAAACAATAATATTGTACTATTATATAATCTGTGATGTCATTTACAGGAAGAAATGGTTAAATTATGTCCAGTTTGCTTTAAGAAAACATGGAAGTATTTTAAGAAAGAACTGTACCCCAAATAATTAAAAGACAAAATGTTTAGGGGACTTAAAGCTTTAAACCTTTGATTACCCAGAAAATGGAACTACATTTTTTAAGAACTAAGGAAACTATCAAAACCCAAACCTACTGCCATCATGTAGATTTTGACTCATAGCCATCCCCGTAAGGTTTCCAAGCCTGTAAATCTTTATGGAAACAGACTGCCTCATCTTTCTCCTGCAAAGTGGCTATTGGATTCGAGCCACCAACCTTTTTGTTAGCAGCCCAATTCCTTAACCATAGTGCCACCAGAACTCCTTCAGAAAAAACTTAAGAAAACTATGGGGTGTGTGTGTGTGTGGGGGGGGTAGATTATGTAACAATTCAGTTAAGAGACTTGTACCATTTCACTTTATCTAATCAGCAAGCAGTGTCTGGTTTTGATTCCTGACAATTGGTCACTTTTATCAATTTTATGGTGTCTTCGTATTTAGTACAGGTAGTCTACAACTTATATTTGAGTTGCAATGAATCACACTTACAACTGTCTATTTTTTTTGGGGGGGGGGTATCTTATTAGTAATACGTGGTGTAGTGCGTAAAACTAACCAGACTGCTAACCAGAAGGATGGTGGTTCAAACCCACCAGCCACTCCTCGGAAGGTAGGTTGAGCAATCTACTTCCGTGGTGATAACACCTCGAAAACCCAAGGGGTCACTATGAGTCGGATCTGACTCAATGGCATTGAGTTTGGTTTGGAGTTTGGTTACTACATACAAAGTTGCAGCACATAATTTGCTGATGTTATCATTCTCAGATATGCACTGTTACGACTTACTGTTCAAAACAGTGCCACATAGCAGGGGGATGACCTTGTCTACAATGATGTCTAGGGCTGATATAAGTATAGGGAGTCATAATGGATAGAAAGTTGGACAGTTTTCAACTTTAACAACATATGACAATTGAACTCTGCATAAACCCACCAGCTGTTACAACTGAATTCAGTGTTACGACAATGATGCTGACTTCACTGTAATATTCTGTGTATTTGGAACACTACACCTTCCTGAGTGGAAGTTACAGGAAAAGCATGCAGGGGATTTGGGAAAAATTGCTGAGTTATTAAAATATGCTGCAAGCATTTGATCAGGATAATATGATGGAGGTCAGAGGAAAAAGTGTCCATAAGGCAAAAACTCTGAATTTAGAACTTGCTATTGCCAAGGTGGAACAGCTTACAGAACATAAAGAAGAGGAATCGACAGATTAGGACTTAAAGCATTTTGAAAAGGAAACATGCTAAAGAAGAAAGAAATAATTAAGAAGAGGAAGGAGAGAAGTTGTTAAAAAGAATTTTATTATGAAAGGATTAGCTGAAGTTTTTTCTAAATTAAATCAGGGGCTTCAGTTGTTTTTAACATAGACCTAAACACTGATCACTATACTAAAGTCAAGAGACAAAATCTGGAAGAAATGTTACCGTGAAATATATGAAAAAAGAAAAGGACCATGCAGACAATGCTCACTAATTTTCTGACTAGAAACGCTAACCCCATTTCCAGAGATAATTCAGATGATCCAGAACTTTACAAAATTGGAATTATTACTTCAGCCAACAAAATACCAACGTTGTCCAACGACTCTTCATGATCAGAGTAAATTTTTATGACTTATTTTTTATGTATATATGTATTAAAATATATCTTTAAGTTTATATGTACCGTTTCTACCTAAAAGACAGATAAAGATCAGATTTAAAAAGATGCTGATAATAAAAGCACTAATAATGAAAGCGAAGAAAATTAATGAATTTGACTTAATGTCAGAACTTGGGATGGAGTTGTCAGAATGGAACCCCACTGTTAAGTCAGGGATGACTTGTAGTGAAAATGGTATCAGAGGAAACAGGTTAAAGAGAAGCATGTGGAACTCAAACTGAAAACCAAACTCCCTGCTGTCGAGTTGATTTCAACTCAAAGCATCCCCTCCTTGGGTTTCTGAGGCAGTATCTCTATGAAATTAGATTGCCCAATCTTCCTTCCGAGCAGTGGCTGGTGGGTTTGAACCACCAGCCTTCTGGTTAGCAGTCAAATGCCTCCAGCACTACACCACTAGAGCACCTCTGCATGAAGAACTAGTCATCTTTAAAAGAGTTACTGGAAAATGTACTTACATCAGTGATGTCACGTCTTCTGTTAAATAAGGAGTTTCAATAACTAAAAGCCTCAATGTCAAACTATAGTACTGGGAACAACACACAATTAATGAGAATGTTGACACATCATGTAACTAACGTCGCTCAACAACTTATGCTGAGACTGTCAAATGGGAACCTAATTTGTTACATAAACTTTCATCAAAACACAAAAAAATACTATAACAAAAAAAAGTACTCAGTATACAATAAAAGCCACTGAGGCATACACTTCAAATGGCAGAAATGCATGCATGACATGTAAATTATATCTCAGTAAGTCTATTAAATAAAGAAAAAGCCTTAGTGTCACACTGAAAATTGGAGTGGCTCAGGTTCTTATGTAATACTCATTTGTATACATGCAGAATCTTCCTATCTATTTTAATTCCCAAATAAAGAAATTGAAAATGCTATCTTAAAAAAGGCAAGAATATTGAAACATGAAAATTATCAGTATTATATGCTCTACAAAATCCAGGCACACCTTGTTTCATGTTGCTTTGCTTTATTGCACTTTGTAGATAACTGCATTTTTTACAAATTGAAGTTTTGTGGCAACCAGGCATTGAGCAATGAGCAAATCTATTGGCACTATTTTTCCAACATCATGTACTCACTTCATGTCTCTGTGTCACATTTAGGTAATTCTCACAATATTACAAACTATTCTTAATGCTATTACATACTTGGGAGACTACAGTATAGTGTAAACATAACTTTTATATGTATCAGGAAACCAAAAAATACATGTGGCTTTTTTGCACTATTTGCTTTATTGCGATATCTAGAACCAAACCTGGAAATCTCTGAGATATGCCTACAGCAACTGATAGTAGTAGTACACATTTTTGTCAGAAAGTGTACGTGAAATCATGTGCAATAAAAACAAGAGCATGTTTAAAAAAAAAAAGAGTATATTAGAAAATGTATTCACTGATTTGAGAAACTTTAATATAAGCAGCACAGTTGTAAATATAGAGTTAATATAAATAAATCATGGAGGTTTGAAGGAAAAAGAGTTCTGAAAAAGAGTTGAAAATGTTCTGAATGATGTAACACACTGGATGCTTTCCCCAGAGCCCTGGGATGGCAGTACTCTTCCTTTCTCTACTCTCCGCAGTGATTATGAGCTACCAAAAAGTAAAAGGGGATGGTGTTACTGATGGTAGTGGTCATCTCCTGCACAGAGGCTGGACAGGAAAAAAAAAAAAAGAGCTACCATTGTAAAGCCTTGTTATGTTCTGACTAACCATTCCAAGAACTCCTATTTGGTGTATGTCAGCCTCCGATAAGTTTCTCTTCTCACTACCACCCTGAAAGTCCTAATTCCCAGTTACAGTGAAAGTGCAATTCTCTTACCTTGAGTAAAATTATCAAATATAAAATGGTTTTGACACAGGAGTCCAGGTTAAGAATGTAAAGAAGTTTACATAGAAAGATCAGACTGAGTATTAAATTAGACCCCAAGCAAATGTCAATCAGCATTATATATAACATTCAGTTTTTCCATTGAGATTAGCATGCATTTGGTAAATTAAGAGCATGTATGTCTAATATTCATTATGTGGATAGCTGAGACCTCTTTGATCCACATTAATGAGATACACCTGCCTGAAATATACCTGCCTTTAAGTGGAGACTAAGAGCTTGGCTATTTTCTACACAGGTATGTTTCTTTCTTTCTTTTTTGTAAAATATAGCCAACTTTCCTTTAGGTGAGCTTTAGCTGTGTGATGTTGAGCCCATTACTTAACCTCACTGTGCCTCAAGTGCCCCATTTGTAAAATGACGATGGTTAGAGCACCTACCTTAGCTTTTAAGAGGGTTAGGTAAGTTAATATACATAGAAAGGGCTTAGAACTATGCCTGGCATATCGACGGCAAACAATAACAACAACAACAACATATAAATATTAGCTTTTTAAAAAAATTTTTATCAAGTAACTCTACTGGGAACTTTCTATAAAGTAATTTTGTTTTATTTATAGGAAGTAATTTTTAATTCTACATTTTCTGGATTATTCTGAACATGTATCTATAGGCACATACACAGACATCATCAAAACTGCTAACAAACAATGCCCTAATCTTCATAGTTTTCAGGGGTTTTTTTTTAAACTTTGTATTGTCATTTGGGTGAAAGTTTACAGAGCAATTTCATTTTCCATTCAACAGTTCATAAGATCTTTATAGTTTTTGCCAAAGTTACAACGTAAGAGGCCAAGAACCTTGACTTTAGACATTTTTAGCAGAGTGCCCTAGAGAAGCACATCCTTATTGGTCATGTATTCCAATATATAAAATCCCAAGTTTCAGATCTTTCTTTGAATTTTATGCCTGTATAACTTGAGATCAGACACCTTGGTGGGGCGGGTGGTGGGGGGTGTCTCTGTTCTCAGCTGAATTTAACTCTAGTCATATTGAATTAATAGGAATTCTGAATAAGAATAAAACAACATTAAACTCTCTTTGTACTAATAGGAAAAAAGAGATGAGTAAGTTCAAAACCAGTACAAATCATTAAAACCATGTTACTTTGCACTATGGAGACAGGATTTTTCCACAATTGATTTCACATTATTGCACAAAGCAGGGCTTAAAAATCTGAGATGATTCAGGAATCAAGACCACGAGAAGTGAGTACTAACTACTGGGATCACAGTCTCCTGGCTCCATTCTTTTGAATGCTTTACAAAGTGAACTATCTGATTATTTCCCAATCTCTGGCTACCCTGAAGGAGCTGTGATGGCACAGAAGTTAAAGCATTTGGCTGCTAACAAAAAAAATGTTGTTAGTTCAAACCCACCAGCCACTCCATGGGAGAAAGAGGAGGCAGTCATCTTTCATTAAAGATTACAGCTTTGGAAAACCTATGAGGCAGTTCTGCTCTCTCCTGTAAGGTCACTATGATATAGAATCAACTCGATAGCAGTGGGTTTGGTGTTCACTTTTGGCTATCCTGAAATTCCAGTGTATCCTTTAAAACAGGCAAGCTCCATGTCAAGTGCGTAAATCTCATTTGACAGAAATACAAAAGAAATATAGGCAACTGAAACAATCTTGGATCTCAGGGTTAAATCAAGCACCAGCCTAAAATCTGTATTGGCAGTGCCTATTAAGAATTTCCAAGCAATACAGAAGTCATGAGTCTCGTTAGCCAGGAATGCTATCAGGAACTCCACAACCACACTCAAAAGATCTGTGTACACTGCTGAAAAGATCACAGAACAAAGTTACACTGCTGACACCCTCTGAAAAACCCAAAGTGACAGGGTGCATAATTTCATAGCATTCTTATTCCTTTAACAGAGCAGGAAGCAAGTAATCTGAAGGTCCTGGGAAGTAGCACTCACATGGTAAGGATAAAATATGACTTATTTCAAGGAATTCACCATTTTCTAGGTAGCTGTTTTAAACTGGCATTAAGAGTCTTGAATCATTCCACAAAACCAGACATGTAAGTCTGGGGAATTTAGTTGGGTGACATGCTTTAGTCCAATTTTGGGGAAAAAAAAAACCAAAATAGTCACTTGTCAGAATAACAGTAACTTCAACTTTATCTATTTTACTAATTGTGCAATTTACTCGTGAGAGTGATGACTAGTGCAAAGTATATTTGGATTTGGGGCTGGAATAATGTTGACAGTACTTGACCAGCTACATACTCTGTTTTCATGTGCCCAGATGTGAATGCCGCTCTCCACATGTGGCCCTGCAGTTGTTTCAGCGCTGTGGTCTTTCGATCCAAAGACATCTGCCAGTACACATTATCTACCACAGCCTGGATCATCTGTTGCAGGTTGTGCGCCCCATTCCCAGATTCTGCAGGGATTGGAACAGCCCCATCCAGGTGGGAATCCTCTTCAGCCTTTAAGTCATAAACAACATGAAGTTTGCTTTTTGATTATTTTTTAAAAAGCTCATGTAAAATAAGACTGAAAGTCAAGCAGACCAACCTTCTTGACTATCTATTAGCACCTACAACTCTTGCAAATTAAAATATCATGTATTTTGGGACTAATATGAATGATTCCTAAAACAAATTAGTATATAATTAACAAATTTACCTTACTATTCTTAGATTGCTGACACTGAAATTTAAACCTAGAGCATGGTTTACGTAAGAGGTGAGAAAGCATGTAATGATATAATAATACATTTGTTGATTCAAAAAAACCAGGATGTCAATTAAGTATGATCATTTTCTCTGCACTAGCTCTGGTGGCATAGCACCAAAGGCATTCAACTGTTAACCAGAAGGCTGGTGGTTCAAACCTACCAGCTACTCTGTGGAAAGAAGACAGGGCAATCTACTTAGGTAAAGATTTACCACCTCAGAAACCCAAATAGGGTCGCTATAGGTCGGAATCAACTCGATGGCAGTGAGTTTGGTTTTGGCTTTGGTTTTTTCTTTTTTGTTTAGAGCTAACTAAGATAGAAATAAAGGAACTCTGGTAGCCTAGTGCCTAAGGCACTTGACTGCTAACTCGAAGGCTGGCGGTTCAAACCCACCAACCACTCCTTGGAAGGAAGATGGGGCAATCTACTTCCATAGTGATACTGCCTTGGAAACCCAAGAAGGGGTCGCTATGAGTCGGGTCCGACTCGTCGGCACATAACAACAACAACAAGGTAGAAATAAAGCCTGGATTCAATGAAAAGAAGCACCTAGCAAAGTATTATGTGGATCACATTCAGTTTCCTACAATCTCCTATACTTTCCAAAATCCCTAACAGCTATTTAAAACAATGACGTGACAGAATTGCATATGTCCAATCCACAAAGACTCTAGCACATCAGACCAGGTGGGTATGAAGGTGGGGCCAAGGGTAAGATGGGGTAGAACATCTGGAGGGGGAGTATAAGGACCCAGGAGCACTGGGGACAGGAGGCATCAGCAAGAACTCATGCCATAAGGCTAGAGAGACTGGAAAATGATAAGGTTATGAGAGCCTGACACTTTGATTCATTCATAAAAAATGAGGATGCAGAAGACCTTTTACATTCTACCTAGAAAGGGCTTAGTTGTATAAATATGAGATATTTGTGTCCAATTTAAATAACCTCTAGAAAGAGGCAATTCTAGACACAAGGAACTGCTGTGAGGTGGCCATTTAATTATGTCCTGTGGATTCCTGAGCAGTCAAGTCTCTGCAAAGTCTGTAAATCCAGGCCACTTATTTCAGCATATGCTCCGAGCAGCAGAAGCCTAAGTTTCTAGGCATTCTCAATAGTAAGACACCAGGAAATGCGGAAACAAGAGAACAGAAATATCCCAACCTGTTTCCTCAAGAGACTGACATCCTGCTGGCATTCCTCTTCTTCCCAATGTGTCTGCAGATACTCTTTAACATTTTCTTTGATGTAAGGAAATAAAGTATCCTGGAGAAAAGAGTAAAAGTAAAACGAAAGAATTTAACTTTAGTCGTCTGCACAATACCAAGTTCATCCACAGTCTCACTTTAGCTAATCCTAGCAAACAAATCAATGGAACTCTTAATGCAAATTTCTGTTGTGCGTATATAAGAAAGACAAACAGAGATGGAGACCAAGAACAAATGAACTAGACCAGGAGTCAGTAAATTACAACCTGCAGGCCAATCCTGTCTGCTGCCTGTTTTTGTACATTGAACACAGCCACACTTTTTTTCACATGTCCATGACTACTTTCGGGCAATAATGTCAGAGTTGAATAAATGGATCAGAGGTTGTATGACCGGAAAAGCCTAAAATATTTAGTAACTTAACAAATTTGCCAACTCCTACTAGATTGCTAGACCACAGGTCCCTGAGGTCAGGGATCAAATGTTTCTCGCTCACAGCTATATTTCCAGTGCACATGTACATAACTCAAATAGCTACTGAAAGAATGGTGTCCACACATGACAAACATTTGGAAAAGAAAACAAAACCTGATCACCATTCTCTCTTGGTAACAGAATATCAGCGGGGTATCCTATAAGAAAGAATAATGAGTAAAACAGTTCAGTAATAAATAACCTTTAAGTAATCTATGCACTGCAAACACAATTTATCTTATGTCAAAGTTCTTACACTTACTTTCAAGTGCACTTATTACACTTACTTTCAAGTGCAGTATATGCATCTTTTCAAATCAGATGATGTGACACATGTGGCATTTTTTTTTAGTACCTACTATGTGCCACTACCACCCATCTGACTCTGTCATACTATGGTGGCTTACATGTGGCTAATGTTGGAAGCTATGCCACAGTATTTTACATATCAGCAGGGTCACTCATGGTGAATAGGTTTCAGTGGAGCTTCCAGACTAAGACAAATTGGAAAGGCCTAGCAATCTATTTCCGAAAACTAGTCAATGAAAACCCTATGGATCACAACAGAATACTGTCCCACGTGGTACTAGACAATGAGCCCCCTAAGCCTAAATTGTGAGGTACTATACAATGGCCACAACTACGGACTCAAACATGTCAACAATCAAGAAGACAGCATAGGGCCAGGCAAATTTCGTTATGTTATATATAGGGTTGCCATGAATGGCAACTAACAACACCACTATATACCAAGATATTCTAGACCCTGAGCGGGGCATGGAGAAGGAAAGTGAAAATATAAATAAGGCACAGGCCCTAGACTCAATAAGCTTAATAATCTAATAGGGGAGATTGGCAAGTAAACAATTATAATGCCGTAAGAAAACCTAAGTCTGTAAGACCAGAAAATGGATGTAGACCCCACACATACAATTCAGGTAAAGCCTTACATTTTATGGGAAACTAGAATTTAGTTGAAGTCAAGAACTCTACTTATTTAAATTAATCCACTCACTTCATTATTCAAACATTTAATGTCCAATATAGGTACAGGACAAAGAACTTGATTTGGCCTTTTATGTGTATCTGGTTCCTGAAAATAACCCTTGGAATTTTCCAGCAATCAAGGTGTTTTTGTTTTCTAAAAATAGAAACATTTAAACACATGCAAATGAGTAGAGGCTATACAGAAACCACACCTGGCAACAAACCTGGGGGGGGGGGGCGCAGTGATACAATCAATCATGCGTATTCACTGATTCAATGGATGATGACCATGCACTGAAGTCTCAATCATGCATATGCATTGTTGTAAGAGGCCCTGAAGAGAGACGCAGTGGGGCTCCCTGGACTTCCAGAATATCCAAGCTGAGGAGAAGGGTAGCACATCCCTTGGTACATAAAGCTCTGTGCCAAAAATTCCTCCCAGAACCCACCATGTATATCTTTTTTATGGTTACATTAAAAATGTTATATGGAGTATAGAAGTCCTTGTGGTGCAATGGTTAAGCACCTGGCTGCTAACCAAAAAGCCAGTGGTTCAAACCCAACAGCAGTTCTGTGGGAGAAATGATCTAGCAATCCTGTAAATATTTCAGCCTAGGAAACCCTATAGGGTAGTTCTACTCTATCTTATAGAGTTGCTATTAGTTGGAATAGCAACTCTAGTTGACCAGGAGGCTGTTGTTCGAACAGAACAAGGGGACACTACATGGTTTAAAATCAAGAAGGGAGTGCGTCAGAGTTGTATTCTTTCTCCACACTTATTCAATCTATAT
>NW_006921759.1:3300562-3313657 GCF_000298275.1 Orycteropus afer afer
TGTTATGGAGGGTCAAGGAAAGGTTTATATATGGAAGGAAACTTTCTTTGTTGGTTGCCAGGGGTGGGAGGGGAGGGGACGGAACACTGAAAAAAAAAATGCATCGACCCATATCACTTTAGTTTTGTGTATTTCACTGCACATAAATTATATTTCAATAAAATGCATTAAAAAAAAAAATACACAGTCTCTAATCTCAAGGAACCCAATGATAGAGACAGACATTAAACTTAAAAAGATACTTCAGTAAAGGTAATAAAAGAATTACATAGGGCCTCTAGGGCATAAAATAAGTCAGGGAAGGACTTACTGGAGAAGAGAAAATAAAACTGAGATCTAAACAGGTGATTCTCAAAGTGTGACCCAAGACCCCTGGTGTGTATCTGAGACACTTTCAGGAGGCTGGTGAGCTCAACTATTTTTATAAAAATACTAAGATGCTGTTTACCTTTTTTACTTTCATTGTCAATGTAAAACAATGCTACTCTTCTAAACATGTTTTCCAAATATACATACACACACATATACATATGTATATTTATTTTTCCCCCGTAAAAATATTTGTTAAAGTAATAGGAGCTCTGGTAGCACAGTGCTTAAGTCACTTGACTGCTAGCCAGAAGGCTGGCGGTTCAAACCTATCAGCCACTCCTCTGAAGGAAGGTTAGGCAATCTACTTCTGTAGTGATAATGCCTCAGAAACCCAAGGAGGGGTCGCTATGAGTCGGGTTCGACTGACAGCAAATAGCAACAACAACAGTTAAAGTAATGAATTGTTATTGTTACTTAAAATGAATGAAATCTTTTTAAATTTCTCAGTTTTAATTTCTAATATGATAAACATTGACAGATATAACCCACATAAAAAAAGTTCTTTGAGTTCTCAATAATTTTTAGAAGTATAAAGGGATACTAAGAACAAAATGATAACCACCAAAAGTGAGTAAGACTAAACTAAAGAATAAAAAAAAAAACTGTTCCTCACGAGTAAGAGTGTATGCAAAGCCTCTAAGGTATGGTTACCTATCTATGATCACAAAAACGGGAAACCAAAGGTTTCCATACCACCTCAGAGTGTACAAAACACTCTGAAGATGGGGATGGTTCTATGTAAGAGATCCTGGATAGAGTGGGAAAACAACGTGGAACAAAACTCAAAATCATTTAAAAAAAGGGGGGTTGGGGCAAGAGGTTTGCTAGTCCAATAGAGCCTGGTGGAATCCCTAAGACTATGGCCCCTAGCTGCCCTTCAGGTCTGGCATTGAACCCACTCCTGTGGCTTCCAGCCAAACAAAAGATAGGCATATGAGCTGAGTATTTACATTAGGTAGAGACACTCCTTGGAGAGATCAATCATGGGAGAATAGAAGGGCTGTGTATGCACAGGGAGACAGCTGGGGGAGGGCAGGAGTGCATTTGAGGGAAGGACACAGGGAAGAGGTAATAATGAGGAGAAAGCGGGAAGAAAGCTGTTGCATTGTGGGAGATTGCAGTCAATGTCAAGAGACAAAGTGTATGTGAACTGCTGTATGGAAAATTAATTTGCTCTGTAAACTTTCACCCACATCACAATAAAAATTAAAAACTAAAACAAACAAAAAAACACCCTGAAGATAAGCAATTTGTATTTCCTGCAGTGGGCTCAATGAACATGTTAAGAACAGGCCCCACTTAATGAGGTACCAGCATGTGCTGTCACCAACACATCATATGTACCAAACAAAACATAAATTTCTTCTGAATAGTGCTGACGAGAACCCAGCCTGTTGTTGTTGTTATGTGCCGTCAAGTCGGACCCGACTCACAGCGACCCCTCCTTGGGTTTCCGAAGCAGTATCACTACAGAAGCAGATTGCCCAACCTTCCTTCCGAGGAGTGGATGGTAGGTTTGAACTGCCAGCCTTCTGGTTAGCAGTCAAGTGCCTTAGGCACTATGCTACCAGAGCTCCTAGAACCCAGCCTAAGGCCTAGCTTTGTGAAGAGTGCAGGTAACAATACTTTGAAAACCACTGATCTATGCTTTCTGACTCTTCTCTTTCCTCCCCCTCCTTAGTGGAAGCTTCTGGATCATTAAATTTTCTTAAGTACTATTACAAGAGAAAGAGCTCTGATGGCATAGTGCCTAAGGCATCTGACTGCTAATCAGAAGGCTGGAGGTTCAAACCCACTAGCCACCCCTCAGAAGGAAGGTTGAACAATCTACTTCAATAGTGATACTGCCTTGGAAACTCAAAGAGGGGTCGCTATGAGTCCAATCTGACTTGATGGCAGCGAGTTTGGTTTTGGTTTATTACAAGAGAGTGGACAAGGGCAAAGAAAGAACCTAGCAGAAGTTTTTTTTTTTATTTCCTGCTAAGAGCCCTGAGGAAGGATGATGTGAAGCCAGTTGCCAATGAGTTGATTCAGGTTCATGGCAATACCTTAATATGTCAAGAATAGAACTGTGTTCGATAGGGTTTTCAATGGCTGATTTTTCAGAACTAAATCACCAGTCCTTCTGTGGTGTTGCCTGGTGGATTCCAACCACCAACTTTTCAAGTCAGCAGCCAAGTGCATTAACCATTTGCACCACTCAGGGACTACAACGATATGGTGGTGGTAGTGGTGGTAGTTATTAGTTTCAACTCATGGTGTCTCCATGTATGCAGAGTGGAAGTGCCTAAGTTTCCAAGACTGAGACCTTTCAGAAGCAGATCACCAGGCCTATCTTCCGAAGAGCCTGTGGGTGGGTTCAAACTCCCAACTTTTCAGTAACTAGTTGAGTGCTTAACCGTTTGTGGCACCCAGCGACTCCTAATGATATAGTTAGGAGGTAGTTAATAAATCAGTATACAAATTTTTTTTTTTTTTAATTAAGTATGCATAGCGTATCCATGACCAGAACAGAAAGAGGTCTGGCTACATAATTAGATTTTTTTCCTATTTGGAAGACCTAAATTTAAGTTCAACTTAAATTGTACTCCCAAATGAAAATGTGTAACACAATAATGTTATTATTTTTTTTCAAATGGTAAGGCTGAAGTGTTTACTTCTGTTTACAATATATTCAAATTTCACCTGCTCCTGTAAAAACAAAGAATTAATTCATTGCTTGTTTTCATGTGGCATCTGAGTAGTGGATCATTCAGCAGATTCAGAAACATACAGACAGTGTGATAAGGCAAATTCTTCAGCATATTTGGCAGAGAAGTCTTTTTAAAGCTTAATAAAAACTCATTTTTGATCTAAAAGAAGGAAAATGAAGAGCTACGGCTGGTAGCCGCCTTTTTTTCTGCAAGAGAATATTCTCCGTACCTATCAATTCACTTCTGATTTTCTTTAGGCTTAGTTTTCCCATCATTCCCCACACTGTGCCCTCCTTATTCTTCCCTTTCTCTCCTCCACTCTCATGCTCTGTGATGGGGAATAAAGAGCGGCCCCCCGTGTAAGGATGCTATCTGACAAGATAGAGTAAAACAAAAGTTGCACACAGACAGCTCCTCCTCTCCTGAGCACACACCACAGAGAAATGCTAACTAAGTATGTGCACAAAGAGGAAAGTAAACAAAGCTTACTGGAGCTCTATGTATAATAGCAAAGACATTTTACTAAATTTTCATCAGCTGGAGAAGAGATAAACTGGGGTATACTCACACTATAGAATATGATACAGCAGTTAAAAATTAATGTAATGGAAATGTTTAGAAATAGAGGTGGTAGTTACATAACATTTGAATGTACTATATGACAGCTGTTCATTTTAAAAAGGGAAATTTTTTGTTAAGTGAATTATACCTTAATAAATTAAAAAACATATAACCAAAATAAAGTGAATGTACTAGAGCTATATATATCAATATGAATAAAACTCTAATGCAAAATAGGATATACTCAGAGCCTCAATTATATCTGCAATATTTAATTTCTTTAAAATAAAATCTAAAACAAATTATCAAAATTTGATTAGCTTAGTGGTGGGTACATGAGTGTCACTACATTAATCTTTATTCTTGACTATTTCATGCTCCACAAAATCCAATTTCCTATGTTCAGGCTTATCAATGTAAAGAGCAATTCACAAAGAGCCTGCAAATCCAGAAAGCTCAGGTCATAAGGTGCTGTGGGAGAACTGATGAAGAGTACAGACTCAGAAAGGTACAGACTCATGCAGCGTGCCACGCTCAGGACCTAGCTCTGGCTTTTACTAGCAGCATGCAAGTAATTTATCCTCTCTGAGCCTCGGTTTTCTCAGATGTGAATAATACCAGGCAAACTCGTTGCAGCAATTAGATGTAACGCATGGAAAGCACGTGGCATCTGATCACTTATTACATTCTCCGGCACAAACGAGTACTTAAACTGGGCAAGAATCACCCTTAGCACAAATTTAGTGGTGAATAATAGCAGAGAAAAGGAACCCTGGTGTTGCAGTGGTTAAGCATTCAGCTGCTAACTGGAAAGGTAGGCATTTCGAACGGGAGAAAGATGTAGCCGTCTGCTTCTATAAAATTGCAGCCTTGAAAACTCTGTGGAGCAATTCTATTCTGTCCTATAGGGTTGCTATGAGTTGGGATCCACTAGATCCACTATGAATTTGGTTTTGGTAATAGAATCAAAGTTTGCAGGGAATAAATCACAAGCACAACCAAGTAACTCATACAACACTAACCTACCAAGTGCCAACCATTTCGGATAGTAATAAATGATGGCCCCTGCCCTTGGGAAATTCACAGAAATAAAAGGTGCAAAGTCAAACAATTAATTCTGAACTTTTAGGGAAAGCTTTAGAATTTGGAGATTGCTTTAGAATTCTTGATCATCCAATCTGCCCTTCTCATTATGTATACAACTCCCCTCTGTACAGACATACAAAGCTAGGTAACACAGGGCTAGAACATAGTGTATAACATCTCAATATCAATATTATCTGTGGTTGGCATGCTAGCAACCTGTGCTATTTTAGTGCAAAAACGCTACTTCATAACATACAAGTACATGGTACAAATAACTACATTTTGAAGACTTTAGTCACTGTTTTAACAAATACTTAGTAAACATCTACTATGTACAATAAATAAAATGCCTTCAAGTTGCTTATAATCTCGTGGGGGAGATAAACAAAAAAGGCAGTAATTACAGCATAGTCTAACATGCTATATACCATCTAAGAATGCTCTAAATAAACTTTTTTGAATTAGTATTTACTGCCCAACCCTGCCCGTTGAAAAATCTGCAGGTTTAAAAAGTAATCCCAGACATAGCTGTGATGATATGTGTTTTAACTTCAGTTACAATCCATTTATAGATAATTTCAGAATACTATAGTATGAAAAAAATATTATAATAAACACAGGATTCTACAAATAAATGTGTGAATATTTTTAGTCTTCCAGGCACAGAAGGGGTTGCTACTGTTTACTGGTACATATAAATAACAAAAGGCTATACAGCTAAACAAGATTATTTGTATTTTAGGGGCCTATGATTAAATTCCACTAAATGCTGGAGGGGATACTATAAAAGCAGCAGTTTATATTCTGTATACAGTTTAATGGTAGCTTTCTAAAAGAGCTCCATTAAGAACCACAAAATTTCTGAAGAGCTAATTAAAATTGCCTCATAATGTTTAGAAGTCCAAATGTGGATTTGCGTTATGGTCAAGTCGCTGTTTTAATGAAAAGATCATACAATCAATAAAAATAAAATCGTTGCTACAATATTTACTCAAGTCTTCTTAGAAGAAAATGGGTAATAAAAGGTGGCTCCTAAAAAAAGAGTATAGCTATATTAAAAAAAAAAAAAAAAAAAAACCTATATCAAAAGTATTCCAAGGGAGCCACACAAGTACAAATTATTTATAGGATTTAAAACCTTAAAAAAATTTTCCGTCAGAAAATTAAACAACATAAAGGCAATATTGGTGGTGCAATGGTTAAGAGCTCAGCAGCTAACTGAAAGGTTAATAGCTCGAACCCACCAGCCAATCTGCAGGAAAAAAATCCCTGGTAATCTACTCGCATAAAGATTACAGCATAGGAAACCCTACTGGGAAATTCTACTCCATCATATAAAGTGGCTATGAGTCAGAATGGACTCAATGGCACATAATAACAACATCCTTACTAGTTTATTATCTCAGAGGATGAAAAGACAAAGGAAAATTAAGCAGACTGATGATTTTTAAAAAATTCATTCTCTAAATAATAAAAAGGTTACAAATAGAATGTAAAAAAATTACCTGTTTTTGGTAATATAGATATTTATTACACATAATATATATATTCATTAAAATGAATAGAACAAAATCTGGGAGAATATGGAAAGGTTTACAAAGGTTCTGAGGAGGAAAAAACTATTTTTTGCATATTTACATTCTGCAATGAAAATTTATACTATTACTAGAGTTAAAAAAATCATAGATTTGCTTATGGATCAAATAAGCAACATCACAATAAATGGAGAAAAGATTGAAGTTGTTAGAGATTTCATTTTACTTGGATCCACAATCAACATCCATGGAAATAGTAGTCAGTCTTATTGCAAAACACCTCTTTAAAGTGATAAAAAACAAAGATGTCATTTTGAGGACTAAGGTTGTTGTTATTGTTGTTAGGTGCTGTTGAGTCAGACCCGACTCATAGCGACCCCTCCTTGGGTTTCCGAGGCAGTATCACTACGGAAGTAGACTGCCCAACCTTCCTTCTGAGGAGTGGCTGGTGGGTTTGAACCACCAGCCTTCTGGTTAGCAGTCAAATGTCTCAGGCACTTTGCTACTAGAGCTCCTGAGGACTAAGGTAGGCCTGACCTAAGCCATAGTATTTTCAATAGCTTCATATGCATGTGAAAGCTGGAAAATGAATAAAGAAGACTTAAGAAAAGTTGATGCATCTGAATTTTGGTGCTGGTAAAGAATACTGAAAACTTCATGGACAGCCAGAAGAAGGAACAAATCTGTCTTGGAAGAAGTACAGCCAGAATGCTTCTTATACGTGAGAATAGCCAGACTTTGTCTTATAGACTTTGGTCATGTTTTCAGAAGGGACTACTCCAGGGAGTATACTGTGCTTAGTAAAGTAGGGAGTCAGCAAAAAAAAAAAAAAAAGGGAATACTCTCAATGAGATGGACTGACACAGTGGCTGTGACAATGGGCTCAAGCATATGTTTAGGATAGTGCAGGACTGGGCAGTGTTTCGTTCTGTTGTGCATATGGTCATTACAAGTTAGAATCAAAAGCACCTAACAACAACAATCATAAATTTGCTTAGTGTGTTTTAAATAAAGTTGCCCTTACAAAAGCAAACATACTAGAAACTGTTTATCCTAAGAATAAAATTAGGAAAAACTAAATGCAACAGACAAGAACAATCAGTTGTCTGTGGTAATATAGCTAAAGAATTTAGTAAAATACAAATTCCAATAAAAATGATCACAGTGGCCTCAGAGAGAACAGAACTATTATTAACACAGGTAGTTAATGAACTGTGTTTGGATAAATCTGAAAACAGACCATATTTGTGCTAGGTCAACATGGTGGTTAGAGAATGGGAATGTTGTGTGGTGGTGTTATGTGCTGTCGAGTCAGCCAATGGGAATACATAAGAAAAAACATGACACTGTATCTCAAGTGTATCAAAGTGACTTTCTCTGATGATCTCCCTAGTGAGCATCTTTCTGATTAAGGTTAATCCTCCCATATAGCTTTCCCGTATGATTTTACTGTCAGATCCTTTACTAACAATATTCTCACTACCATCAAACTGATTCTGACTCATAGTGACCTCCATAGGGTTTCCAAGACTACATACTTTTATTGAAGTAGACAGCCTTTTGTTCCTCCCACGGAGCAGTTGGTGGGTTTTAACCACCAAATTTCTGGTTAACAGCCATATGCCTTACCCACTCAGCCACCAGAATACCTTTTAGTAATAATATGTTGTTGTTAGGTGCCATCAAGTGACTCATAGTGACCCTTATGTACAACAAAATGAAAAACTGCCTGGTCATATGCCATCTTCACAATCCTTGCTATATTTAAACCCATCATTGGAGCCACTGTGTCAATCCATCTTGTTGTCAATCCCCTTTCTCACTGACTGTCCATTTTAACAAGCATGATATCCTTCTCCAGGAAATGGTCCCTTCTTATATGACCAAAGTAGGTGAGATAATCTGGACATTCTCACTTCCAAGGAGCATTCTGGCTATACTTCTTCCAGGACAGATTTGTTCATTTTTCAGTCCATGGTATTTTCAGTATTCTTTGCCAACAATTCAAAAGCATCAACTCTTCTTCAGTTTTCCTTATTCACTGTCTAGCTTTCACACGCATGAAAGACAACTGAAAATACCATGGCTTGGTTTGGGCGCACCTTAGTCTTCAAAGAGACATCTTTGCACTTCACCACTTTAAAGAGGTCTTTTGCAGCAAATCTGCCCAGGGTAATATGACGTCTGATTTCTTGACTGCTGCTACCATGGATGCTGATTATGGATCCAAGTAACTTGATATCTTTGACAACTTCTATCTTTGTTCCATTTATTGTCATGCTACTTATTAGTCCAGTTGCAAGGACTTTTGTTTTCTTTATGTTGAGGTATAATCCATATTGCAGATTGTAGTCTTTAATTTTCATCAGTAAGTGCTTCAAGTTGTCTTCACTTTCAGCAAGCAAAGTAGTTAATCAGTCTTCCTCTGATGCTGATGCCACATTCTTCTTCATACAGTCCAGCTTCTCAGATTATTTGCTCAGCATACAGACTGAATAAGTATGGTCAAAGGAAACAAACCTGACACACACCCTTCCTGATTTTATGTCTGATATAGTGTCCAAAGATGAGACACTCAGGTCTGAAGGCACTCAAATGTGATTGAGGAAAAGATGCCTCCTTAAAGTAGAGTTAACCTTAATGATATGGATGGAGTAAAGCTTCAGGGACCTTCATTACGTGATGGGGTCTTAACTCAAAATAAGAAGAAACAACTGCAAACATTCATTAATAATTGGAACATGGAATATACATAGTATGAATATAAGAAAATTGGAAATCATCACAAATGAAATGGACCACATAAACATGGATATCCTAGGCATTAGTGAGCTGAAATGGACTGGCATTGACCATTTTGAATCAGACAACTGTATGGGGTACTATGCTGAGAATCACAAATTGAAGAGGAATGGTATCACATTCATTGTCAAAAAGAACATTTCAAGATATATCATGTCAAGATCAATGATGTCAGTTATAATATCCATACACCTACAAGGAAGACCAGTCAATACTACTATTATTCAAATGTATGCACTAACCATTAATGCTAAATATGAAGAAATTTAATATTTTAAGCAACTTCTACAGTCTGAAATTGATTAAACATGCAGTCAAAATGCACCAATGACTAGTGATTGAAATTTAAGAGGTGAAAACAAAGAAGGATCTTAAAAAAAAAAAAAAAATACTACTGTCATCAAGTTGATTTAGTAGCTGGAAAATATGGCCTTGGGGATACAAACAACATGAGATCATGTGACAGAATTTTGCAAGACCAACTACTTATTCACTGCAAATATCTTTTTTCAAAAACATAAACGGCAACTATAAACATGGAGTCTTTTCTGACATCCATTTTGGTCTTTTCTTCTTTTCTTGTCTTTTTAATGACCTTTTGTTTTCTTCATATATGATGTTCTTGATGTCATCTAACAACTCATCTGGTATTCCACAGGTCATTAGTGTTCAAAGAGTCAAATCTATTCTTCAGATGGTCTCTAAATTCAGGTGGGATATGATCAAGGACGTATTTTGGCTCTTGAGGACTTGTTTTAATTTTCTTCAGCTTCAGCTTGAACTTGTATAGGAGTAATTGATGGTCTGTTCCACAGTCAGCTCCCGGACTTGTTCTGACTAAAGACTTAGTAAAAATTTAGTAAAATTTTTAGTAAAATTTAGATTTAGTAAAATTTTAGTAAAGATTTGCTTCTCCATTGCAAAGTGAAAATGACTTAAAGCACTTACTGATGAAGATCAAAGACTACAGCCTTCAGTATGGATTACACCATAACGAGAGAAAACAAAAATCCTCACAACTGGACAATAAGCAACATCATGGCATCATGATAAATGGAGAAAAGATTGAAGTTGTCAGGGATTTTATTATTTGGATCCACAATCAGCACTCATGGAAGCAGCAGTCAAGAAATCAGATGATGTATTACACTGGGCAAATCTACTGCAAAAGATATCTTTAAAGTGTTAAAAAGGAAAGATGTAACTTTGAGGACAAGCATGCCCTAACCCCAAGCAATGGTATTTTCAACCACCTCATTTAATGCCAAAGGTAGACAATGAAAAAGGAAGACTGAAGAATTAATACTTCTGTATTATGGTATTGGCAAAGAATACTGAAAATACCATGGAATGCCAGAAGAACAATAAATGTGTCTTGGAAGAAGTATAAGCAAATACTCCTTAGAAGTGAGAATGGCAAGGCTCCAACTTGCTTACTTTGTAAACGTTACCAAGAGTAACCATTCCCTGGACAAGGACCTTAAGGTTGGTAAAGTAGAGCATCAGTGAAAAAAATGAGGACCCTCAACAAGATGTATTGACACGATGGCTACAACCATTAGCTCCAACACAGGAATGACTGTGTGACAGAATTTTGCAAGACCAACTACTTATTATTGCAAATACCTTTTTCAAAAACATAAATGGCAACTATATACATGGTCAGTGAAAACCTTATGAACAGCAGTGAAACACTGCCTGATATATTACTGGAAAGCATTCTAAATGGCCCTGAAACAATGTCTGATATAGTGCCAGAAGATGAGCCCCTCAGGTCATACGGCACTCAAAATACGACTGGGGAAGAGCTGTTTCCTCAGAGTAAAGTCCACCTTAATGATGTGGATGGAGTGAAACTTCAGGACCTCCATTTGCTGACGTGGCACGACTCACACTGAAAAGAATCAGCTGCAAACATCCATTAACAATCAGAGAATGTATGTACGAATCTAGGAAAATTCAAAGTCGTCAAAAATGAAATGGAATGCATAAAGATTGATATCCTAGGCATTAGTGAGCTGAAATGGACTGGTTATAGCCATTTTGAATAAGACAAGCATATGTTCTACTGTACTGGAATGACAAACTGAAGAGGAATGGAGTGGCATCTTTGTCACAAAGAATGTTTCAAGATTTATTCTGAAGTACAATGCTGTCAGTGATAGGATAATATCCATAAGTCTACAAGCAAGACCAGTTAATTCTTCTATTATTCAAATTTACACACCAACCACCAAAGCCAAAGATGAATAAATCAAAAATTTTTCACCAATGTATGCAGTCTCAAATTGATCAAACATGCAATCAAGATATATTGATTATTACTGGTGATAGGAATGCAAAAGTTGGACACAAAGAAGAATCATAAGTATTTGGAAAATATGGCCTTGGTGACAGAAATGACGCTGGAGATCACATGATAGAATTTTGCAAGACCAAACATAAAGAGCAGCTATTCACATGGACTTCATCAGATGAAGTATATAGGAATCAGATCAAATACATCTGTGGAAAGAGACAATGGAGAAGCTCAGTTATCTTCAGCCAAAACAAGGTACGAGATGCCTGTGGAACAGACCATCAACTGCTCATATACAAGTTCAAGCTGAGGCTGAAGACAATTAAAACAAGTCCACGAGAGCCCAAATATGACCTTGATTACATCCCTCCTGAATTTAGAGACCATGTAAAGAACAGATTTGATACGCTGAAACAAATAACCAAAAACCAGAGGAATTATGGATGACATCAAGAACATCATCCATGAAGAGAGTAAAAAGTTATTAAAAAGACAGGAAAGGAAGAAAAGACCAAAATGGATGTCAGAAGAGACTCTGAAACCTGCCCTTGAATGGAGAGTAGCTAAAGCAAATGGAAGAAAAGACAGCATAACAGAGCTGAACAGAAGATTTCAAAGAGCATCTCAAGAAGACAGTCAGTTATTATAATGAAATGTGCAAAGTCCTGGAGTTAGAAAACCAAATGCACACACTCAGCATTTCTCAAGCTGAAAGAACTAAGGAAAAAATAAGCCTCGAATTGCAATACTGAAAAATTCTATGGGCAAAATACTGAATGATGCAGGAAACGTCAAAAGAAGATGAATGAGAAGGTTCCGAGGGGCTCCGACAAGATGGCGGACTAGGCAGAAAGACTGCACAGACCCTCTTCAACAAAGAAAAGGGAAACCAAATAACACAGACACAGAAGATAACCCTGGACCCCTGATCCTTGAAGAGAAGGATATAGAAGTGGACTAAACCCCAAGTAGCAGAAGAATTCACGTGAAAATACCAAAAAAGGAGACATACGGAGCTGTGGTCTGGCAGCGGTCGTGAGCGATCCTGATGGCACAGAGAGCTTGGAGATTCCCGAGTGGCGGTAGGACTTAAGAATTAACCTAAAATTCACCCTACTAGCCAGGAACTGCACAGAGGACTGTGCACGGTGGCTGGGGAACAAACAGAGACGGTGAAGAGAAAGGCGGGCTGAGCTGTGGACTTTGTCAGTCTGGAGGGCGCCGCCATTTTGAAGGTTTAAAAAGCAGCTTGACTATTTTGGATATTAAAGAGACAGAGCTCTCGCAGATTCCTGGGGCTTAAGAACACGTTCTGCTTTCCAGCAACCCCAAGGACACTCAGGACCTGCAAGACTGACAAGTTTTTCTGAAGGCTATTCGATTGTAATTTGTGTCTGATTGAATGGGAGACAACAACAGTCCCCATAAGACACAACTACACCCACACCTCCTGCAACTTCATTTACTGAGCGACAGCCACTACCTCCTTTCTCCACCAACGGGCCAATCATAAAAAACCACCAAGAAGAGCCTGAATCACCCTTGGCTGCTCTTCACAAACAGTTAACAGAGATCTAAATACAATGCCGCGATGCCTCAGAGACAACAGACCATCACAGTCCATACAAAGAAGCAGAATAAAGTGGTAGAAACAAGGGAACAGGATACAGAACCAGAACACGTCCCTGAGGAAGAAGCAGCATTGGAACTCTCTGATAAGGAATTCAAAAGAATTATCTTTAGGTAT
>NW_006921759.1:3334387-3341621 GCF_000298275.1 Orycteropus afer afer
AAGATTGAGGTTGTCAAAGAATTCACATTGCTTGAATCTACAATCGATGCCAATGGAAGCAGCAGTCAGGACATCAGATGACACACAGCACTGGGCAAGTCGGCTACGAAGGAACTCTTTCAAGTACTTAGGATCAAGGATGTCTCCTTGAGGACTAAGGTGCACCTGACCGAAGCCATATTTTCAATCACCTCGTATGCATGTGAAATCTGGACAATGAATAAGGAAGACCAAAGAAGAGTTGATGCTTTTGAGTTGTGCTGCTGGCAAAGAATGCTGAAAGTACCATGGACTGCGAAAAGAACTAACAGATCTGTCCTGGAGGAAGTGCACCTGAAATGTTCTTGGAAGCAAGAATGGCCAGACTTCGTTTCACCTACTTTGGTCATGTTGTCAGAAGGGACCATTCCCTGGAGAAGGATGTCATGCTTGGTAAGGCAGAGGGTCAACGAAAGAGGGGAAGGCCTTCAATGAGATGGCTGACATGGTGGCTATGACAATGGCTCAAGTATAGCAGGGATCGTTGAGCTGGCACGGGATTGGGCGGTGTTTCATTCCGCTGTGCATGGGGTTGCTGTGAGTCAGAAACAACTTGACAGCACTTAACAACAACAACAAGCAATTTTCCCTCCCATACTCTCCATACCATGCCTGGTAATCAACACAGAAAATTTTCTTCCATGTATAAACCTTTCCTTGGCTTTTTACAATAGTGAATTTATACAGTATTTGTCCTTGTTTTCGTTACCTCTGTGCTGCTCTAACTGAAAATACCACAAATGGGATGGCTTTCACAGTTTATTTTCTTACAGTTTGGATTGGAGGCTTTAAGTCCAAGTTCAAAATGCCAGGCTCTAGGAGCTGGGTGAAAGCCCCTCAACCCTGGGCTTCAGCTCTGCCTCCTGTTCCCAACCCACTGAAGTTGGAGGCTTTTCTTTACTCAGCTGCTGGCTGCTGAGGCTGACAAACCCAAGGTCCACAAGTACAAAGGCACAGTCCCAATGTTACCAAATATGGCAGGCCACTAATTCAAGTCCAGAAGAAGTCCCAAGATCAGCAGTGCATGGCAGGCTGCTGAATGACGACTTGGGTACATGTAGGGTTTAAGACTGCCAAAAAGCTGGAGACCTTCCTCAAAGCTGCTTTTTATATACTGGAGCAGACCACCTCTCTAAAGCAGCTACTCATCTGCACCAGTCAAACCCACCATGGAGATGACTGCCAGTCTCACCATAGGGTATAACTATATCCAGCTGCCTAGCCACTCAACCTGGCCCAGCCAAGCTGACACACAACCTTAACTACCAAAGTCCTTCTGTGATGGACTTATTTCATTCAGCATAATGTCTTCCAAGTTCATCCATGTTATGCAGTGTTTTTGTGGATTCTACATTATTCTTTAGTGTTGCCCAGTATTCTACTGTGTGTATGTACCACAGTCTGGTTATCCATTCCTCTGGTTATCCAGTCCTAAGTGTGCTCTACTTAGGTTGTTTCAAAACTGTAAGTTCCTAAAAGTTTAAAAAAAGCAGCCCTTTACTAAAAGAACACACACTTAATTTTTCCTGGATGTGAATTATGATTCTTGCCTTACTCTCTTTCAGCAGTAGTAATTCAATTCAGGCTAATCTCTGAACCCCAGTTTACTTATCTGTAAGATTTAACTTGCAGAGAGGTTACAAGGATTGAATTAGATAATTTACATCTCTGTGAACATCTCTCTTTCCTTCAAATTTCTTGGAACTGCAGTAGTTTGACCATTGCCTCTGAAATTATGGACACCAGTCCCTGAAAAACAAAAAGCCTGCTTGCACGGTCTAATTATGGCAAAGTGAAGCAAGCCTATCACCTCCTTATGCTAGGCTGTCTACCTCTACTAATGCAGCCCAGCACAACATGCACTCAAAGGGTAGCTACTTTTTTTTTTATTGTTATTACTATTTACTTCTATTGTTGTTTTTGCTATTGTTATAGCAACTCTTAAAATGGTTTCCAAGCTTTGCCTGAACACCTGTAATAATAGTAATTTACTACCTCTTGGGAGCATGTGAGAGCTGGACAATAAATAAGGAAGACCAAAGAAGAGTTGATGCTTTTGAGTTGTGGTGCTGGCGAAGAATGCTGAAAGTACCATGGACTGCTAAAAGAACTAACAGATCTGTCCTGGAGGAAGTGCAGCCAGAATGCTCCTTGGAAGCAAGAATGGCCAGACTTCGTCTCACCTATTTTGGTCATGTTGTAAGAAGGGACCATTCCCTGGAGAAGGATGTCATGCTTGGTAGAGTAGAGGGTCAACAAAAGAGGGGGAGGCCTTCAACGAGATGGATTGACACGGTGGCTGCAATCATGGGCTCAAGTATAGCAGGGATTGTGGGGCTGGCGCGGGATTGGGCAGTGTTTTTGTTCTGCTGTGCATGGGGTCGCTATGAGTCGGAAACGACTCGATGGCACTTAACAACAACAACCTCTTGGGAGTGGTTTATGCCATATGCCAGATAGTTTCAGCAAGTGTGGTATTAGAACTGCCCCTTAAATATCCTTCCTAAAGACCATAGTAGGAAATACCAACAGAAGTTTCAGTGTTCTGGCTGGTACATGGGCCATCAGGGCTAAGAAATTAGGACTCTGTTGTCCCAGTCTTCATGGTGAAAGCAAGGCAAGCCCTATACAGAATGCATCCCCTCTCAAACCTGAAGCCTCAGGAATGAAGATTAGATTTCTTTATCTGCATTCAAAATGAATTAAAATGTGTGTTGTTGATAAGATAAAGGTGTATTCTAAATCTCATTAAAGGAGATTAAATTGCAATTAAAGAAAGATAAACTGTAATCTAATTAATTATAATTAATCTTATTACACAAGGGAATTTGTCATTGTAAGGGGCCAGTGTGGGGATAAGGTTTAAAAAAGGAAGCAAGCACCAAAGAGACAGATTATCTCCGACTTTCCAATGAGCTCCAGAAAGGGAACTTTATAGCCCAGAGTGCCAGTCCCTAACAGTGGAGGTAAAGTTTAAGGATTTCACATTTATCTCCTTGAATCCACCTAACAGCTCTACAAGGTAGGCCTGATTTGACCCTTTTGTAGCAGTCTGCTTCCATAAAGATTTACAGCCTCGGAAACCCTATGGGGTACTACTACTTTGTCCTATGGTGTTGTTAAGAGTTGGAATCAACTCAACAGCAACAGGTTTGGCTTGGTTGGTTTTACACATGAATGGCCTGGGCTTCACTACTGCCTGGGAAACCCAAGGAGGGTCACTATGAGTGGACTCCAAGACACATAACAACTTAACAACACCACCACCACCACGAAGCAAAACCAGGATTTAAGCCCAGGCCTATGGAATCCCAAAGCTTGGGCCCATCCAGCACTGGTGGGTGGCTACTTCTGACAACACACATCATTAGGATCAACCAACTCCTTGGATCCTGGTAACATTCCCTATGGGAACTTCTAATACAGCTTTTGTTTTTCAAAGAGATTTTGTACCTTGAAAATGAGAGATTTTGGTTCACTTGGCAGTTCTATAACATTTCCAATGAAATAACATTAGTAATAATACAGTCCCTGGGTGATGTGCAAACTGTTAATACGCTTGGCTGCTAATCAAAGTTCAAATCTACCCAGAGGCAACTTGGAAGAAAGGTCTAATGATTACTTCAAAGAAATCGGCCATCAAAAATCTTAGGGTTTTTCTTATTATCAAAACTAATACAAATTTCATGTTTCTAGTTTTACATTAATTTTTATCATTGTTATACATGCTTATGAATTTTGTATTGTTTTGAAAGACAAACAGTATCATAATGTTTATAACAAAAGCAGAAGTCCTGCCTCACATCTCCTTCTGCCCAGAGACAAATACTAAAATAGCTGTTTCTTCTCGTATTTTTCACCATTTTCTAAATATTTATGTGTCAGAACTTTTAAGTATAAAGTATTGTAATGCTATCTCCACACTAAAGCCTTGATCAAACTATAAGACAATGGCAAGGATATATTTATACATAGTTAAATAAAAGGCAACCTTAAATTTCACCAATAAGATGATTAAAAAGACATTTAGGACCATATATGTACATATATTATACATATACATGTATGTATATTAGGATATTACCTGTCACCCATATAATTTACATAATGTATAGTAGTATATTCTAATGTATGTAATATATGAAGTAACCTATACATACTATATAAGGTGCTCTAGTGGTGCAGTGCCTAAGGTATTTTGACTACTAACCAGAAGGTTGGCAGTTCTAAACCCACCAGCCACTCTGTGGAAGGAAGACTGGGCAATCTATTTCCGTGAAGATTTACCACCTCAGAAACCTAAAGTGTGTCGCTGTGAGCTGGAACAAAATTGATGACAGTGAGTTTGGTTTTTTGTTTATGTGTATATTCCCGTATCTTCACACACACACACACACACACACACAGTAGTCAAATACCTACTTATAATATTTAACTTTAAAAAAAGAAAGAAAAATCCTATATAGGGTAGCCATGAGTTTGAGTTGACTTGATGGCAACTGGTGGTGGTAGTTAACTGTTTACTAAGTAAAATTACTTAGTAATTTACTAAGCCCTTCGTATGGCAAGCTCTTCTCTTCTCTATGTACATTTACTCTTTAGTGATCTCATCCAACCCTATGATTTTAAATATCATGTATTTGCTGAAGACAAATTCATAGCTCTAGTCTGGACTTCTTCCCTGAACTTAAGAGTGAGTTTTTCCAACTTCCTACCCACCAGCCACTCCTCGGAAGGAAGGTTGGGCAATCCTACTGCCGTAGTGATACTGCCTCGGAAACCCAAGAAGGGGTCGCTATGAGTCGGGGCGACTCGACGGCACATAACACCACCACCACCACTCCACCTGGATATCTAATAGGCACCTCAAACTAAACATGTCTGTAATTCTAGATTTTACCCTTCAGTTCTGCTCTTCCCACATTGCCTCATCTCAGTAAATGGCAGCTCCATCCTTCTAGATAGTCAGGTCAAAAGTCTTAGAGTCATCTGTGACTCCTCTTTCTTTCACACTTTACATTCAATCCATTCATCACAAATCCTATCACTCTACCTTCAAATAGGTTAGGCAATCTACTTCCATAGTGATACTGCCCAAGGAGGGGTCACTATGAGTCGGGGCCAACTCAATGGCACATAACAACAAACAACAACCTTCAAATATATATCTAGAATTTAATCACTTTTTAACATTGCTGCTGCTACCACTCAAAATATATTCAATGAAATGACTGATGAATGGCCTGAATAATCTCATTTCAATCTTCAAAATAACCATATGAAATAGGTACTATTACTTATTCATTTTTAATATATTTTTATTGTGCTTTGGATCAAAATTTACAGAGCAAATTCATTTTCCATACAGTAGTTCACACACATTTTGTCTCATGACATGGACTGCAATTGCCCATAATGTAACAGCTCTCTTCCCACCTCCTCCCTGTAGTTACCTCTTCCCTAAGTCCTTTCCTCCAATGCAGTCCTGCCCCCCAAGCTGTCTTTCTGTACAAACATGGCCCTTCTGTTCTCCCATGATTGATCACTCCAAGGAGTGTATCTACCTGATGTAAATGTTCACCCCACATGACTATCTATTGTTTGGCTGGAAGCCACAGGAGTGAGTTCAGTTCCACTCCTGAAGGGTAACTAGGGGCCATAGTCTCAGGGGTCTCACCAGGCTCTATCAGAGAAGCAAACGTGTTCTTTTTCTTTTTTTCTTTGAGCTTTGTTCCACATTTTTCTCTCACACTCTATCTAGGATCTCCTGTACTGATCTCCCTCTGAATGGTTGACAGTGGTAGCCAGGAACCATCTAGTACCTCCTATCTCAGTGGTCATATAGGCTGAGGATCACATGGTCTACCAGTCCCTTGGACTAACCGTTTCCATGTATCTTTGGTTTTTTTCATTCTTTGCTCTGGATGACGAGAGACCCTTTGTTGCATCTAGATGGCCACTTGCGAGCTTTTTAAATTTTTTTTTATTTTTTGTTTCTTCTATTACCCAGTCATTTTCAAGGAGGGCATTACTCAGTTTCCATGTGTTTGCTCTTTTTCCATTGATCTTCCTATTGTTGATTTCTAATTTTACAGCACTGTGATCTAAGAAGAAGCTTTGCAGTGTTTCAATGTTTTTTTTAAATGTATTAAGGTTTGCTTTATGGCCTAACATATAGTCTATCCTGAGAATGTTCCATGTGTACTGAAAAAGAATGTATATTGCATTGTTGTTGGGTGAAGTGCTCTGTAAATGTCTATAGGGTCAAGCTGGTTTATTGTTTAGTTCTCCAAGTCTTTGGTGACTTTCTTTCCAGTTGTTCTATCTTTGACTAAAAGAAGTATATTAAAGTCTCCTACTATGACTGTAGAGTCATCTATTTGTCTTTTCAATTTTGTTTAAGTCTGACTTATGTATTTTGGGGCTCTTTCATTGGGTGCATAGATATTTATTATTGTTATGTCCTCTTGTTCAATCGATCCTTTAATCATTATAAAATGTCCTTCCCTGTCTCTTATGGTGGTTTTTGTCTTAAAGGTCAATTTGATCAGAAATTAGTATTGCCTTTCCTGCTCTCTTATGGCTGCCATTGGCTTGATGTATCTTATTCCAACCTTTGATCTTTAGTCTATTTGTGTCTTTCTCTCTAAAGTATGCCCCTTGTAGACAGTATATTGGTGGGTTATATTTTCTTATCCAATCTGCAGCTCTCCATCTCTTGGGGGGGCACATTTAATCCAGTGACATTCAGTGTAATTATCAACAAGTATGAATTTGTTGCTGTCATTTTGTTATCTGTTTTTTCATGGTGTTGCTGATTTCTTTGTTCCATATAATTTTCTGTGCTGAGCTCATTATGTTTATGAATCATGTTATCCCTTCTTTTGTTGCTACTGTTTTAGTATTTGCTAAACATATGTGCTTCTCCCCTTTTTTATTTTGATGCGAGAGTTTATCATTTTTCTTTGAGGTTACCCTGTGATTTATAATTTTCTTCCTAAGTCTAGAATAGTCTGTTCTATCTTGCAATTGTCTTGACTCCCTCACCATTTAGAAGTTCTCTAACTACACTATTTTTTCCCTCTTTTTGGTTTGTAGTTGTCCTCATTTGTCAACTGATGTGTCTGGTTCCTTGTTTACAATTCTGTATGCTTATTTACTTAGGATACTTCCATAACTGAGTTGGTTTCTGGGT
>NW_006921759.1:3342646-3351300 GCF_000298275.1 Orycteropus afer afer
CGCCTCACAGAACTCACAGACACCCAAGGGTTCGTCTCACGTAGTAGTGGTGGAGGTTGGCAGGCTGGTGAGTCCCAGGTTCGTGAGTAGGTCTGGAGGATCCTCCCAACTCTTGGGGTTTGATGAACCTCGATCAGCAGATCAGATGATGGCTGCTGTCCCAAATCCAGGGGTGAGATGAGGATGATACAAGACACAAAGCCGGAGCAAGAGGAGAGTGAATCTTCCCAGGAGATTTGTAGGTATACCCTCAGGGAAGCTAAGGGTGGTGATCTGAATTATACCCTCCAGCAAGGCAGGACTCAAGATACACTCCACCTGTGTTGCCGCAACAGAAATAACCTAAATCCCATCACAGAGTCGGATTGCCAGTCATTATAGGGAATGACTACTATCAGCTGTCCGCCAAGTTGATACCTGACCTTAACTACCACACCACCCCAAACAGGCATGGATAACAGGATTTACAAAACATCACAGACTGGAGGACAATGGCTAGAAGGGCCACATCAAGCAATTCACTGCAGATGGTATCCCACATGAACCTTAGGCTTTCTTCATTTTGTTTTGATCTTTTTTTTCTGAATGATCCCTTTCCAAACAAGTATTGAGGTGTTTGTCTTCAATCTCATTATTTCTGTCTTCCATTGATTCAATTCTACTCCTTTGCCCATTCAATGTGTTATCTACTTCTGAAATTTTAGTTTTAGTTTTCTGGATTTCTATCTGTAGACTTTGCATCATTTATAATTTTTCATTTACTTTGTCATTTTGTTCTTTTATTGTCTTCCAAAATTATTTTAGGGTTTTCTCTGTGTTTTCCTCAATTTTGTCAGTGTTTTCCTTGATCTGTCTCTCAATCCACTGAAGGTACCTATATATAATTCTTTTGAATTCCTTATCAGTAAGTCCCAATGCTGCTTCTTCCTCAGGGATGTGTTCTGGGTCTGTATCCTGGTCCCTTGTTTTTACTGCTTTATCTTGTTTCTGTGCATGGACTGTGATAGTCTGTTCTCTCCAAGACATTGTGACATTTTTGTGTTTATATGTAATTGCTGATTGTGTTTTGAAATGATTTGCCCAAGATTTTCGTTTCGTTTGGATGTTATCTGAGTAAGCAGGGAACTGTGTTCCTCTATGCACTAGTTGGCAGCACTTATGCACTCATCCCCTGTCTCCTTTCTAGTCCTCAGCATCCCATATGCCTGTGCTGTCCTTGGCAAGCAAAGCCTATTCTTAGGTCCCTGGAATCTGAATGAGAATGCGGCCACTTTAAATATCCAAAATGGCTGCTACTTGTAAACATTCAAAATGACTGTACCCTCCAGACAGCAAAGTCGACAGCTCAGTTTTGTCTCCTTCTTTGCTGTCTCCCTTTTTAGTCATCAGCCACCAGCACAGTCATCCATTCAGGCCTTGGCAAGCAGGGTCAATTTTAGGTTAACTCTCAGGTCCTAACATCACTTGGAAATAATCAGGCTGTCTGTGCCTTGAGGATAGCTGACAGTCTACAGCTCTCTTTGTCTCTTTTTTCACTACTTTTACTCAGGTTCTTCTACTAGTTAGTTGGTGTTTAATCCACTTCGGTATCCTTCCTATCAAAGCTCAGGGTGCCAGTATTACCTTCTGTATCTTTATCAATTGGTTTCTCCTTTCTTTGTTTAAGAAGATCTGTGTAGTTTGTCTGCTTATTCCACCACCTTACCAGAAATCTATGATTTATTCATTCTACAGAGGTAAAGGAACATTAATCATATATTAATAAACCGAGATTATGGTTTGTTAATCAGTTTTTTTTTTTTTTTTTTTTTTAGATTTGTGCTTAAAGAGATCCCCAGAGCCTGAACAGCGAGGGCAAAGGGATCTAATCTAGCTGAGTAAATCTACAAACTGGGGCCCACACAAAGCTCAGCCCAGGAAGCCAGCCAGCCTCTTGGAACATAGCAGCTTAACTGCCAAACACTGGTCTGCCCATGAACTCCTCTCCCAAGTTTCAATAAGGTCCCAGTACTGCGATTACCTTACTATACAAACTGCTTGCCTTAGTCTTTTTAAATTTTTTTAACTGTGATTTGGGTGAAAGTTTGCAAAGGAAATTAGTTTTCCATTCAACAACTCACACACATTATGTTTTGTGACATTCACTGCAATCCCTAGCATACTTCCCACTTTCTACCATTTTCCTTTATCCTTTTTTATCCCGTCCAGTCTTCTAAGGTTCATCCCTGGACAAATGCTGTCCATTTGACCTCATATGGTTGATTGTTCTAATAAACGCTTCCCTCCCTGGCATTACTGTTCACCTTATAGGCCTATCGTTTGACTGAAAGTTGACCCGTGGGGCCATAATCTTGGGGTTTTCACCAGTCTCAATCACAGCAGTAAGCCTGGGTTTTTTTTTTTATGATTTTGAGTTTTGTTCCACATATTTCTCTCATGCCAACCAGGCTCTCCTATTGTCATTCCTTTCACAGAGTAGTCAGTGGTAATAGCTGAGCACCATCTAGTTCTTCTGGTCCCAGGGCCATAGTCTTCTTTTACTTAATAAAGGATGTCGATTTTGTATTTTTTAGACTTTAGCAGAGGAACTTGTCACAAGGTCACATAATGAATCACTGAAAATCAAATCCAATTAAATGATCCCTTGGGCAGGGAAACTAGATGAATGAAAAGGGAACACAAGAAATGAGGATGTTCGTGCATTGTGAAGAATGTAACCAAGTCACTGAACTGGTTGAGAAACTGTTGAACAGGAACCTAAACTGCTGTGTAAGACTTGACTAAAAACACATAAAAAATTATTTAAAATAATAAAGAAAAAATTTAAAATCGGGTATATGCTTGTCAGCAAATAGGTTTTCTAGTTATTTGACTTGTCTTTTGTTTTTCCCACATTTCTTTTCCTGTTCCTTTTCAGTCCCTTGAAATATATTTTAGTTATAATGGCAAACAGTAATCATAACAATAATTTAAAAAACAATCATGGGAGATT
Organism: Orycteropus afer afer; assembly: GCF_000298275.1. NCBI lineage: Eukaryota > Metazoa > Chordata > Mammalia > Tubulidentata > Orycteropodidae > Orycteropus > Orycteropus afer. Next base: position 3,345,639 of record NW_006921759.1, read on the forward strand.
TCTGAGTTTTTGTACAAGTTTTTATAAGGAATTTGGTGTGGAGCAGATGAGTTTTAAAATTTGAGTATATCAGTGTTCTAATGAAGATATACAATTCTAACATCTTTCAGATTTGGAAGATTGTATGTATTCTAAAGGTGTATACATGCCCACTATGCAATTTCAAACATAAATAAGGTATGGTAAAGATTATTATTTAAAAAATATTTTTTAAAAACGAAAGAAATGAACCTTTCATCTACATATCTAAAAAACAAAGAACACCTTTCTGTCTTAAAGACTTTCTGTCTTTGAAAAGAAACCTGTGTTTCTGAAATGGAGTCCCTTGGGAAAGGTCCAGAGAGGTTCCAGGAGGGCTTCTGAGGACAACGGTACAGACTTTCCAAATAATTCTTTAGTGAGGTGATAGAGAACTGGGTGTAACAGGAGTAGGGTGGGTTAGCTTCTACCCTTCTTCTGACCCCTACCTCCACTACTGAAACCAGTTTTGAAAGTTAAATAAGTTGGTAGATATGAAATTTCAAAGTCTTAACAAAAAGAAATTTTTACTGTAAAAAAGGGAAGTACCTTTTTTTCTTTAGTGGAAAATGGACATGGAGTGAATTGTAAGAATGCAAATTTTTTTTTTTTTTAGCAACTCCCATAGGGGTTTCCAAGGCTGTAAATCTTTTTTTTTTTTTTTAATTGTGATTTGGGTGAAAATTTACAGAGCAAATTCACTTTCCATACAGCAGATCACATACACTTTGTCTCATGACACTGATCAGTTTACCACAATGCAACAGCTCCCCTCCCACTTCCTCCCCATAGTTACCTCTTCCCTGTGTCCTTCCCTCCATGCACTCCTGCCCCCGAGCTGTCTCCCTGTGCATTAGCAGCCCTTCTTTCTCTCATGATTGTTCTCTCCAAGGAGTGTATCTACCTGAGGTAAATGTTCAACTCATATGCCTGTCTTTTGTTTGACTGGAAACCACAGGTGTGGGTTCAATTCCAGACCGGGAGGGCAGCTAGGGCCCATAGTCTCAGCGGTTCCACCAGGCTCTATTGGACCAGCAAACCTGGTCCCCCCCCCCCTTTTTTTCTCCAAATGATTTTGAGTTTTGTTCCACATTGTTCTCCCTATCAAGGATCTAAGAATGGAAAACTTTAAGAACCATCATACAAGGTAAAATAAGGATTTTTCAGTGCTAAACTCAAGATTATCCTTTAAAAAGTTTATCAGATCAAGATAAAAGCCTACCTATGTATTAAAAAAAACAAGGATTATATATTAAAATTAATGCTGCTTTTTTGGTTGATTTGACTACATTTCTTTCAAGGATCTAAAAGACTTTACTGTATTAAACTCGTAATGGTCATCACCTGTTGGTAGAAAAGCATATGGAACTTTCACTCTCTACATTACAGTATTCTGTATTGTGTATAATTTTTAAACAAGCATGAATTAATATTTGAAAAACAGTAGAGAAAAAATTTTTTCTCTATCCTCACATTAACACACACAGGTTCCCACAGAATAATGTATTTTAGCTTTTTACCCTCTTTGTTAATAAAATTTTGTCTTATATGGTTTTTAGTTTTCTACTGGCAATTTATTTCTTCCTCTAAAATGAGTAGCTTTTAGAAATGTTGGTCTATAAAAAATCTAATGCCACTCCAAAAACACTTGCAGTTAAATCATGCTATTTAAGTGAGATAATGACTAACTTGAAGAAATATGAAACAGCAAAGATAGCACAGGCAGAGAGAAACTTAATCTCAGCAGCTCCCATGCCCATTCTGAAATGCATCATATCACTATCAATAAGCATTTTCTGAATGCCTGTACTGTGCAAGGGTCTACTTCCTGCCTTTGAGGAGCTCTTGACATAGTTTGGAAGAGAAGACACATATTGAACACAAGACAGCATCTGCTACAGTGGCAAACATATGGCTCTGACACAAGTACAGAGGAGGAAAGAGATAGGATCCTGACATTCCTATTTAAAGAAGTCATTAGAGAGCAGAAGCAGCTCTTACCTTTGTATTCCCACAGCCTAGCAAAGAGGAGCACTATAAATATTTTTAAATTAATGAGACCTGCACTTAGAAAGGAAAAGTTATGGCATTGCAGGCTAGGAGAATGGTGGTGGTATGAAAATGCAGGACCTGGATGAGCATGTTCAGCTAAGACAAAATATAAAGGAATAAAGAGAAAGAAAGTTGGAAAACTCAAATGACTAAGGTTCAGAACTTGACACTTTATGTAGTAGCCAACAAGAAACGATAATGAATTCTGATGGGTATTGATGGTATAAAGAACCTGTTTACGTACCCGTCTTCCTTACTAGAATCCTTGAGGTCGGCAGCTGGGACTTAAGGATTTTGGATCCCTAGCTGAGCCTAGCACATGGTAAGTATTCAAATAAACATGTAAGACAAGAAGGGCTGATTAGGCGGGAAAAAAATTATGTTAATGGCATGATATGGAAGGTTCTGAAACACTACGAGACCAAAAAATAAGGCCAAAGATGCTTTATTCCTACTTCTTGATCTACTCAGGCCCAATGGAATGATTCTCCAAAGGCTCTTTTCCTTATTTCAAATTGAATCAACTAAAATACACAACCATGGGTATATCTCCCTTTGGGAAACATTTCCCTAAGCAGTGAGGAAGGTCTGTTAATTAACCCATCAACAAATACTTACCAAGGAAGTCCTGCCAATGTGCTTCCACAAATTCTTGGAGATTAGCAAGGTTCTGGGTTTCATTCTTAACATATTTTTGGCTAGGACAATACGGAACTAAGATAGAGGTAACCCCAGCACCTGAGAATGCACAGCGGCTTTCAGTAAACATCAATTCCCCTTTTTCTTGGCCTTCACAAGCACTTTCTGGCTTCACCAGTGTTATATGCTGTCATAGTAAACAGGTTTCTATAAAGCTTTTTAGTTTTCAAAGGCTTTTAAATACCATCTCATTCAATCTTCACTACTACCTTATAAGCAAGACAGATCCTACTAGCCCATCCTTGCAGATGAAAAACCCTAAATTCATAGACTAATTGAAGACAGGGACAGTGACTCAATTTCAGTTACTTGTATCAACAGCAAATAGCACAGGTGGAAGGTAGGTTCTGGTTCACTGTCTTCTGGCTGTTTCATACTGAGGGCAGAATGGGCATTACATACTTCTCAGTGGTGAGAACATTCAAATTAGTAACAAGCATTAAATGGCTTTTAACCAAAGTTAGGAGATACTAGACAACCAAAGCATTCTTCTTAAGAAGACCATAAAATTAATATAACATTTTTCATGAGACAAATGACATCTTCAACATTTCTCAACTATCTTCTAAAATACATTATTGGAATAAAAGGAACCTAAAAGAGTGAATTACAAGCATTGTGAATCAATCAGGAATGAATTAGCTGACAACCAAGACGGTGCCGTTCGTGTTGCTGCACGTTCTCCTGGCTGCTGGCCCCAGCCAGGCTCCCGAGCAGCCTTTCAGTAACGTCAAAGTTCTATGTTCAAGAGCTGCTGAATAGCAAACAGGACTGGCCGAAAGTTGTACTGAACTTGAGCACCACAGTCTTCCTATAGGTCTAGCTCATCAAACATAATGAAGATGTTTTAGAATATAAAAGAAGAAATGGCCTGGAATAAACTATTAAGATACTAATATAGTATGCTCCAAGGAGCTCTGGTGGTGTAGTTGCTAAGGCATCTGACTGCCACCCAGAAGGTTGGCGGTTCAAACCCACGAGCCACTCTGCGGAAGGAAGACTGGGCAATCTACTTCTGTAAAGATTTACTGCCTCAGAAACCCAAAGGGCGTCACTATGAGTTGGAATTGACTCCATGGCAGTGAGTTTAGGTTTTTTTTTTTTGGTAGTATGTTCCACATAGTGATTACAAGGAGCTATGGTGGCACAGTGCCTAAGGCATTTGACTGCTAACCAGAAGGCTGGCAGTTCAAATCCACCAGCTGCTCCATGGAAGAAAGATAAGAGAATCTACTTCTATAAAGATTTACCACCTTGGAAATCCACTGGAGGTTGCTGTGAGTAGGAATCGACTCAGTGGCAGTGGGTTTGGTTTATATAGTGATTACAGCAATTCCTCTGGATTCACCAATCTTTTTATTGTAAATGAGAGAAAAAAAATTACATGTGAATATATATTGTCAGCATTTGTGTTCTGCAAATTAAGTGAAAAATAAAAATACTTCTGTATTCTTAAAAAAAAAAAAAAGGGAATGAATGACCTAATTCTAAAAGAGTTTTAACAAAAAACTGTATTTCAAAAAATTCTATTCATCTATGAATCTGTCAGAATCACGTTTTCAAAGAAAATGAAAATTTTTATCATTTTGATTTCAATTAAGCGGACACATGCCACATTAAATAAGTATTATTTGTAGGATCAAAGATTTATTCTGCTTAATTTGTATTTGCTCTGGTAGCATAGTGCCTAAGGCACTTGACTGCTAACCAGAAGGCTGGTGGTTCAAACCCACCAGCCACTCCTCGGAAGGAAGGTTGGGCAATCCTACTTCCATAGTGATACTGCCTCGGAAACCCAAGGAGGGGTCTCGCTATGAGTCGGGGCCGACTCGATGGCAAATAACAACAACAACTTGATTGATAACCAGAAGGCTGGTGGCTCAAATCCACCAGCCACTCCTTGGAAGGAAGGTTGGGCAATCCTACTTCCATAGTGATACTGCCTCGGAAACCCAAGGAGGGGTCTCGCTATGAGTCGGGGCCGACTCGATGGCAAATAACAACAACAACTTGATTGATAACCAGAAGGCTGGTGGCTCAAATCCACCAGCCACTCCTTGGAAGGAAGGTTGGGCAATCTACTTCTGTAGTGATACTGCCTTGGAAATCTAAAAAGGAGTTGTTATGAGTAAGGTTTGACTTGATGGCACATAACAATCACAACCACATAGAAAGCTCAGTTTGAGATTTCTCACTTTTCCTTTGTCTTTCTTATGGGTTGATTTATGTCCCCACAGAAGATGTTCATTTTGTAACTCCCAGTACCTATGAATGTGACCTTATTTGGAAACAGCGTATTTGCAGATGTCATTAGTTAACATGAGGTCATCTGGAGTAAGGTGGGGACTAAACCAAAATGACTGGTATCCTTACAAAAGATAAGATATAGACAGACACACACACACACAGAAGAATACCCAACCATGGGCCAATAAATATATGCAGAGATTGGAATGATGCATCCATGAGCCAACAGATACCAAGGACTGCAGGAAACTACCAGTAGCTAGGAGAGAAGCATGAAATAGATTTTCCCTCCAGGAGGAATCAACCTTGTCAACACCTTGATTTTAGACTTCTAGCCCCCAGAACTGAGAATAAATTTCAGTTGTTTCAAGGCTGTTGTAATTTTTTACAGCAACAAATTCAGTCTTGTTCAAAACTTCACAAAATAGTTCATACTCTAAGGTAAAACTCTAGCCCCGAAACACTGTTCTTACCAACCTCCATACCAACACAACCTTTAAACACCAACACAATCCTTTTCTAAAAAAGCCTGTCAAGATTTTAAAAATGTAGATATCCAGGAGGCGGGGCAAGATGGCGGACTAGGCAGAAGGATTGCACAGACCCTCTTCAACAAAGAAAAGGGAAACCAATTAACACAGACACA
>NW_006921759.1:3358325-3363741 GCF_000298275.1 Orycteropus afer afer
AAAAAAAAAAAAAAAATGTAGATATCCAGTACTATAAATTATCAACTTCAAAATAACTATGGAAACATTATAAAGTCTAACTCCTATGTAGCCAAGAACTTGTTAAGGTATCTGTTGTTGTTGTTATGTGCTGTCAAGTCGGACCTGACTCATAGCGACCCCTCCTGTTGGGTTTCTGAGGCACTATCACTATGGAAGTAGATTGCCCCATCTTCCCTCCAAGGAGTGGCTGGTGCGTTTGAACCACCAGCCTTCTGGTTAGCAGTCAAATGCCTTAGGCACTACACTAACAGAGCTCCTTGTTAAGGTATCTATTAGTCAGAAATGTTTGTATTAACCAGGGCGAATAATGTGCCTCCCAAAATATCCACATTCTAATCCCCAAAACCCATTAATATGTTACCTTACTGTCAAAAGGGCTTTGGGAATGTAATTAAATTAAGGGTTTTGAGATAGGGAGATAATCCTGAATTATCTGGGTGGGCGAGATATAATCACAAAGGTCCTTATAAGTTAAAGAGGGAAGTAGCAGTCAGAGTCAGAGAGATTTAAAGATGGAGGAAGGGGCTATGAGCAAAGGAATGCAGGAAGCCTCTACAAACTGGAATAAGCAAGGAAATGGATTATACCCTGCAGCCTCCAGAAAATATGCAGCCCTTGATAAAAGAATAAATTTACAGTTTTAAACCATGAAATTTGTGGTAATTTGTTACAGCAGCTTTAAGAAACTAACACACCTGGTTTAGTAATGCATTATTTAGCTGCCCAAAGGTGTATTACTAAGGTCCCTGTTGTACAGATATTCACTTATGTGTTTAGTGCTAACAATTATGTAGAAATCAACATGAGGTGGAAGGGGGTGGGGATGGGGGATGAGGAATCCACAAGAGAATTTTGGAGATCTTTCAGAAATTTTCATATCCATCATCCTGCTTTCCTGGATGTATACATAACTCCTTTATTTTTCAAACATTCTATTAGTCCTTTAAGAAAGGCATTTTTGCTTTACAGTTCAGTTCTTGAAGAAAATTTGCAAAAGCTAAGGAAAGGACTACCCAATTACAATTTGGTGTCTAAAATGGGTAATTTCATTATCTTGCTCTTCTCTATACAGAACTTTGTTGGCTTTTTTGTCATTATTTTGTGTCATCGAGTCGGACCCGACTCATAGTGACTCCTCCTTGGGTTTCCGAGGCAGTATCACTACGAAAGTAGATTGCCCAGCCTTCCTTCCAAGGAGTGGCTGGTGGGTTTGAACCGCCAGACTTCTGGTTAGCAGTCAAGTGCCTTAGGCACTACACTACCAGAGCTCCTTGAACTTTACTGATCCATTATCAATTTACTAGACCTTTAAGAGGTTTTGATTCTATTAATGATGACAAACCTCCTCTAATTCATCCATCCTTTCTCTTGCTTGGTCTGCTTTATCATCCAAAGTAAGTTTTCAAAATGCCACTGTCTTTAGGATTCACAAAGCATTGTGTGTGTGTGTGTGTGTGTGTGTAATATAAAGACTTTGGGAAGCTGTACAGTAAAGAAATCTAAAACAACCAAAAACCAAACTCACTGCTGATAAGTCAATTACAACTGACAGCGACCCTACAGAACAGAGAACTGTCTCATTGGGTTTCCAAGGTTTTAAATGTTAATGGACTCTGTGGTGTAGTAAATTACCTGGTATGGCTTTTCTAGCCTAAGTCTTTGTAACTTCCGTGGTGGAATTTGCCCTGAGCAACTGAGTGGTTCCTGATCATTAAAGTTGTCCACCTGGGGTAGTTCTGTTGAGAGTGGCACAAAGCAATGTTCTGGGAAGTTTGCACTTTCTCTCAGGTGCTTAGAATTCTGATGTTATGATTGGTTAGTTTGGCCACTCTGCCGGGCTCAAAAGGAGGCCTCATAGAGGCAGACGTCTCTCTGACTACTGGTTAAGAAAGATGTGCTGCTGAGAGCCACGCGCTCCTGAGAGCCACGTGCTGCTGAGAAAGAGACACATGCTGCTGATAAAGAGACATTGAGAGATGTGCATTGCTAAGAGAGAGACACTGAGAGAGAAGCACTGCTGGGAGAGAGACGGCAGACCAAGAGAGACTGGGCATTGTTCCTGAACTTGAATTGTAGCCTGGTGCTTCCCTAATAAACCCCATAATCTGTGAGTTTTGTGTGGCCACTGCAGCAAATTAATCGAACCCTGAGCAGAAAGGTGGTAGGTGCTGCAGGAGGAACTGGTGTCAAGGTTGATGAAAGGGCTGGAGGGAGGCAGCACATTTGGCCTCACAGGAATAGGCCATGGGCTATTGATGGTGATTCTTTCTTCCTCTTGTGGGGTTAGAAGAGGTCAGGAGATGCAGCCTCCTTGCCCCTTTAGCAGACGGAGATGACCACATCTTTCTACCATAGAGTAGCTGGTGGGTTTAATGGACAACCTTTAGGTTACCAGCCGAGCACTTAACCACTATGCTACCAGGGCTCCTAGATGAAGATAATTAGCCCAGCATTTCCCAAAAATGTATTTAACAATGGAGTTATTTTTTGCAATTTTGAATAATTACTATAAATCTCTCACAAACTTAATGCTCTTCTGAACATACTTTTAGAAATACTGGTTTTAATAATTTCATTAGTAACCAATTAAGAATAATAGTAATACATTTTTCTAATGTCAAGTAACAAAACACTGTCCTATTCTATTTGAAAGGGGCACTGGTGGCATAGTGCCTAAGGCATCTATCTGACTGGTAATCAGAAGGTTGGCAGTTCAAATCCACCAGCCACTTCACAAAAGAACGACTGGACAATCTATTTCCATAAAGATTTACTGCCTCAGAAACCGAAAGGGGGTTGCTATAAGTCAGAATCACCTCAATGGCCGTGAATTTGGTTTTTGGTTTATTCTATTTGAATGCTGTTATGGGTTGAAGTATGTCCCCCCCCAAAAAATGTGTTACAAATCTTAGCCACTATACCTGTGGTTATAATCCCATTTGGGAATGAGTTGTCTTTGTTACGTTAATGAGGCAGGATTAGTATAACAGTATATTTGAATCAGTCTCTCTTTTTTTTTTATTGTGATTTGGGTGAAAATTTACAGAGCAAATTCACTTTCCATGCAGCAGTTCACATACACTTTGTCTCATGACACTGACCACAATTTACCACAATGCAACAGCTCCCCTCCTACTTCCTCCCAATAGTTACCTCTTCCCACTGTCCATCCTTCCATGCACTCCTGCCCCCTGAGCTGTCTCCCTGTGCATAAGCAGCCCTTCTTTCTCCCATGATTGTTCTCTCCAAGGAGTGTATCTACCTCGGGTACATGTTCAACTCATATGCTAGTCTATTGTTTGGCTGGAAGCCACAGGCATGGGTACAATTCCAGACCTGAAGGGCAGCTAGGGGCCATAGTCTCAGTGGTTCTATCAGGCTCTGTCGGACCAGCAAACTTGGTCCCCCGCCACTTTTTTTTTTTCCTCCAAATGATTTTGAGTTTTGTTGCACATTGTTTTCCCTCTCTATCCAGGATCTCCTACATAGATCCCCAAGTGCTTGGCAGTAGTAGCCAGGCACCATCTATTTCTTCTGGTCTCATAGTCGTATAGGCTGCAGATCGCATGTGTACCAGTCACTAGGACTAACTGTTCCCATGAATTTTTGGTTTTCTTCATTCTTCTCTGCTCTGGACAAGGAGACCCATCGTTGCATCTAGATGGCAGTTTGCAAGCTTTTAAGATCCCAGTCGCTATTTGCCAAAGTAGGAGATGAAACAGTGTTTTGTGTAGTATGTTATGCCAACTGAGCTTGATGTCCTCTGCAACTATGGTCCCGAGCCCACAAGTTCAACTACTCAGTCCCTCTGGGTAGCTGGCTGTGACCAAGCAGTATGAATCAGTCTCTTTTAAGATATAAAAGAAATCAGATAAGTGAAGGAAGCAGAGACGGGGTAAATTGATGTCAAGCCACATAAAGATCTCCAAGGAACCAGGAAACAAGCTAAGGAGACAAGAGCTTAGACAGAGGGAAAAAAGTCTTCCCCTAGAGCTGGCACACTGAATTCAGACTTATGGCCTTCTTCTAAACTGAGAGGCGCCCTAGCACAATGGTTAAGTGCTCCACTGGTAACAAAAACATTAGCAGTTTGAACCCATGAGTGACTCTGTGGAAGAAAAGACCTAACAATCTGCTTCCATAAATATTATAACATAGGAAACCCTATGGGGCAGTTCTACTGTCCTACAAGCATTGCTATGAATCAAAACCAACTCAATGGCAAAGAACAACAATAAACTGTGAGAAAATAAATTTGTTGGATAAAGCCACCCACTTGTAATATTTCTATTATAGCAGCTCTAGCTAACCGAGACAAATGTATTTTAACTTAATCTTCACATTGCTATCAGTAAGCACTCAGACCCATTTTACAGATAAGGAAGTGAGGCACAAGGTCACATACTAAGCGACAGAGATTCCACCCAAGTCAGTCTGACTCCAGAGCCACATTCTCCACCACTACTCTCTACTTCCATTTAGGGAATTTTACATTTTGGAACTGTATATGCCACTGTGGGATAAGAAAGACCTCCTATAAAAACTTCTGGTACAGTGGTTCCCAAACTATACTTTAAACAAGTTCTCCAAACTTATTCTTTTGCAGCCTGCCTTGAATTTGCTTACAGACCAGTGTCAAACTCAAAAATTTGGATTTAGGCCACTAGGCATTTTTACTTTTAGAGGGATCCCGAAATAATTTTGCCATAACCATAGATTCCAAGAAGTGGCTCATGTCAGAGAAAGGCATAATGGTGAAAAAGGTGGACTTTATTGTTTGGTTACAAAACTGAGTTGATATTAAACTCACTGCCCTCAAGTCGGATCCAACTCATAGTGACCCCTTGGGTTTCCGAGACAGTATCACTACAGAAGTATATTGCCCCATCTTCCTTCTGAGGAGTGGCTGATAGGTTTGAACTTCCAGCCTTCTGAAATGCCTTACATAATAATTGTTAACTATTTTATGTCACATCACTACCTCTATCATTACCCATGGTCTCCCAGTGACAGGGGAAGGAAACAAAGAGCCACAATGGCATTACCTATGAAACATAAAAATGGGGAAACCTTTTTTCCCATGAAAATTTCAAGAAAGCAGCTGTTTTTTTACAATCATAAGGAAAAAGAAAGTCAACTCAATTATCAGTATTTAGTACTCTTGGTAATGCCAAATTAGATTTCTTGAAAACCTATGAAAGATATCCTAAAGAATAATGTAAAACCTGCAAACCACCACAAAACGTGAATGAACTTGGAGGGCATTACGCTGAATGAAGATTTCAAAGAGCAGCTCGAGTAGACAAAGCCAATTACTATAATGAAATGTGCAAAGACCTGGAGTCTGAAAACCAAAAAGGAAGAACACGCTCAG
>NW_006921759.1:3365361-3365886 GCF_000298275.1 Orycteropus afer afer
GTGGGGCTGGCGCAGGATCGGGCAGTGTTTCGTTCTGCTGTGCATGGGGTCGCTATGAGTCGGAAACGACTCAATGGCACTTAACAACAACAACAACAACAACAACATGCTGAATGAAGTAAGTCAATCACAGAAGGACAAATATTTTATTAGTCCATTATTGTAAAAAGTCAAGGAAAGGTTTATGTATGGAAGGAAATTTTCTTTGTTGGTTAGCAGGGGTAGAAGGGGAGGGGAGAGAACACTGCTAGATAGGTAGAGACAAGTATTGATTTGGGTGAAGGGAAGGGCAATGTACCAAATGTGAGTGTTGAGTGATCAACACGGTGGCATTGAGAGGAAGACATAGAGAGGTGCATAAGAGGTACAGACAACAAAGATGAACCCTTTCTGCACATACAGTACTGTGTTGCCAGTGATGGCAAATATTGATACATGTGTACATAGATGGGTGGACAGGCTGAATGATTAGGTATGTCTATTCAGGGAGGCTGGCGGTTTAAACCCACCAGCCACTCCTCGGAA
>NW_006921759.1:3367786-3380627 GCF_000298275.1 Orycteropus afer afer
GTAAACTGCTATATGGAAAGTGAATTTGCTCTGTAAATCTTCACCCAAATCACAATCAATCAATCAATAAAACTTTCACCCAAATCACAGTAAAAATTTTAAAAAACCTATGTAACATATCAAAGTACTATGACTCTTTTAAAATAATGTCTAAGTGGTTGTCATATTGGAGTCCTAAATCTTAACAGTATACACCAATTTTATATTAAAACCTGTATAAAAAAATTACTTTTCATGGGTGAATTGTAATAAATTAAAACGGGAAAAATTTTAAAGATTCCTCAGTTTTGTTGGAAGGATTTCTCCTCTGTAAAAGAATACTTTTGACTAGTACTGTACACAAGCACCTCCAGTATTAACTTTCATGCTAAATGAATTCTTAAACTTGCAGGAGTCAAAATTAGGCCCGAGGAATTCTTTGAAAAATTATACTAACATTTGATACTTATTTATTCTGACAGATATATATGTAAGAACATAGGTAAGAAAGGAGCCTGCTTCCATTTATAACTCAAAGTTGTAAGCTGTGAATTAGGTATATACAAGTGTTAACAGTGACTTCCCAGCAAGAGTGCTTTGGATGGTTCGGTTAATTAAAAGCTTCAAGCTTCATGGTTTTCTGAGGAAAGTGGACGGGATTCAGGAGTGTTCTATAGCTTAATAAAATCAGCGCTGCGGACCAGAGAGACTATTCCAGGTCAGATAACACATTGTGCAATTCGGCCTCTAACAGCAGAAGTGGAACTAGAAGCAACCGTGATCATCGAAGATAAGAGGACTACTTGAAGTCATCCTTACACTTCAGTCTTTGCATTTTTCCAGAGCTAGGAGCTCTGGTAGCATAGTGGCTAAGACACTTGCCTGCTAACCAGAAGGCTGGCGGTTCAAACCCATCAGCCACTCCTCGGAAGGAAGGTTGGGCAATCCTACTTCCGTAGTGATACTGCCTCTGAAACCCAAGGAGGGGTCGCTATGAGTCGGGTTTGACTCGACGGCACATAACAACAACAACAACAAGAAATCTCAAGAACTAAGCCGCTTGTCCCAGCCAAACAATGAGCAGGTGCACCTGTCAGAAAACGGCGGCCAGGCCTCGCCTCAGCTCACCCGTTCTCCTTGGCCCTTTCTTGCTACCACCTCCATCCCTTCCCATCCAACTGCATCTCACGAAAAGAGCACCGAACGGGGAGGAAGAACATGGTGCAGCGCCAACCGCCTCAGCCTTTCTACTTCCTCCCCATTCCACACTGAATGCAAAGGCACACCGCCTCAAAGCCTCGTGCAAGGTCTGCGATATTTATAAATAAAGTTTTTTTTTTTTAAGCACAAGTAATTTCCCCGCTCCCTTCCGCCCCTCACCTTCACGAAAGCAATCGGGGTTGTGGTACCTTCGATATCTAACAGGATCACAGTGACTTCGGCAGGCACCGAAAGCACGACCATTTCCCTGCCGGAAGCTACTACTGGTATCGGCCTACTGGTTGGAAGGGCGGAGGATGGCGGCAGCTGCAATTCCTAGAACCGTCCTGGGCTCCTGAAAGCCCCGCAAGAATCTTGGAGCGGCTAAAAGCGTGCTGCCTGAAGCGCGCAGGTAAGAGGCCGCCTCACCGCACCTGAAAGTGAAGAGAGCGGCCGCACAGGTTTCCAGAACTCGGAAGCTCTGGAGGGCAGAAGGCCGACACCACGTGGGCAACGGAAGGGGGCGGCCCTCGCCGGAATCCGAAGGGGCGGGGGAGGAAAGGCGCCAACCGGGATTGGTCGCCAGAGGGCATCGAATCTGATCCGTCAAAATGGGCCTAACGTGGGCGGGAACAAAGAAGGGAACGCGGGAGCACAGTGCGCGAGTGCGCGCTCTCCGCAGACTGGTTGAGCGAGCGGGAGAGGCCCGGGGCACGTGCAGACGGGAGCCCCGCGAGTGGCGCGCCGGGGATGTGAGTGCCCCTTGCCCTCTACATCACCTAACCCCCTCCCCGCCCACTGCCTCCACTTTTGCATATTTACAGTAATCTGACCCGGCCCCTGCCCCTCCTCCCTTCCTCAGAGCACCGAAGAGGCCGTATTGGGTCCCGGTTTTCGTGACTGCGTTGGTCTGGGTTCCGGCCGATCGGCTGGGCAGGCCTGCCGCGCCCCCTCGCCGGCGTGCCTTTGTCGGTAGCGGAAGAGGCTCTCGCACTTCGCCGTTGCCCGAAGGGGTTGCCGGGCACCCGCTTCCTGTTCGGCTGGTTCCAGCCAGCTCGAGGACAAAACACGCGTGCGCGCGGTGGATGGGCGCGCTCGCCGCCTCAGCCAGCAGCGCCGCGCGCAATCAGTCTCTCTCCGGAGCAGCTTGTCCACGGTTCTAAAGCGATAGCAGCAGCCGCCGCAGCCTCTCCGCACTGGGGGACCGAGGGAGGAAAAAGGCGGGGTTGGCGGCTCTTTTGCTGGGAGTGGGCTGGACCGGACGGCAGACAAAGGCTCTCAAGGCAAGAGGGACTGTGGTCCTGCGACGGCGCTGCTCGGGTTTTGTGGCCCAAGGACTTTTCACCCTATCGTTTTTTTTTTTTCTCTAATTCTCCTCTCATCCCAACCTCGCGTCCCCTCACCCGCGATCTCGCTTGTCACCGGGAGGGCCGAGATGGAGGTCCCGCCCCGGCTTTCCCATGTGCCGCCGCCATTGTTCCCCTCCGCGCCCGCTACTTTAGCCTCCCGCAGCCTCTCTCATTGGCGGCCGCGGGCGCCGAGGCAGCTCGCCCCTCTCCTCCCTTCGCTCGCTCCCAGCTCTACCCGGCAGGGGGCGCGCCGGGCCCAGCGCCACGTCACCGCCCAGCAGCCCTCCCGATTGGCGGGCGGGGCAGCTATAAAGGGAGGGCGCAGGCGGCGCCCAGATCTCTTCCGCCGCCATTTTAAATCCAGCTCCATACAACGCTCCGCCGCCACTGCTGCCGCGACTCGGTCTGCGCGCCAGCACCCTCCTGCCGACAACTCTGCCGCAATGGAGGACATGAACGAGTACAGCAACATAGAGGAATTCGCAGAGGGATCCAAGATCAACGCGAGCAAAAATCAGCAGGATGACGGGTACCGTACGCTTCTCCTCTTAACTCCCCCTACCCCAGCGCGTCGCGCGCGCCATTCGTCCCTTGAGAGTCGCGCGCTGTCCCCGGTCTTGCCCTGAGTTCATTCCCCGCGTGCTCGGTAGGCCCTACTACCTTGAAGAGAAGAGGAAAGTAGAAGACGAAGGGGGTGACTTAAGAGCCCGCGAGAGTGGGGGGAAGGGCGGAGGAGGGCGGCGGTGGCGGCTTCTGTGTCCCGAGTGCGCAGGCGCTGCTAGTGGCCCGGGGGGAGGGGCTGGCCTCGCTGCGCCACATGCTGCAGCTGCTGCCGCCTCTTCATTGTGTCTCTGAGTGCTCCGCGCGGTTTTGCTGGAGAGAGCGAAGAGAAGTCCTGGTTTGGGGACCAGTAGGCGACTGATACCCAGAAAGCCTGTGATGAGTGTCTTTAGGTGGAACGTTCGGCTGACAGCTGAAGAATAGGGTGGTCTTAAATTGGGGTAATGATGTTAGGAAGTAGGTTTGAGGTAAGAAGGGTTTGGGCAGAACCTTTAATGTGTTTTGCTGGCCCGCTATAAATTTTGTACTGTGAAGTGTGAAGAGGAAGTTGGTCACTATTTCTTAGTAAGTTACCTCGAGGAATTTTGGGATTTTTGTGGAGTATTGTTTATATGTGTGTGTAAACACGGATTAAATTGCTTGCCGTTAAATCACCTGCTTATTTCACAGTTAAATCTAATTAATCTCAAAATTGAGCTAGACAGTTGAGTTGGTAATGTTTTAAAAAGCATACGTTTTTTATTTTTAGTAAAATGTTTATTGGAGGCTTGAGCTGGGATACAAGCAAGAAAGATCTCACTGAGTATTTGTCTCGATTTGGAGAGGTTGTAGACTGCACAATTAAAACAGATCCTGTCACTGGACGGTCAAGAGGATTTGGATTTGTGCTTTTCAAAGATGCTGCTAGTGTTGATAAGGTAGGAATGTGTTTTGCCTTGTGTTTTGCAGATTGTTCTGGGGTTTGGTTTTACATTGTCAAATAAATAAATCCTATCTTCTAGGTTTTGGAACTGAAAGAACACAAACTGGATGGCAAATTGATAGACCCCAAAAGGGCCAAAGCTTTAAAAGGGAAGGAACCCCCAAAAAAGGTTTTTGTGGGTGGATTGAGCCCAGATACTTCTGAAGAACAGATAAAAGAATATTTTGGTGCATTCGGAGAGGTGGGCCATGTGGTTCTGTTGACATCTACCTTTAGTGTTTGATATGCTTATTAAATGTTTATTTTAGGGTGTCTTACAGAAGAAATGTATATGGCAGCTGAGGATAGGATTGAATTTCTGCTAGGATCCCTTCCAGTGACTATACCTTAATTAATTACTGCTTCTTGTGCTGTAATGGAAACTACAGCGTCTCACTTATTTTGGCCAAAGCATGGGTGTTTTGGTGTAATCTGTCTTTGAACATAAAAACTAGTTGCTGCATGTATTGGATACAAAATGATACTGAATAAAGTTTTAGCCTCTTCCCCTCAACGTTTCATACACAAATCACTGTGAATACATGATAAAGCAGTGATTTCTAACAAATTATCTGACAAGAATAGTGTTGTATTATATTAAAGCTTGAAAAAGACTTGTGACATTCTAAAACTTTTTGGTAGCTTTTCAACATTACTGGATGATCTTAGGCATGCACCTTGATTTCAGATTGAAAATATTGAACTTCCCATGGATACAAAAACAAATGAAAGAAGAGGATTTTGTTTTATTACATATACAGATGAAGAGCCAGTAAAAAAATTGTTAGAAAGCAGATATCATCAAATTGGTTCTGGGAAGGTAAAGTCATTTTAATTATATTAAGTAAAACTTTGGAGATTTTTTTTCCCCTAAAATTTTTTCAATCGGAGAAATATAACTTCCATAAAAAGTTAATGTGTTTGTGTTTGTTTATAGTGTGAAATCAAAGTTGCACAACCAAAAGAGGTATATAGGCAGCAACAGCAACAACAGAAAGGAGGAAGAGGTGCTACAGCTGGTGGGCGAGGTGGAACTAGGGGTCGTGGACGAGGTGAGGCTTAGTTCTAGTTCGTGGGAAATGGCTTAATGGTAAAGCTGTGAGCTGCTAAACAGGAGTAAGCCTAAAAGAACTAAAGCCAAATTTAAACTTAGTAATGTTCAAACATGGAAAAGTGCCCAGCTTAGTGGTTTTTTGAATAAGCTTACAAAGTTTTACCTTTCCAAAGAATGGCCACTTTGACAATTAGTGTCATCACTGGTAGGCGAGTATCCTGTTAGTGAGTTAAGTGAAGATTACGTGATAGACCATGGCATGATAGGTTTTCTTGGGCAGGAGTCCTTGTTTTAAGCAGAACAGTTGACTTCTCTTTGGATTTGTCCTGATTTCCCATTAAATTTAAAAGGCTTGATAATGGCGCAGTTGGGCTTTCTACCCCACCCTCCTTTGTTTTCTTTTTTATGACAACTAAAAAAAATTACTTTTTCAAGCAGATAGCGGTATAGTTTTTTCTATCTTAAGATTTGCAGAGTGAGGGACAAGAATGAGTTACATTAGAATTGGGGGTCCGAAGTTCTTTGCTAACAATCACTGTGCATTGTTTCAGGTCAGGGCCAAAACTGGAACCAAGGATTTAATAACTATTATGATCAAGGATATGGAAATTACAATAGTGCCTATGGTGGTGATCAAAACTATAGTGGCTATGGCGGATATGATTATACTGGGTATAACTATGGGAACTATGGATATGGACAGGGATATGCAGACTACAGTGGTAAGAATATTTAACTTAATTTCCTAAACCAATGGTATTGAAATTGAGTGTTACAAGTACAGTCCTGTTTGGAAATTGTTTCAGTGTATGTTGGTTTTTCTGTTACTGAAGTTTATGGAGTTTTGTAGCATTTAATAGACTCATTAAGATATTGGTGCTTGTAATTGTTTCAAAACATGCTTTTCATTTTTATTTGGAATATAGACTTTCAACTATTTGACAGCTGATTTTCTTTCATGAAACCATTTCATAGAAAACTATTTTAATGTAATTTTTGTCTTTTAAAAATAGGCCAACAGAGCACATATGGCAAGGCATCTCGAGGGGGTGGCAATCACCAAAACAATTACCAGCCATACTAAAGGAGGACATGGGAGAAAACAGGTGTGTATAAGAATACAAGAAATCAGTGGAAATGTCTAATTTAATTTAAAGATCAATAGACAAATGAAAAACAAGTAAAAACAAAATATTATGTAGCCTGTTTTTACTAAATTGTTTATTTTTTAATTGCTTTATGAGCCTGTTTTGCTTTAAAGTGTCTATAGATCTTTAACTTTAAAGTCTGATCTCACCTTTTTTAGTATTACAGAAAAACTTAAGAGTTTTTCTGTTTGCTTTGTGTACCAGGTGATCTAGAGGAATAATTAAACTTTTTTAGAACTATTAACAGGTAAAGTACTGAAATGGGTACAACTTAAGGAAAACAAGAATGTTGTCTTCTAACTCTGACATTATACCTTGTTTGTACCCGCCAGCGGGAACTTCATTGCAGGCCGTGTGTCACCCTGACCACGTCTATCTCTGGGGGTCGCACGTTGCGGGCAGAGCGCAAGGCATACACCAGAAAACGCTGTCCTGTGGTATGGTCTCTTCCAACTTCATGTACCAGCGTAAAGATTAAAGTGGAAAACTTCAGACTTTGGCTTCTTTTTTAATCTTTTTGAAGATTAAGTGTCTAAACTTAACTTAAATGGTTTTTTACAGGAGTTAAAGTACATAAATGCCTTTTTACAGCTTAATCATTTTGGTCTTCTGTTTAGTGTTGTATTTCAATTGTGGAGCCTCATTTTAAGTGTTCATTCTTTAAGATTTAATGCTTGCTTTTTCTTTTTATAGCTAATAGTGAAATCTACAAACCAAAACAAGAACTTTTAAATCTGGGATGTAAATTAAAGATCATATGCACAAAACAATTCCTTTCTTTGGAATATAATAAACTTACTAGAAATTTATGCTTGTAATGGCATTTTACTTGGCTTACTAGACATGCTTCTAGTAGACCTTAATCTAGCACATTTCAATTTGTGAATATGAGAAGATTGCATTCTCAAGTTCTCTTCTGAATAGATTTAAATTCAATACCATTTGAGGATGCCAGGATGAGTTTACTAACTACCCAAACTGTTTTTTCAATGAATATGTATGTGATCTTTAATTATTGAAGAAAAGAATAAAGTGAGGACTTAAAACAATTCATGAAAGTGGACCTTTGAAAGCTTGTCAGAGTTGTACAAAATTAATTGCTGTTTTGTTTTTGTTTTTAGGAGGAGATGCTAAAGTAACCCATCTTGCAGGACGACGTTGAAGATTGGTCTTCTGTTGATCTAAGATGATTATTTTGTAAAAGACTTTCTAGTGTGCAAGACACAATTGTGTCCAACTGTATATAGCCGCCAATTAGTTTTCTTTGTTTTTACTTTGTCCTTTGCTATCTGTGTTTTGACTCGATGTGGATTTGTGTTTATACGAATTTTATTTGTATGATTTCATGTTAAACCTCAAATAAATGCTTCCTTATGTGATTGTTTTTCTGTGTCAGGTACTAAATAGCTCTGTAAAAAAAAAAAAAAAAATGTAATATTGAATAAGCAATAATTAGGTCACAGTTCGTTTCATAGGAAGTGTTGGTACATAGGGAGAAACTCCTTTATGAATAGCCAGCCACCTTGTCACCTTATTACCCATTTTTATGGATGTATTCTATGCTCTAAGGCTTCATTTCCCTATTAACTGACACTTTGACCCCATTAAAGTTCATCAGTTGTCTGCTGGAAAAATCTTTAGCTAATCACCCAAGGCTGTTAACAGTTCTCTTGGCAAAAATTTCCAGATATACACGAAGAACACTGATAGCTACGTTGTACTTAAAAATGTCAAGGTGTGCTTAGCAAATTATATAAAGATTTTAGAAGTGGAAGCTAAAGGTGTTAAATCAAAAGATGAGGTGAGTATTTGCAGTAGTGGCAAAATAAGTTCTGTTGGTATTATAGCCATCACCAAAGTGAGCAGGATGTCTTAAATTGTACATTCTTGGGAGCCTATGGTTGTGAGTTCTTAGAAAAAGTTGTGGTAGTGAATCCATCGGTTTTAATAGTTTATGAGCTGAGTAGTTAAGCATTTCTGTATTCAGATTTAGGAGTATTGGAAGAGATTTTGAATCTTGCCAGTGTGAATGAACATACAAGTGTAGCTTGACTTTTATGACATTATAGCAAGTCTTCTGATACACTGAAAAGGAAATGAAACAGGTTTATTTTAGGTTTTTAAAGATGTCCTGGGTACCGAGATCCCAGCTTTTAATTTTGTATTCAGTGTAGTTGATTGGATTTAAGGAAAAGTTTATTTCTGTAGTTCTCATTAGTCTGCTTCCTTCCGTGTTACATTTGGCATACTCAGATGTGCATGTGTAGACATTTGATTTTGCCCTGAAGTAAATTTTATATATGCTGATAGACTTGTTTCTCCCTTGTGTGCCTACAACTTTTCTTGTTCCTATGATGTTTGTATTCACTGGGCTATCAAGTTAAAATGCTTTTGGCCTGTTTTGCCTCTGTGTTGCTATTTGACGTTAAACCCAGGTGGAGTACCAGTGTTGGCTATCACAAGGGATTCTGTTCTCCATTCTTTGAATATGCAACCTTAGGGAACTGAAGGAAGATAATTTCATTTTAAGTATGTTACCAAAGTCAGTGGGTGCAGTGTCTAGAGTAGTAAATCCTGTGAGTTCAGACGACAAACTGACATTGAGATTGTCTTTCCCTGATCAATACTGAATAAAGCCTTTTTTATTAAAAAAAATAAATTCCAAGCTCTTCAGTCAAGTCTTGATATAGTTGACTTAGGAAATCTACATGTAGAAGTTACTGAGATGGTCCACAAAAGATTGGGAGTAAGAGGGAATTTGGTTGGTTTTTTTTTTTTTTTCCCCTGATGGCCTTTTACTCTAGATTGTTCAGATTTCACGAATTCTGTTTTAAACCCTATAAATGTTCACCAACCAAAGTGGTAAATTTGAAAAAATACACCAAGGATAAGTGTTCTAGGCATTTATAGTTAAAACTGTGAACTTAGTATCAAAGTTCCATTTTGGAGTACTAATGCAGAACAGTTGAATAATTTGATAAACTCAATTGAAAGATGGGGATAGTAGTGGCATTCTGAAGTATCTATGGCATTCAGGCATACTCAGTCTTGTTAAATATTCTTGCTGAATTATTTTGACCAACTTCTATGTGCTGTTAATGCATCTTAACAGAAACCTAATTGGCAATACTGGTTGAAATGGGACTATACAATGTTAACATTACATAGTCATAGCCATGTTTCTAAGATTAGGGGTATTAAAAATTAAGATGTCTGTTGGAGTATAAACATAAAGTATATTCCATCACTCTTAGGTGCTGTTTTATTTTCAAAATGGTGACATCTTTTGCTACTTTTTATAATGCAGGGGCATCTATCTGCACAATTAGCTTATCACTACCCATGGTGCAGGGACCTGGCAGTGTTTTGATTATACATAGGGTCACTGGGTTGGAGCCAACTTACCAGCACCTAAAAGCAACAAGTCATGATTACCAAGATTTGATCAGGTATCAACCATAGGATAAGTTTCACAATCCATAGTAGGTGATATTTCTGTATAAACTATGTAGGTATGCTATGTGAAATCCTAGCATTAAGCAAAATTGGGCAACATCAATCTGCAAAAATTTGACCTTTGTTTACTTGAACTACATCCTGGTAGAAGAGTCATCTAATCTATGGTCTCAACTTTTTGAGCAAAAGCCATGCAGTTTCTATGTTGTTAAAGTAATTCACAATGTATTGCTATAAAAATATCGGCTACTGGATAGGGATTTTATGTTTTGTCTTGAAATGATTGGATGTGGAAATTGAGACTATTGAATAGTAAACAATAAAAACACACCTTTGACTTCTCAACTCACTACCTTTTATAAACTATAGGAAAGAATGTGACACCCCAGGGTAATGTTAAATGTTCTGAAGACTTCTTGTGCCACTCTAAATGGCAATTTAATCTCAGATTTTACCCCTTAGTCAGTATTCACTCAAGGATTGAATGAGTTTGGGGAAGTGTATCATAACCTTCAAGGGTGGTTAGCATTGAGGTGTAGCCTTAAAAAGATATACATAGTCTGCTGTAAGTTACACAGTCTCTGCTATAAAAAATGTGTTATGTGTCGTCGAGTCGAACCCGACTCATAACAACCCCTTCCCTGGGTTTCCGAGGCAGTATCACTATGGAAGTAGATTGCCCCATCTTCCTTCCGAGGAGTGGCTGATGGGTTTGAACCGCCAGCCTTCTGGTTAGCAGTCAAGTGCCTTAGCCACTATGCTACCAGAGCTCCCATAAAAAATGTAGGAGTTTCAAATTATAGAATGCTTAAGCTTTTGGGTGATCTAAGACCAGTACAAGGAGCTCTGGTAGCATAGTGCCTGAGGCACTGGACTGCTAACCAGAAGGCTGGCAGTTCAAACTCAACAGCCACTCCTCAGAAGGAAGGCTGGGCAATCTACTTCTGTAGTGATATCACCTTGGAAACCCAAGAGGGGTTGCTATGAGTCGCGTCAGACTCGACAGCACATAACAACAAGACCAGTACAAGTTACAAGAGAAACTATCCTGCAGACACATATTCTCATATATTCCAATGATAATCTTTGGGCCAAAATCTGACCAAAAAAGTTCACTTTAGATGGAAATTCAAATATCTATACATAGATAACTCTCAGGGAAAGTACATACTTTGAAAGTCATTTGGCTTAAAAGATGCTTCAAGTTGTTAGCTTTTGTAATAGCACACCAAATGTGTGGAATTTGCTTCCATTAATGAGGTTGCACTAAGGGACTTTTTTCAGATGGTCTCATCCTGGTATTTCTGTTTGTGTAGGTGAACATTCACATAAGGTGATTGTTTTGTCAATGAGACAAGGACGGTTAATGTAACAAAAAGCCCACTTCAAAATCTTGACTTATCCCCTAATTTTTCAAATTGTAGGAGTTAACAAATTAATAAAAAGAACTCTGATTGAATTTTGGAAGCTATCTTAGTTTCCTAAGACTGCTGTAACAAAAGAGTGACTTAACAAGAACAGAAGTGTATTTTCTCACAGTTCTGCCTGCTAAGAGTCCAAATCCAGGTATGGGCTGTGCTGATTGCTTCTGAGGAGTCAGAGAAACCTGTTCCATGCCTCTCCTGCCTTCCAGTGGCTTCCCTCATTCTTTCGAATTCTTTAGTTTGCATCTGCTTCTGTAGTGACATGGCTGTCTTGTTCTCCACTTGATGAGATTAATACCCATCTGACTGCTAACCAGAAGGTTGGTAGTTCAAGCCTGCCAGCCACTCCACAAAAGCAAGACTGGGCAATCTACTTCCATAAAGATTTACTGCCTCAGAAACCCAATGAGGGTCGCTATGAGTTGAAATCTACTCAACAGCAGTGGGTTTGGGGGTTTTTTGTTGTTCTAATTCCCTATGACCTCATATTAACTGACACCTTCAAAGATCCTATTCCAAACATGATCACTCCCACAGGTATCGGGTTAGAACTTCAACATACTTTTCTAGGGGGCACAATTCAATCCATAACAAACTATTAAACTATCAGGCATATTTGAGGTCTACATTTTGAACAGTTGTCACTGTTCACTGTTTTGAGAATGGCCTTTAAGCGTGAAGATTGGCTACTGTTTGTAGTTGCTGTTGAGTTATCTCTGACTCAGTGACCTTATGTACAATAGAATGAAACACTGCCTGGTCCTGCACCAGCCACAATTTTTGCCAAACCTGAGCCCATCACTGCAGCCATTGTGTCAATCCATCTTGTTGACAGTTTTCCCATTTTTCTCTAACCCTCCACTTTACCAAACATGATATCCTTCTCCAGCGATTGGTGCCTTCTGACAACATGTCCAAAGTACGTGAAATGAAGTCTGGCCACTCTTTCTTCCAAGAAGCATTCCAGCTGCATTTCTCCAGGACAGATCCTTTGTTGTTCTGTCAGTTCATGATACTTTAAGTATTCTTTGACAACACCACAACTCAAAACCATCAACTCTTCTTCAGTCCTCTTTATTCATTGTCCAGATTTCACATGCATATGAGGCAATTGAAAACAGCATGGCTTGGGTTGTTGTTAGGTGCCGTCAAGTCGTTTCCAACTCATAGCGACCCCATGCACAGAGAAGAAAACACTGCCCGATCCCACGCCACCTCACAGTTCCTGCTATACTTGAGCTCATCATCACAACCACCATGTCAATCCATCTCGTTGAAGGCCTCCCCCACTTTCGTCGACCCTCCACCCTACCAAGCATGACACTCTTCTCCAAGGGATTGTCCCTTCTGACAACATAACCAAAATAGGTGAGATGAAGTCTGGCCATTCTCATATCGAAGGAGCATTTCGGGTGTACTTCCTCCAGGGATCCAGGTGAGGAGAGGGAACCCAGGCACGCCCAAAGCAGCAGGGCGGGAGAGTGGGAGAAAGGGGATTAAAAGCCAGGAACCTGGACAGAGGAGCAGTCAGCTGCAGGGAACCAGGTGAGGAGAGGGAACTCGGGCACACCCAAAGCAGCAAGGTGGGAGAAAGGGGATTAAAAGGCCCAGGAATCTGAACAGAGGAGGAGTCAGTCGCAGGGACCCAGGTAAGGGTGGTAAGAGAGGTTTCCAACAGGGAGACAAACTTGTCTGTTGGTTTGTCCTAC
>NW_006921759.1:3384107-3395127 GCF_000298275.1 Orycteropus afer afer
GGGATCGGGCAGTGTTTCGTTCTGCTGTGCATGGGGTCGCTATGAGTCGGAAACGACTCAACGGCACTTAACAACAACAACAACAAGCTTCTCAGATTATTTGCTCTACATGTACATTGATTAAGTATGGTGAAAGGATACAACCCTGACACACTCCCTGATTTTAAACCATGCGGTATCTCATTGTTCTGTTCAAATGACAGCCTCCTTATCTATGTACAGTTTCCTCATGAGTACAATTAAGTGTTCTGGAATTCCCATTCTTCTCAATGTTATCCATAATTTGTTATGATCCACACAGTCAAATGCTTTTGCATAGTGAACAAGACACAAGTAAGTATCTTTCTGGTATTTGCTTTCAGCCAAGATCCATCTGACATCAGCAATGATATCCCACATTCCACATCTTCTTCTGAATCCAACTTGCATTTCTGGCAGCTCCTTGTCAATATACTGCTGTAACAATTTTTAAATTATCTTCAGCAAGATTTTACTTGTGTGTGATATTAATGATACTGTTTGATAATTTCCACATTCTGAGGGATCACCTTTCTTTGGAATGGGTACAAATATGGATCTCTTCCAGTCAATTGGCCAGGTAGCTGTCTTCCAAATTTCTTGGCATAGACAAGTAAGTGCCTCCAGGGTGGCATCCGTTTGTTGAAACATCTCAAAGAGTATTCCATCAATTCCTGGAGCCTTGTTTTTCGCCATTTCATTCAGTGCAGCTTCAACTTCTTCCTTCAGTATCACTGGTTCTAGATCATATGCCACCTCCTGAAATAGATGAATATCAACCAATTCTTTCAGGTACAGTGACTCTGTATTCCTTCATCTTCTTTTGATGTTTCTTGCGTCATTCAATATTTTCCCCATAGAACCTTTCAATATTGCAACTCAAGGCCTGACTTTCTTTTCTTTAATTCTTTCAGCTTGAGAAATATTGAGTATATTTTTCCCTTTTGGTTTTCTAATTCCAGGTCTTTGCACATTTCATTATAATTGACTTTGTCTTCTCAAGCTACTCTTTGAAATCCTCTGTTCAACTCTTGTATCTTATCATTTCTTCCATTTGCCTTAGCTACTCTTCACTCAAGAGCAAGTTTCAGAGCCTCTTCTGACATCCATTTTGGTCTTTTCTTCCTTTCCTTTTTTTTTCAGTGACCTGTCCTTTCTTCATGTGTGAAGTTCTTGATGTCATTCCATAATTCATTTGGTTTTCAGTCATTGGTGTTCAATGAATCAATTCTATTCTTCAGATGGTTTCTAAATTCAGGTGGGATATAATAACAGTCATATTTTGGCTGTCATGGACTTGTTTTAATTGTCTTCGGCTTCAGCTTGAACTTGCATATGAGCAATTGATTATTTGTTCCACAGTCATCTCCTGGTCTTGTTTTGGCTGAAGATACTGTGCATGACATCCTTCTCCAGGGAATGGTCCCTTCTGACAACATGACCAAAGTAAGTGAGATGAAGTCTGGCCATTCTCGCTTCCAAAGAGCATTTCAGTTGCACTTCTTTACAGCTGTTTCTCCTCTATTTGAGTTGTGCCACATCAGCAAATGGAGGTCTGGAAAGCTTTACCTTATCCATATCAGTAAGGCTGGTTTTACTCTGATGGTGCAGCTCTTTCCCAGTTGTATTTTGATAGCCTTCAAACCTAAGTGACTCATCCTCCTCCACTGTATTGGACAATGTTTCTGGACTATTCATAAAGTTGTGCAGTAATGTATCAGACAGTGTATCTCTGCTATTCATAAGGCTTTCCCTGGCCAATTCTTTCAGAAGTGGATGGTCTCTTCCTTCTTCGTAGTCTCTCTCAGTCTGCAAGCCACACTGCAACCTGTGCACCATATCCACCCCTCTGGGTTTGAAACACAGGTGACACAGCCTCAAGACTCACAGCAACACGTCACCATAATAGGACAAACCAACAGACAAGTTTGTCTCCCTTAGCTGTTCAAAACCTGTCCAATCTCCCCTTACATGGATCCCTGCTGCTGTCTCCTCACTCTGTCTCCCCCCGCCCGGCCTTTTTCCTCTCCTTTCCCCTGCTTTCCCACCTTGCCACTTGTGGGGTGTGGCCTGGGTTCCCTCCCCTCATCTGGATCCCTGTGTCCAACTCTTCACTCTGTCCTGGTCCCCCCAGCCTTTTTCCTCTCCTTTCCCCCGCTTTCCCACCTTGCCACTTGTGTGGCATGGCCTGGGTTCCCTCCCGTTACCCGTATCCCACCGCTTGACTCCTCTCTCTGTCCCAGCCCTCCTAGCTTTTTCCTCTCCTTTCCCCTGCTTTCCTGCCTTGCCACTTTGGGGCATGGCCTGGGTTCCCTCCCCTCACCTGGATCACTGAGGCTGACTCCTCCCTAATTTAATATACCAAAACCCAAAATCAAACCCACTGCCATCGAGTGGATTCTGACTCATAGCAACCCTTACTGCGTTTCCAAGGGTAAATCTTTAGGGAAGTAGATTGCCTCATCTTCCTCCCATGGAGCAGCTGGTGAGTTTAAAATGCTGACTTTCTGGTTAGCAGCCAAATATCTTACCCACTACACCACCAGACCACCTCTCTAATGCCAGCCAAAACCAAAGAAACAATATTTTTGTCATTAGGTGTCGTCGAGTTGGTTCCAACTGTATGTACAATGGAATGAAACACTGTTCAGCCCTGCACCATCCTCATAGTCATTACCATGCTTCAGTTCATCATTGCAGCCACTGTGGCAATGGATCTCATTGAGGGGCTTCCCCTTTTTGCTAACCCTCCACTTTACCAAGCATGATATTCTCCAGGGACTGATCCCTTCTGATACCATGATCAAAATATGAGAATGAAGTCTAGCCATTCTTGCTACCAAGGAGCATTCTGGCTGTATCTCTTCCAAGACAGATTTGTTTGTTCTTCTGTCAGTCCATGGTATTTTTAGTACTCACATTTTTCTTAGCCTGTGCAAATTATTTTAGTAATATGTGATTTCTACTGGACATTTAAAATATTGAAAATAAGTCCAAGAATTCACATTACTACTTTTTAGGACCTTCAGAATTATAGTTACCGCATTATTGGAGATAATATGCAGAAAAGGGGCACTTTTGGAGTATGCATTACTTTCATGATCTGAAAAAAGGTGAAATTTTAAAATACTTGGTGTGGTAGTTAAGTTTGTGTGTCAACTTGGCTGGGCCTAGTTGAGTGGCTGGGAAGCTGAATGATGAGACTTGTAATCAACTCCATGGTGGAATCTGAGTAGCTGCCTTAGGGATGTGGTCTGCTTCCTGTACATAAGGAGAAGACTTGGGGAATGGTCTCTAGTTCAGCAGCCTGCCATTTCTGCCGACCTTGGGACTTTCAATGGACTTGAATTAACGGCCTGCTATGTGGTTTGGTAACATTAGGACTGTGCCATTTTATTTGCCAACCTTGGGCTTGTTAGCCTCAACAGCCAGTAGCTGCCTGAGTGAAGAGATGCTTCTAGCTTCAGTGGGCTGGGAGCAAGAAGCAGAGCTGAAGCCCAAGGTCAAGGAACAGATAACATGACAACACAGCCCCTAGAGCCTGGCAGTCTGAACTCGGACTTCTAGCCTCCCAAACTGTAAGAGAATAAATTCCTGTTTGTTAAAGCCATCCCATTTGTGCTATATACTTCCGTCAGAGTGGCACTAGGTAACCAAAACACTTGGTATAAAACTACTATTATAATTTTCAAAAATTACTCATTTGAATGACTTCATTAAAAAGAAGAAGACCCCAAATCACACTTTGATTCCATCTAATGTACGTACTTCTATTTTTCCTCCATTTATTCCATAGTTGTAATCCATGTTCACATAGGCTTTAGAATTTGTCAAAACTGAGAATAACTCCTCTCTGGCCTAGACCTTCTGCTACACTGATTTTTTAAGTGTTTATCTTAGGCTGGGTTATCTAGAGGAGGAAAACTAGTGATGTATATATAAGAATAAAGAGAAATTTATTTCAAGAAGATAGCTCACACAATTGTAGAGATTGTCAAGTCCCAAATCTGTGAGTCAGTCATCAACCCAGAGGCTTCTCCTGACTCAATGGTTGCCAGGGCTGATGAACACAAAATTGGCAGATCAGACAGCAGCCTGCTGACTCATGGAACCACAGGAGCTGGCAAATCCCAAACTCTGCAGGTCAGATGACAGGCTGCTGGCTTATATCACAAGAACCAGAAGTCACAGGATGACAATTTGTATGCAGGATCCAGAGAGGGTGAGCTTTGCCAGAACATCCAAATACACTGGATGCTGGCAGCAGCTCCAAGAAAATTCCCCTTTCAACTGATTGGCTGCTCACATCAGATCCCCAAATGGAGGATGATTATATAATTGACTGACAATCATGGCCTAATCAAGTTGACAGATAAGTTGAACCATCACAGTGTTATTAGTTGTATGTTTCAGAAAAAAAAAAAAAGGTTTTTATTTTCCCACACTTAAACTATCCGACCTCTGATGGCATAGTGCCTAAGGCACTTGACTGCTAACCAGAAGGCTGGTGGTTCAAACCCACCAGCCACTCCTCGGAAGGAAGACTGGGCAATCTACTTCCATAGTGATACCACCTCAGAAACCCAAGGAGGGGTCACTATGAGTTGGATCTGACTCAATGGCAGTGTGTTTGGTTTTTGGTTTTTCGGAACTAACCAAGAGAATGATATAATTCAGCCATCACCATTCAGCTTCCAATCCTTTGCTGATGGTGGGATTTGTTATTTCTTTGTTACTTTTTAAATGTTCTGTGGTGGTTAAGGTTATGTGTCAACTTGGCTGGGCCTGGTTTTGAGTGGCTGGGAAGATGGTTGTAGTTATTCCCCATGATGAGATTGGCAATCATCTCCATGGCAGGACTGCCAGGAGCAGGTGAGTAGCTGCTTTAGGGATGTGATCTGCTTCTAGTACAAAAGGAGAAGCTTTGGGAATGGTCTGCAATTTTTGGCGCTCTTGAATACTGCAGGTAGCCAAGTTGTTGTTCAGTAGCTTGCCATGTTGTCTGCCAATATTGGGATTGTAAATGGACTTGATTCAGTGGCCTGCCATGTGGTTTGGTAAAATTGGAACTGTACCTTTTTACTTTTCTATCTGGTGTTTGTCAGCCTCAGCAGCTAGCAGCTGCCTGAGTGAAGAAAGCCTCCAACTCCAGTGGGCTGGGAGCAAGAGGTAATGATGAAACCCAAGGTCAAGGGGCTTTCACCCAGTCCTTAGAGCCCAGTACTTTGAACCCAGACTTCTAGCCTCCCAAACTGTAAGAGAATAAACACTTGTTTGTCAAAGTCAACCATTTGTGGTATTTTGTTAGAGCAGCACTAGAGGACCACAACAGTCCTGGACCCCAAGGCGGGACAGTATTCTTGGTGTTGGTGGCATGTACTCTAAACAATTTGCCAATGACCCACAGCAAAGATCTATGGAATTACCAGGCTACTGTTTAAAAGATCTAAATCTTTATTACTTCTCCTGGGAATAAATACTTGCCCTTTGAAGACATAAAATGATTTTTCTCTTACTTCATTAGAGATACCAAGGGGCAAGTTTCTCTCTTTGTTCTTTAATAGAAACAAAAGAACAATCAAACACAGGCTTTTAACCAGGAAATATACAAGCATTACTATTCTCTTAAGAATTCTTCTGAGGAAGGGATGCAAACTTTTACTATAATTTAATTAAGAAAAATGGTACCAGTTTATTAACTCCATTTGTTACCATGAGGAAGGAAAAATGTATTACATGAATATTTCAAGGGGTCACAGAATTATTACAGAAATCCTTCCAAGATGATATTATCCTACTCTTTTTATATTTAGCATTACTTAATATTTCACATACTTTGGGCACATTATCAGGAGGAACCAGTCTCTGGAAAAGGACATCATGCTTGATAAAGCAGAAGGTCAGTGAAAAAGAGGAAGACCCTCAACAAGATGGATTGACACAGTGGCTGCAACAATGAGCTCAAACATGGAACAATTATGAGGATGGCACAGGACCAAGTCAGTGTTTTCCTTCTACTGCACATAGGGTCACTATGGGTTAGACAACTTGACAGCACTAACAACAGCATTAATGTTTCCAGTCATGAGCATAGTCTAACTTGTAGTGTAAGAATGTTTACTTGGGTGTGCATAAAGTAAACGTGTATAACTTCTTAAAAAGGTTTCTGCTTTTTTTGAAACAAGTTTTTTAAAATTTGTTTCTGCTACCAATAACTATAGCCTGTTGTTGTTGTTGTTATGTGCCGTCGAGTCAGACCCGACTCATAGCGACCCCTCCTTGGGTTTCCGAGGCAGTATCACTATGGAAGTAGATTGCCCCATCTTCCTTCCGAGGAGTGGCTGGTGGATTTGAACCGCCAGCCTTCTGGTTAGCAGTCAAGTGTCTTAGCCACTAGGTAACTCAAATCAAGACTCCTGCTGAAGACAATTAAGAAGCAGGATAAAATATAAAATAACACCATCTTAAAAATACTGAAGAGCTAACAAGATAATAAGGAGTTTACCCATCCAACATTTAGGAGAAGGACAAAACTCAAAGAATTAACCATCACATTCAAAGCCTCACAAGACAAGGAGCACAGAAGTTATAAGCATAGACAGAAGTCTCACACCCTCATTATTGCCTTTAAACTGGGATGACACTATAAACACAAGGGATAAACTACATTTTTTACCTGGGTAGGTAAGGGAACGTCAAGCTCAAAACTTAGATTAACATAGTTCCAGAAATATAAGGACCCCCAGATGCCTGGCAGAAGCACACGAAAATACTTTCTGATCCCAAAGGGTCTACAAGAATACTTCTAGAGCTAATAGAAGAATTTAGCAAAGTTGCAGGGTACAAAGTCAACAAAGTTGTTGAGAAATGAGAAATGAAAGGAGAAATGAGAAATGAGAAATCTGAAAGGAAAATTAGTGGAACAGTTCTATTTACAATAGCATCTAAAAGAATACAATACTTAGGAATAAATCTAACCAGGGACATGAAGGATTTATACAAGGAAAGTTATAAAACACTGCTGAAAGAGATTAAAGAAGATTTAAATAAATGAGAAGATGTTCCATGTTCATGGATTGGAAAATTTACTGTTGTTAAGATGTCAAAACTATCCAAAGTGATCTATGTTTTTAATGTAATCCCAATCAAAATCTCAACAGCCTTTTTTTATAGAAATAATTAAAAAACAAATCTTCAACTTTATATGGAATAGCAAGAGGCCCCAAATAGCTAAAACAATGTTGAAAAAGAAGTATGTTAAAAAAATTGTTGAAAGTAGGAGGACTCACACTTTCTGATTTTAAAAGATAATATACAGCTACAGTAATCAAAACAGCATGGTACAGGTATAACATTAGACACATAGACCAATGGAATAAAATCAAAAGTCCAGAAATAAACCCATACATCTACAACCGATTTTTGACAAAGGTGCTAAGTCCATTTGAAGGAGAAAGAAGAATGTTTTCAATAAATGGTGCTGGGAAAAGCTGATTTCTGTACACAGAAAAATGAAACAGGATCAATACCTCACACCATACAATTAAAAAAAATAAAAATGGATTAAAGATCTAAATGTGCAAACTAAAACCATAAACTTCTTAGAAGAAAAAGCAAAGGCAGTGCTGCCAGACTTAGCTTTCAACAGTGGATTATCTAGTATAATAACAAAAGCACAGAGCAAAAGACAAAATACATAAATGGGACCTCATATAAATGAAAAACTTTTGCTCATCAAAAGACATTAGCAAAAAAAGTGAGAAGACAACTACTGACTGGGAAAATATCTTCAGAAACTACATAGCTAACAATAATCCCTTGTTGTTAGGTGCTGTCGAGTCGGTTCTGACTCATAGTGACCTGTGTACAACAGAATGAAACACTGCCTGGTGCTGTGCCACCCTCACAATCCTTGCTATGCTTGAGTCCATCTATTGGAGCCACTGTGTCAATCCATCTTCTTGAAGGTCTTCCCCTTCTTCACTGACCCTATACTTTATCAAACATGATATCCTTCTCCAGGGAATGGTCCCTTCTGACAACACAACCAAAATAGGTGAGACAAAGTCTGGCCATTCTCATTTCTAAGGAGCAGCCCTTCTTCTAGGGCAGATTTGTTCGTTCCTCTGGCAGTCCGTGGTATTTTCAGTATTCTTTGCCAACACCAATATTCAAAGGTATCAAGTCTTCTTCAGTCTTCTTTATTCATTGTCCAGCTTTCATATACATATGAGGCAATTGAAAATATCATGGCTTGTGTCAGGTGCACTTTAGTCTTCAAAGTGACATTTTTGCTTCTTAACACTTCAAAGAAGTCTTTTGCCACAGATTTTCCCAGTGCAATAGGATCTCTGAGTTTCTGACCGCTGCTTCCATGGGTGTTGACTTCGTATCCAAGTGAAGTGAAATCCCTGACAACTTTATTCTTTTCTCTGTTTATCATGATGTTGCTTATTTGTCTGATTGTGAGGATTTTTATTCTCTTTATATTGAGGTGCAATCCATGCTGAAGACTGTAATCTTTTATCTTCATTAGTAAGTGTTTCAAGTCATCCTCACTCTCAGCAAGGAAAGTTATGTTGTCAGCATATCGCAAGTTGTTAATGATTCTTCCTCCAATCCTGATGCCATGTTCTTCTTCATATAGTCTTGCTTCTTTGATTATTTGCTCAGCGTATTCGACAGGATACAGCCCTGATGCACTCCCTTCCTGATTTTAAACCATGCAGTGTCCCCTTGTTCTGTTTGAATGACAGCCTCCTTGCCTATGTACAGGTTCCTCATGAGTACCATTAAGTGTTCTGGAAATCCCATTCTTCTCAGTGCTACGCACAATTTGTTATGATCCACACAATTGAATTCTTTTGCATAGTAAATAAAACACAAGTAAACATCTTTCTGGTATTCTTTGCTTTGAGCCAAAATCCATCAGACATCAGCAATGATATCCCTTATTTCACATCCTCTTCTGAATCCAGCTTGCATTTCTGGAAGTTCTCTGTTAACATACTGCTGCAACCATTTTTTAAAATATCTTCAGTAAGATTTTATTTGTGTGCGATATTAATGATATTGTTTGATAATTTCCACATTCTGTGGGCTCACCTTTCTTTGGAATGGGTACAAATATGGATCTCTTCCAGTTAGTTGGCCAGATAGCTGTCTTCCAAATCTCCTGGCATAGCCGAGTGAGTGCCTCTAGTTAGGTGTCCATTTGTTGAAACATCTCAATGGGTATCCCATCAATTCCTGGAGCCTTGTTTTTCACCATTTCCTTCAATGCAGCTTCAAACTTCTTCCTTCAATACCACTGGTTCTTGATCATATGCCCCCTCCTGAAATGGATGAACATTGACCAGTTCTTTTTGGTACAGTGACTCTGTGTATTCCTTCCATCTTCTTTTGATGTTTTCTGCATCATTCAATATTTTGCCCATAGAATCTTTCAATATTGCAACTCAAGGCTTAAATTTTTTCTTCAGTTCTTTTAGCTTGAGAAATGCCAAGCATTTTCCTTTTGGTTTTCTAACTCCAGGTCTTCACACATTTCATTCTAACAATTGACTTTGTCTTCTCAAGCTGCTCTTTGAAATCTTCTGTTCAGCTCTTTTATCTTGTCTTCTTCCATTTGCTTTAGCTACTCTCCATTCAAGGGCAAATTTCAGTGTCTCTTCTGACATCTATTTTAGTCTTTTCTTCCTTTCCTGTCTTTTTAATGACCTTTTGCTTTCTTCATGGATGATATTCTTGATGTCATCCCACAATTCCTGTAGTTTTCAGTCATTGGTGTTCAATGCATCGTATCTATTCTTTAGATGGTCTCTAAATTCAGGAGGTATATAATCAAGGTCATATTTTAGCTCTTGGACTTCTTTTAATTGTCTTCAACTTCAACATGAACTTGCATATGAGCAATTGATAGTCTGTTCCACAATCGACTCCTGGTCTTGTTTTGGTTGAAGATATTGAGCTTCTCCACCACCTCTCACAGATGTTGTCAGTCTGATATCTGTGTACTCCATCTAGTGAAGTCCACATGCATAGCTGCCATTTGTGGTGTTCAAAAAAGGTATTTGCAATGAATAAGTAGTTGGTCTTGCAAAATTCTATCATACGATCTCTAGCATTATTTCTATCACCAAGGCAAATTTTCCAACTACCGGTGATTCTTCTTTGTTTCCAACTTCTCCATTCCAATCATTACTGATAATCAGCACATATTGATTGCATGTTTGGTCAATTTCAGACTGCAGAAGTTGGTAAAAATCTTCAGTTTCCTCAGCTTTGGCTTTGTTGGTTGGTGTGTAAATTTCAATAGTAGTATTAACTGGCTTTCCTTGCAGGCATATGGATATTATCCTATCACTGACATCATTGTACTTCAAGATAGATCTTGAAACATTCTTTGTGATGATGAATGTCACTTCATTCCTCTTCAATTTGTCATTCCCAGCATAGTAGATCATATTATGGTTGTCTGATTCAAAATGGCCAAAACCTGTCTACTTCAGCTCACTAATGCCTGGGATATCAATCTTTATATGTTCCATTTCATTTTTGACAATTTCCAATTTTCCTAGATTCATACTTTGTACATTCAGTGTTCCCATTACTATTGGATATTTGCAGCTGTTTCTCCTCACTTTGAGTCATGCCATGTGCAAAAACGGCAAAGAGGCCACATGTTCAGGCCTCCTCTAACCCTACAAGAGGAAGACAGGGTTACCAGCAGTAACCTAAGGCCTATTCCTGCTAGGCCAGACATGCTGCCTCCCTCCAGCCCTTTCTCCAACCGTTCCTCCCAGAGCACCCACTACCTCTCTCCTGGGTTCGATAATTCGCTGCAGTGGCCACTACAATTCAAGTTCAGGAAAAAAATGCTCAGCCTCTCTCCCAGCCCACCGTCCCTCAGCCAACAGTCTCTCACAGTCTCTTTCCCAGCAGTGCTGGTTCCTCGGTGTCTCACTCAGCAATGCGTGTCTCTTGCATCTCTTTCCCAGCA
>NW_006921759.1:3395227-3400057 GCF_000298275.1 Orycteropus afer afer
AGAGAGAGAGAGAGAGAGGGAGAGAGAACCTCCAGAACATTGTATTGTGCCAGGCCCAACAGAAATAACCCAGGTGGATAGCTTCAGCAATCAGGAGCTCCTCAGTTGCTCATAGAAAATCCCACCTTGGAGTTTACAAAGACTTATGTGTAGAAAAGCCACACTAAGTAATTTATACTACTCTGCACCATGTCAGCATATGGGGGTATGGAAAGCTTTACTTTATCCATACGATTAAGGATGGCCCTACTCTGATGATGCAGCTCTTTCCAGTTGTATTTTGAGTGCCTTCCAACCTGAGGGGTTCATGTTCCAACACTGCATTGGACAATGTTTCCAGGCTATTCATAAAGCTGTCCATTAATGTATCAGACAAATGTTTCTCTGTTATTCATAAGGTTTTCTCTGGCCAATTCTTTGAGAAGTGGATGGACTCTTGCTTCTTCCAAACCTGTCTCGGTCTGGAAGCTCTGCTGAAACCTGTCCATCATGGGCAACCCTGCTGGCATTTGAAACACCAATGGTATAGCCTCCAGCGTCACAGCAACATGCAAGCCACCACAGTAGGACAAACTAACAGACAAGTTCATCTCCTTTAGCTGTCCCACACCTCTCTGCCCACTTCCTGCCCTTTCCC
The DNA here is from genome assembly GCF_000298275.1 of Orycteropus afer afer. NCBI lineage: Eukaryota > Metazoa > Chordata > Mammalia > Tubulidentata > Orycteropodidae > Orycteropus > Orycteropus afer. The sequence continues at coordinate 3,395,865 of NW_006921759.1, forward strand.
CTTCCTGTTCGGCCTGGCTTCTTCTGGCAACTTCCTGCCTTGTGTGGGTTCTCTCTCTCCCTCCTTTTACCTAGATCTGGCAGATTAATAGATTAGACATATTTCAAGAGGAAATTATTGGACTGAAAAATGAATGAGAAGAAAATACCCAAATTACAGCATGGAAAGAAGACACAATAGACAGATGCTGGTAGAATAGGAGAAAAATGTAGAACAAAATTCAAGTTCTTAAATAAGCCAGACTTGCTGGACCAGTTGAGACTAGAGGAATCCCCAAGACTACTCCCCTGATATACTCTATGGCTTTGAACTGAAACTACTGGAGGTCAACTTTCAGACGAAAAACAGATTGGTTCATAACATAAACAATATCTCCTGTGAGTACTGGATTTCCTTAAAAAATCATCTATATGGATGCAACAGCCAACATTTACTTTATAGAAAAGATGATAAGGTAAGGGAGGGTTAGGGAAACCAGATTAATGGAAATGGAACAACCAGAAAGGAAATAATCAGAATGTTGACATATTGTGAAAAATATAACCAATGTCGCTGAACAATCATACATATGATAATGGAAAGACAAAAAGATGAAAAATGCCTTGAGAACTGGAGATAAACAGGATATAGTGGATAGAAAAAAAAAGTTCACTGCCATTGAGTCAAGTCCAACTCATAACAACTCCCACTGGGTTTCCAAGGCTATACATCTTTACAGGAACAGACTGCCTTATCTTTTTTCCATGGAGGTGCTGGTGGGTTCAAACCACTGACCTTTTGGTTAGCAGACAAATGCTTTAACGACCACCAGAGCTCCTTACAGCAGATAGATATAAAATGTTTAATTGGAGTTTCAGAACATGAAAAAGTAACAAGAGGCAACAACTGAAGAGATAATGATTGAAAAATTTTCCAAAAGTGGTCAAAGACAACAATTTACAGATTCAACTTCCTGATGAATCCCAAGTAGAAAAAATAAGGAGAAATAAAGATACATTATGGTGAAACCAAAGAATTCAACAGAAAGGAGCAAATCTTAAAAGCAGTGAAACCTAGATCCTATTACTGGTAAACAGAAAATGAGAGAAAGAGGCACACATTACCCACAGGTATACAACCATCCAAATCCAGAATCTTGAAGATTCTACAGTTTGAATGTTCCAGTTTCCTCAACAAATAATTGACATGAGTGGAAGTGATTATAACATTAAATGAGATTTACAGTAAACAACACTTACCAACTAGACTTAATAGGCACTTACAGAACATACCTTCCAACAATAGCTGAATACATGTAGGAAATTTTACAACCATCTGCTAGGCCATAAACCAACCAGTAAGGTTAGAAAAATTGAAATCATACAAAATATATTCTCTGACTACAATAACATGAAATTATAACTTAGTAACAAAGAGAAATTTGTGAAATTCACTTACATGTGGAAATTAAATTTAAAATTTAAACACTCCAAAATAATGAATGAATAAACGAAAAAACATAAAGGAAATTAGGAAATAGTTTGACATGAATAAAACTACAACATAGTATATAAAAACTGTGTGATACACCTAATGCAATGCCCAGACAGACATTTTGAGTTGTAAATGCAATATATTAAAAAGAAGTAAGATCACAAATAAATAACCTAATCTTCTACCTTAAATAACTAGAAAAAGAAGAACTTAAACTCAAACCTGTGGAATGAAATAATAAAGATTAAAATAGGCATCAATAAAATAGAGATTATGACTTCAATACAGAAAATAAAACCAGAAATTTGTTCTTTGAAAAGATTAAAAAAATTGGCAAATCTTTAGTTATATTGACAAAGAACAAGAGAGAGGACTTAAATAAAATCAGAAATAAAAAATGGGACATCAATACCATCGTACAGAAAAAAAAAAAAGGATTATAAGAGAACAGTATGAATAATAAGATATGCTACGTGAAATGGACAAATTCCTAGAAACATGTTGTTGTTGTTGTTGTTGTTATGTGCCATCGAGTCGGACCCGACTCATAGTGATCCCTCCTTGGGTTTCCTAGGCAGTATCACTACAGAAGTAGATTGCTCCATCTTCTTTCCGAGGAATGGCTGGTGGGTTTGAACCACCAACCTTCTGGTTAGCAGTCAAGTGCCTTAGGCACTAAGCTACCAGAGCTCCTAAACTAGTACGTGGTTATGTGCCTGACTCATAGCTACCCCTCCTTGGGTTTCCAAGGCAGTATGACTATGGAAGTAGATTGCCCAACCTTCCTTCTGAGGAGTGGCTGGTGGGTTTGAACCACTAGCCTTCTGATTAGCAGTAAAGTGCCTTAGGCACTATGCTACCTAGAAGCATACAAACTATTAAAACTAATGCAACAAAAGTGAAAAACTTGAATGTTGTTGTTTTTGTTAGTTGCCTTCAGGTCAGCTTCAACTCGTAAAGGCCTCAAGTGCAACAGAACTACACGCTGCCCAGTCCTGCACCATCTTCATGACCCTTGTTGTTTGACTCTGTTGTTGTGGCTACTGTGTCAATTATTCACTGCAGATTGCCCTCATTTTTGCTGACCCTGTAGTGTGCCAACCATGATGTCCTTTTCCAGAAATCAGTCTTTCCTAATGACATGTCAAAATAAAGGAAACACATTTTACCATCCTTGTATCTATTGAAACATTCTGGTTGTATTTATTCTAAGACCGATTTGTTTGCTCGTCTGGCAGTTCACAGTATATACAATATTCTTTGCTAGCACCACAATTCAGATGCATTTATTCTTCTTCTGTCTTCATTTTTCATTGTCCAGCATCAGCATGCATATGAATTGATTAAAAAGACCATGGCTTGAATCAGGTGCACTTTAGTCATCAAACTAACATCTTTGCTTTTTAACACTTTAAAGAGGTCTTTTGCAATAGATTTGCCCAAGGAAATATTTCATTCGATTTCCTGACTGCTACATCCATGGGCATTGATCATTGATCCGAGTAGAATGAAACCCTTGACAATATCAATTTCTTATTCATTTATCATGATGTTGTTTATTGGTCCAGTTGTGAGGATTTTTATTTTCTTCATGTTTGAGTATAATCCATAGTGAAGGTCTTTGACTTTCATCAATAAGTGCTTCAAGTCTTCTCCACTTTCAGAAAGCAAGGCTGTGTTACCTGCATATCACAAGTTGTTAATGAATCTCCTTCTAACCCTTTTCTTCATATAATCCAGCTTCTATGACTATTTGTTCAGAATACAGGTTGAACAAGTAAGATGAGAAGATACAACCCTGCCTTACACCTTTTCCAGTTTTGAACCATGCAGTATCCTCTTCTTCTGTTTGAAAGACTGCATCTTGACCTATGTACAGGTTGTGCACAAACACAATGAACTGCTCTTGAATTCTCATTCTTCTAATGATAATCATAATCTGTTATGATCTCAACAGTCGAGAAAACACAGGTGATATTTCTGGCATTCTCTGCTTTTGGTTAAGATTCATCTGACACCAGCAAGCAATAAACATACTATAAACCACTAAATATTATACATTTTAAAGATTAATTTTATGGTATGTGAATTATACCTTAATACAACTTTTATTAAAAGAAAGGAGACATATCTAATATGAAGTATGTATCTTTATTGGAAACAAGTTTGAACTAATCAACTACAAAAAGACAAAGATACAGTAAGGGAAATTTAAACAGATATGACAATGGTATTCAGTTATTTTAAAAAGAAAGTTTTTAGCTGTGAAAGATAAATACTAAAATATTTTTAATAAAATGATATAGTCTATGAGACTTTCAGCATAAAAAGAAAGGAAGTAAATAAAACAGTATTGAAATAATGTTGATATTTTTAAAGGTTAGCAATGGGCACAAAAGTTCATTATACAATTATTTCTACTCTAGTGTATATTTGAGAATTTCCATACAAAAGTTTAAAAAATAACTAATAAAAGATTTTTTTTAAAAAAAAGGTAGCTCAGGACAGAAGTATTGTTTCCAAAGAAGCTTCAATAAACCCTACTGTTGACTTCTGAATAGAAACAATGGAAGCCAGATAATAGTTAAATGATACATTTGATATATTGAAAGTGCTGAAAGAGAATAACTACAACTGAGGATTCTCTGTTGTTGTTGTTATTGTTATATGCCATTGAGTTGGACCCAACTCATAGCGACCCTTCCTTGGGTTTCCGAGGC
>NW_006921759.1:3404271-3406047 GCF_000298275.1 Orycteropus afer afer
ACTGAATGTGAAATAAAGACATTTTCTGAAAAGAAAAGAGAAAAATTAACACTTCATCACCAGAAAACTTTCCCTAGAGGAAATTCTAAAACACATACTACATATAGAAGACAAGTGATTCCAGACTGAAGGCCTGAGATAGGACCGAAAAAAAAAAAAAAAGAAAAAGAAAAACAAAAAGCAAAGAAAGGGGTATACATGTGGGAAAACATAAATAAACAGTGACTGTAGAATCAAACAAAAAATTCATGAAACCCACTTCTATTCAGTCGATTCTGACTCAAAGTGACCCTATAGAATAGAGTAGAATTGCCCAACAGGGTTTCCAAGGCTGTGGTCCTTACAGAAGCAGGCTGCCAAGTTTTTTTCCCACAAAGCAGCTGGTGAGTTCAAACCTCCAAGCATTCCTTTAGCAGCCAAGCTCTTAACCACTGTGCAAGGCAGGCTCCCTAAAAAGTTCCTAAAGAAAGGTACATTCTTGTAGTCATTCTATCATTTTTATAAGATAATGGCTACAATTTGGAGTTTTCAGAGTTTTACTGTTACAAATATGGCTATAACTATCTTTGTACAATATTCTTTGTTCCTTTGGATTGCAGTAATTCTTTGTTGTATGTTTCACAAAGCAGCATAGTTTTATGCCTATTGCCATATAGATCTCCAAAAACACTGACACATTTACAACATACTTTTACTATTTTGCCTTATTTATTTGCCAACACTGGTCTTTATTTCTATGTTTCTAGTTTAAAAAGCATGTAATGATAGCTTAAAGCTGTTTTGTTGTTGGCATAAGATACCACTGAGTCTTATGTACAACCCTATGTATGTGAACTCAATGTATAACATAATGAAAAAATGCCTGGTCCTGCATCATCTTCACAATCCTTGCTATGCTTGAGCCCATTGTTGGCCACTTTGTCAATCCATCTCATTGAAAGTCTTCCCCTTTTTCCTTGACCCTCCACTTTACCAAGCATCATATCCTTCTCCAGGGACTTGTCCCTTCTGACTGACTGAAATAGAGTAGATGAAGTCTGGACATTCTTGCTTCTAAGGAGCATTCTGGCTGCACTTCATCCAGGTCAAATTTGTTCCCCTAGAGCTGACACCCTGAATTTGGACTTCTAGTCTCTTAAATTGTGAGAAAACAAGTTTCTGCTTGTTAAAGCCACCCACTGTGGTATTTCTATTATAGCAGCACTGGATAACTAAGATAGTGATAACACAAAATTTTCTTTAAAATTCCCATCCCTTTTTTTGTTCTTATTTTTATTGTGGTTAAAATATATATAACCACTTTTGCCAATTCAACATTTTTACATGTACAATTCAATGACATTGAATACATTAAGCATGATGTGCAACCATCACCAATATCTATTGCCAGATTTTCATCATCATTAACAAACACTCAATGCTTCTTAAACTATGAATCCTCCTTTTCCCCTTCCTCCCACTTCTGGTAACCACTAATAAACTTTGGTCTGTATATGTTTTTCTACTCTATATTTTTCATGTAAGTGAGATCATGCAATTGTCTTTTTATGACTGATTCACTTCACTCAGCATGTTTCCAAGGTTCATCTATGTCGCAGCATGTATCAAGACTTCATTTGTCTTTATGGCTGAGCAATATTGCATTGTATGTATGTAGCACATTTTGTTTATCCATTCATCTGTTGATGGAATTTAGACTGTAATTACATTTATATCATTGAAAACCTTAAAAATATACCCAGGAAAGTTTACAGATAATGAATTCAAAAACATCTG
>NW_006921759.1:3406822-3411045 GCF_000298275.1 Orycteropus afer afer
AAAAAAAAAAAAGATCTTTTATGCTTTCTTAAGTCATGCACTGTCCTTGTAAACATGTTTAGACAAGACAAAAGGGTATAAGGCGAAAGGCAATCTCCCTCCCACCCGTCTCCCACGTTACCCATTCTCTTTTCTAGAGATAGCTACTGTCATCAGCTTCCATGTATTCTGCAAGATGCAACCTGTGCATATACAGTATAATGGCAGCCTACTACACATAGTACTATATACCTTGATTTTTTTTCACTTACCAAACAAATGTAACTTGAAAATTGTTAATGGACTGATTAAAATGATACAAGGAGGTTGCAAATAAAGGAATAGGAAGAGATACATTGCATTACAATATTAACAATATCGGTAAAAGGAAAATTGAATTCAAGCTGAAGAGCAGTATTTCATACTGATAAAGTATAAAACACAGGGAAAATGTTTTGAACTTTATGAACTGAACCAAATAGCTTCAAAATATTCAAAGCAAACATTATTAGAAATTATTTCAAAATATATAAAATAAACATTATTAGACATCAATGAAAATTTGACAAATCCTGGATCATAAAGGGAGATTTTAACACATTTCTCTCAGAAACCAATAAATTTAATAAATAATAAGGCTATTGAAAATTCAAATAACAAAATGAGCAAGCTTGATTTAATGAAATAGGTATAAAAATGATTGTGTTTTAAGTTACAAAGAAAATTACAACACATTTCAAAAGACAGAAATCAGGCCATATTCACTTATTGCTGTGCAAATAAATTAGAAATTAAAAAGTAACAGATATGAACAGCTCCATCCATGTGGAAACTAAATGATACTTTACTGAACCAAGGAATACCTGGGTTGGAAAGCCTGAATGTAGAATGAAGCAGAATGAAGAAATGGTAGAAGGTGTGGGGGGCACACAGAGTGTGCAGTACCCATAGTTTAATAAACTGTGTTACACAGATTTTCTCCATCTATGAAGGCATTCTAATCTGATTTTGAACTTGTTCTCCTTGATGGTCAATGCAAACATTCTAGATATTGCTCTTGAGCCTGATACAATTGAAAAAGTTCAAGATAATTTTCATCTAGACCTGTTTGATGAAAAGGTGGTACACTACATGCAGAGTCCGACTGATGGAAGCGTCCATGCTCTGTTCACTGCAGTCATAGAATAGATTCATAAGGTTGCCTGGTACTGGAAAAAATGAAACTGGGTTTGACCAGTCAAGATACTTGGTTCAGTGAGAAAACTACTTTAGATGGTGTGGTGGTTATGTTTGTGTGTCAACTTGGCTGGGCCTGGTTGAGTGGCTGAGCAGCTGAATGTAGTTATTCCCCCATGATGAGACTGGCAATCAACTCCATGGTGGGACCTACTACAAGCAGCTGAATAGCTGCCTTAGGGATGTGGTCTGCTTCCTGTACATAAGAAGCCTTGGGAAACGGTCTCTAGCTTATGGCACACTTGAACCCTGCATGTAGCCATGTCATTGTTCTGCAGCCTGCCATGCTCTGCTGACCTTGGGACTTTCAGTAGACTTGAATTAATGGCCTGCCATGTGGCTTGGTAACATTGGGACTGTGCCTTTTTACTTGTCAACCTTGGTCTTGTCAGCCTCAGCAGCCAACAGCTGTCTGAGTGAAGAAAACCATCTAGCTCCAATGGGCCAGGAGTAGGAGGCAGAGCTGAAGCCAAGGTTGAGGGGCCTAGAGCCTGGCACTTTGAACTTGGACTTAAAGCCCCCAAACAATTAGAGAATGAACTCCTGTTTGTGAAAGCCATCCCACTGATGGTATATTCCTGTCAGAGCGGCACTAGTGGCAACCTCTGAATAATGAAGACTTCAGAGTAACAGGTGAGGAAAAGAAAACTTAACCTGGAAGATACTGTTACTTCCTAAATGCTACATGCTGACTGAATTCATTTTTAGTGACAAGTATTTTTCCCCCAGATCAAACAGTGACTTATCCTTTCCCTAGAGCCAGTGCTCTGAATTCAGACTTCTAGCCTACTACACTGTGAGAAAATAAATTTCCACTTGTTAAAGCCAAAACAAACAAAAAACAACCACCAAGCCTTACTAAATGTATGTATATATAGATTTTGGGGATAGCTCTGGTAGTGTAGTGCCTCCACCAGCCTCTCCTCTGAAGGAAGATTGAGCAATCTATTTCCTCAGAGATACTGCCTCAGAAATCCAAGAAATCAAGCTGAGTCAGAATCAACTCGCCAGAAATGAGTTTGGTTTTGGTTTATATGTAGATTTTCAACTGTATTCTAATTTCAGAAATATTAAAATATGAAAAAATCATCTTAGAAAAGAGAGTATGCCAGGCATACCACTTTGGTTCTTAGAAACTATCCTTTATAATTTCTGCCCTTATCTGCTAGGACTCTCAACATCAAGGCTACAGGGTCTCCTTCTCCAGACTTTTCTTTATATTTCAAGGCTCTGGGTGGCATATTTTGGAGGACATGGGTGGTGCTAAATATGCTCATCTGTTAACTTATTCAGTTCTCACAGTAACACTGATGATAGAAACCCAGATTAGAGAGTGAAGAGCAATTTGCTGAGTGAACATCTGTTGATGAAAACCTAAGGCTCCATAAGGACAAATAGCGTGAACCAATGTCCCGTTCTATAAACCAGTCTGACTGGAAACTTGTGCCCTTTTATGTATGCCACACTGCCTGCCAGTTTGTCTTCAGATGGGTTTGCCCTATCTTGGTTCCTCACAGAAAAGTTGATCAAAACTGGTCTATAACCTTTAACTCTATTAAATCAGTAAATTGAGCTGTAACATTTGAAGGCTATTTTTCCCTTCTGTCCTGAATGATGTTAGAAAGATCACACTTCACCATTTTTGTGATTTTAAACCTGAGAAAGTAAAACTATGTCCTGACATTTATCATATTGAGAGGATAGAGTCAGATAAAGCCAGATGCCAAATTAACAAGAAATAATATTGTCCCTAATGACATGTGACAGGAGTTAAGGGTCAAAAGAACCCCCTTTTTTGAGGGACTATTGCTTTCTCCCTCACTAAGAAGCTTGGATTCCTTGGAAGGGAGGTTGGGCAATCTACTTCCTTAGTGATACTGCCTCAGAAACCCAAGGAGGAGTCACTATGAGTTGGGGCCGACTTGATGGCACATAACAACAACAAGAAGCTTGGTTCTCCAAAATCATAGACTAGAAACTTTGCTGTTCGAAATAGTATCAGTAAGAATGAAATATTCCACTGTTGCCTGAAGGTTCTGAGTCATAAAAAAGCAACATTGATTCCCAATCCAGGTGCAGAGCTTCAGAAAAGAGGCTTTTGAAAACAACATTCCACCTTTATTTAATTAACTTTGTAAGTTCCAAGGAAGCAGGAGCTAGTTCCCTTTTGTAGGACAGGTTTGAGTTCTTGTTTCTCATATAGCCCTGCTTTGCTTTGATCCTATCAAAACAGTTCCATTTACATTTTACATTACCATTCCATTAAACTTTGTAATATCCCTTTTCCTTTGACAAGACACCTCACAGTTTCTCTGGTGTGCAGGCTCTCTTTGTTGCAACAAGTAAATTAATCTCACTTTGTTTGACCATAGGTTTGTCCCTGGTTGACTCAGGCTGATTGGGCTAGAACAATTTCTATTAAGATGTGGCCAAGGCCCTTGCTGTCTCAAACTGGAACTCTTGACTCAGCAGTAATATATTGCCCTGCTTGAGGCCTCTCTGACCTCGACTGCATGGGTTTTGTACTGAGTCAAACTTTTATGATCTCTTTGGTCCTTCAGTGTCATACTGATTTCTTGAGTCAGCAGGCAAGACAACTTATTCTTGGGATTAAGAGCCCAAGACTCTTAAAAGTAATATTTTTATTTTGGATCAACTGTGAGCCAACTTCTCATAAGTATGCCTGATAATAAACTTGCACTATTACCTGGCACGGAACTCTGGTAGTGTAGTGCCTTAAGGCACCTGACTGCTAACAGAAGGCTGACAGTTTAAATCCACCAGCCACTCTTCAGAAGGAAGGTTGGACAATCTACTTCCATAGTGATACTGCCTTGGCCGGAAGAGCAGGAGAAAGGGGTAAAACCCAGTCACTAGTGCTCAGACGGCTCCTTGTTACCCTCCCGAGAGGGACCGGGTCTCCGGGAGCAAGGTAAGCACGAGTGGGCTGGTGCTTACTCACTGATCTGCACTGAACACTTTCCCCTGTTACCCTCCCGAGAGGGACC
>NW_006921759.1:3412965-3413505 GCF_000298275.1 Orycteropus afer afer
TGGCATGGGATCAGGCAGTGTTTCGTTCTGCTGTGCATGGGGTCGCTATGAGTCAGAAACGACTCGACGGCACTTAACAACAACAACAACAACAACAACCGCCTTGGAAACCCAAAGAAGAGTCGTTATGAATCAGTTCTGACTTGATGGCACATAACAGTGACAACAACAACAATTACCTGGCATAACTTTGTAGAGGCTAATTTGGAATTGTGGACACTAATTTCAAGAACTTAAATATGAGAAAGATTGTTCATTTGAGAGATGCCTTAGAATGAAAAGAGGAGGAAAAAATATCCTTCTGAAGGGGTTGTCTGTCTTGCCTTTCAAAAAGAAAGACAAATTTAGTTTAATGAAGGGTCCGTCCCCTCCCCCATCTCTTCCAAAAGCTTCATTTTCATGTTTAGGGGATTAGTAATTACTGTTTTCTCAATGAAAATTCTAGAAAAATTGTCAAGGGCCCAAGTTACTGTTTAAACCAGCTGTAATGATGCTGTTTTTTTTTTTTTGTGTGTGTGTGTGTGTGTGTATATGTGTCTG
>NW_006921759.1:3428387-3435619 GCF_000298275.1 Orycteropus afer afer
TCCAGAGCAAAGAAGAATGAAGAAAACCACAATTCATGGAAACAATTAGTCTTGGCGACTGGTACACCACCCGATCTGCAGCCTATATGACTATAAGACCAGAAGAACTAGATGGTGCCCGGCTACCACTGTCATCCACTTGGAAGGTGATCTATGTAGGAGATCCTTGATTGACAGGGAGAACAATGGGGAACAAAACTCAAAATCATTTATAGGAAAAAAAAGTGGGGTGGGGTTGATCAGGTTTGCTGGTCAAAGCCTGGTGGAACCACTGAGACTATGGCCCCTAGCTGCCCTTCAGGTCTGGAATCGAACCCACACCTGTGGTTTCCAGTCAAACAGAAGACCAGGCATATGAGTTGGACATTTACTTCAGGTAGATACACTCCTTGGAGAGAACAATTATTGAGAAAAAAGGGCTGCCTATGCACAGGGAGACAGCTTAGGGGGCAGGAGTCCATGGAGGGATGGACACTGGGAAGAGGTAACTATGGGGAGGAAGTGGGAGGGGAGCTGTTGCATTGTGGTAAACTGTGGGCAATGTCATGAGGCAAAGTATATGTAAACTGCTGTATGGAAAGTGAATTTGCTCTGTAAATCTTCACCCAAATCACAATAAAAAATAAAAAAGAAAGAATGGCTAGAAAAAAAAAAAAACCAGATTAAAAATAAAAATAATATGGTTTAAAGATAATTCTGTCTTCTTCATGGTTTTGTTACATAAAATCAATACTAACAATTTCTCTACCACCATGCTGAGTGTGTCTCCCTTCCATCCTTGTTAAGTCTTCTCAGAAGATGAAATTTCAGGATCTGGAGATTCCTGGCCAAACAACAAAGTAGAATTGGCCCATTCCCCAATGGATTCAAATGAAAACTGGTAGTAAACGCAGGTACAACTCCAAGAGAAGACATTGAGAGGAACCAAGTCGTGTCTATATGGAATTGCACATGTGATGGCACATGTATTGACCAAGGTTCACTAGTATTCTACTGTGTCAAGTTCACTAACATTCTACTATGTCAAATTTGAAATTTCACCATGATTTGATCAATTGAACATGTATTGGGCAACTTCTGGATTCTTCTTTCTATTTATGCTTTTACATTAAGAGATTGAATGACTAATAATCATGTGATATATTTGGTTTGAAAATAAAGATTGATGCTAACATTATATTTTGGGAGTTCTGATGGCATAGTACCTAAAGCATTTGACTGTTAACCAGAAGACTGGTGGTTCAAACCCACAAATCACTCCTTGAAAGGAATCTACTTCCATAGTGATACTGCCTTGGAAACCCAAGGAGGGGTCGCTATGAGTTGGATCCAACTCAACAGCAGCAGGTTTGGTTTTTATTTATTTTAACATTTTATTCTAATTTATAGAAGATTAAAGTTAAACTTCTTATGTTTTAAACTTTCTAGATTTTTTATATTGGTCTTATGAATTAAATAAGTTAATGTTGTTTTCACACACTATTTAAGATTACAAATATTAAACAATGTTTAATTAAACAAAAATCTAATGACAAAATCTTTTTTTAAAAACGTTTTAGTCATGTAATATGCTTATAATACAACAAATCATGAAGTTTTAATATGATAATTAAAATTGTTATTCCAGTTTTTTAGTTAAGACTTTGTTGTTGTTGTTGTTATGTGCTGTCGAGTCGGACCCGAGTCATAGTGACCCCTCCTTGGGTTTCCAAGGCAGTATCACTATGGAAGTAGATTGCCCAACCTTCCTTCCAAGGAGTGGCTGGGGGGTTTGCACCTCCAGCCTTCTGGTTAGCTGTCAAGTGCCTTAGCCACTATGCTACCAGAGCTCCCAGTTAAGACTTTAGAAAATGTTATTATTACATTATCTTTTGATATTTAGACAATTTCTAAGTAAAAAATTATACACAAAATATGGTTTTAATTTATTCTTTTTGGTAGCTAAGGTTATGTGTCAACTTGGCTGGGCTTGGTTTTGTGCTGGGCAGCTGGATGTAGTTTTTCCCCCTGGTGAGATTGGTAATTAATTTCATTGTGGAATCTACTGGAGAAGCTGAGTAGCTGCTTTAGACATATGGTCTGCTTTCAGTATATAAGAAGCAACTTTGAGGAAGGTCTCTGGCTTTTGGCGTGCTTGAATCCGGCATGTAGCTGAGTTGCTGTTCAGCAGCCTGCCATGTTGTCTGCCGATCTTGGGACTCTTAGTGGACTTGATTCAATGGCCTGCTGTGTGGTTTGGTAATATCAGGACTGTGCCTTTTTACTTGTTGACCTTGGGTTTGTCAGCCTCACCAGCCAGCAGCTGCCAGAGTGAAGAGAGCCTCTAACTTCAGTGGGCCGGAGCAAGAGGCAGAGCTGAAGCCCAAGGTCAAGGGGCTTTTTTACCCAGCCACTAGAGCCTGGCACTTGAACTTGGACTTCTAGCCTCCAAAATGGTAAGAGAATACATCCCTGTTTATTTGCACCATCCCATTTATGGTAGAGTTACACTTTCTGTTAGAGTGGCACTAGGAAACCAAAACACCTTATTTATATATATTTATATTGGCTACAAATTAAGAGAATGTGCAGAAGTGTTGGATCATGCCAAGGGTTTATTTTGCCAGGTTATAATTATAAAGGCAATTGTGGTGGTTAAGTTGGCATGTCAACTTGGCTGTGTCTGGGTGAGTGGCTGGGCAGCTGAATGTAGTTATTCCCCATGGTGAGATTGATAATTAACTCCATGGTAGAATCTATTGGAGCAGCTGAGTAGTTGCGTTGGGTATGTGGTCTGTTTCCTGTATATAAGAAACAGCTTTGGGAATGTCTCTAGCTTATGGCACACTTGAACCCTGCATGTAGTCGTGTCATTGTTCAGCAGCCTGCCATGCTCTGTCAATCTTGGGACTTTCAATGGACTTGAATTAACGGCCTGCCATGTGGTTTGGTAACATCGGGACTGTGCCTTTTTATTTGTCAACCTTGGGCTTGTCAGCTTCAGCAGCCAGCAGCTGACTGAGTGAAGAAAAGCTTCTAGCTTCAGTGGGCCGGGAGCAGGAGGCAGAACTGAAGCCCAAGATTGAGGGGCTTACACCCAGCCCCTAGAGCCTAGAACTTTGAACTCAGTCTTGAAGGCTCCTGTTTGTGAAAGCCATCCCATTTGTGGTATATTCCTGTCAGAGAGGTACTAGTTAACCAAAATTGTATTCTAAAACATGTACTCCAAAAATTAGGTAGAATTTCTTAATTTAATGTCTTCTAGGCTTCTCTTTGGAGAAAATAAAAGCTGGTTACTTTGGTTAAAGGTGGTAATTAATAAATTAAAGAAAAAAGAGAGATTATGCTCATAATAATCAGAGAAATAATGAATAGGTGTATCAGATAATGGATATTACTTATCCATTCAAGAAATGTTTGGTTTATTAAAATGCTTGAACTATTTCTCTTAGAAAAGTCAGCACAAGGCCAGTCCCCATGAGGTGGAAGTTAAAGATGTTCTAAGTGTCCAAACTACTAGGCCACTCCATCATTTCAGACATTAACTCCTCCTCCTCTTAGTAATTTTCCTCCTGTCTTAGGGTTTTTTATTTCACTGTAATGTCTCACAGAACTCATAGATACTCAAGGGATCATCTCACATAGTGGTGGTGGAGGCTGGGAGGCCGGCACGCTGGCAACTCCCAGGTCTGTAAGTAGGTCTGAAGGATCCTCCCAATTCTTGGGGTTTGACAAACCTAAATCAGCAGATCAGATGACAGCTGTTGTTCCAAATATTTGGATACGTGGACAATAAGCCAAAATGGATTGGCCAGTTTTGTCAGCTTGGTAGGCTTAAAATGAACCATCCCAGAGACAGAAAAGGGGGTTTTCACTACCATCAAGAAAGAAGAGCCAGGAATGGAGTATGTCCTTTGGACCCCAGATCCCTGTGCTGAACGTCCTTAATCCAGAAGACAGTAAGCTGTGTTACAAGAGAGAGCAAGAAGCAACACCTGAGAAATGGCAGCAGCAGAGTCATTAGAACCAACAGAACCAAAAGACTCACATGAGACAGAGAAGTGGGCTTCCTGGCCCACAAAGCAAGAAAGTTGAATGTCTTTGGCAGGAGACTTGCTGTTGGAGTGGGGTGTCTCTGTGGGCACCTAGAGGCAGAGCTAAAAAAGCTTTGTAACACTTGCCCAAGCAGAACAGAGGCTGAGGCCAGAGAGAAGCATGTCTGCAGCACTGCTGAGAAAAACCTGTCCTGACTGAAAAATTGTGTCCTGAGTTATTTCTGATCCTAAATTGTAACCTGGTACTTCCCTAATAAACCCGCTAATTGTGAATATTGTCTGTGAGTTCTGTGTGGCCATTGCCGTGAATTATTGAACTCAGCAGAAAAGAAGATAGTGCTGTGGGAGGGATTGTTGGTGTTAGAATCGCAAAAAGGTTGGAGGATATAGGCATGTTTGATCTCTGCCTCACAGGAATCAGCCTTGGGCTGTTGATTTTGATCCTCCTCCCTACTTGTAAAGTTAGAGGTCAGACACTGCCCACATGCTCTTTTTGCAAATATGATGACCAGATTACTTATACCTTACCAAAGTTAAGATTTGATTTTTTTTCAGGTATTTATACTCATGTACTTATATATGTATCTAAATACATGAATATAATGCCCTCTATCACCACTTCTATTTAACATTGTATTGGAAGTCCTAGCCCTGGCAATAAGGCAAGAAAGAGAAATAAAAGGGATCCAAATCGGCAACAAGGAAGTAAAGCTATCTCTGTTTATGGATGACATGATCCCATACATAGATAACCCAAGAGACTCAGCAAAAAAACTACTGGAACTAATAGAGAGGTTCAGAAAACTGGCAGGATACAAGGCCAACATATAAAAATCAGTTGGATTCCTCTACATCAACAAAGAGACCTCTGAAAAAGAAACAAGGAAAATAATACCATTTCCAATAGCTACCAAAAAGATAAAATACCTAGAAATAAATCTTACCAGAGACACAAAAGACCTCTACAAAGAAAACTATAAAACACTACTACAAGAAACTACAAGGGACTTATCTCCAAAATTTACAAGTTCAACACCTCAACACCCAAAAGATCCAATTCAAAAATGGACAATGGACATGAACAGACACTTCACTAAAGATGGTATGCTGGTGGCCAACAAACACAGAGGAACTGCTCATGATCATTAACCATTAGATAGCTGCAAATCAAAACAAAGATGAGATATCATCTCACCCCAGCAATAACAGTAAAGTTCAACAAGACAAAAAATAACAAATACTGGCGAGGTTGCAGAGAGTTTGGAACTCTCATATACTGCTGGTGGGACTGTAAAATGGTACAACCATTGTGGAAAATGGTATGTCATTTCCTTAAAATACTAAAAATAGAAATACCATTCGAACCAGCAATTCCATTACTAGGAATATATCCTAAAGAAGTGAGAGACAGGACACAAAGAGACATATGCACATCCATATTCATTGCAGCACAATTCACTATAGCAAAGAGATGGAAACAAAGTAAATGCCCATTAACAGATGAATGGATAACCAAACTATGGTACATTCACACAAAGGAATACTATGCTACATTAAAGAATAATGAAGACTACATGAATCATCTCACAATGTAGATGAATATGGAGGACATTATGCTGAGTGAAATAAGTCAATTGCAGAAGGACTAATATTGTATGAGCCCGTTACTGTAAAAAGTCAAGGATGGGTTTGCTTAGGGAAGGGAACTCACTTCATAGGTTACCGGAGATGGGAAGGAAGAGGACGGAAAATTTTGGACTAGTTGGGGGCCACATGCTGAGTTGGGTAAGGGGAGGGATGGTATGGAAAAAATCTGTGACCAGCATGATAACATTGGGGAAAGGAGGGACACTGAAATGTGCATATAAGATATAGACGACAGAGGCTAATACTAGTATATGCACAATACTGCATTACCACTAACACCAAACACCAGGCTACAGATAAATGCATAGACAAATGAGAAGATCAGATGCGGGTTGGTGAACAGGAATGTACCCTAGACCAATGATAGATCTAGCTGAAGATAATCTTGCATAGATACTAATGATACAAAAATAACCATAATCATTACAGAAGCAACAGAAGACAGAGTTGGTGTAATCCCTCAGAGACAGCCAAACACCTTGGAAGAGAGAACCACCAGGCCTGCCAACTCAGGACCATAGTACTGGGGGAACCAGGCTCAATTGGCACAATATAATACATAAAAATCTTGTTCCACAATCTCTTTGATGAGTAGCGACTGGGGTCTTAAAAGCTTTTGAGCAGCCATCTAAGATGCAGCTAATGGTTTTCTCTTGTCTGAAGTGAAGAAGAGTGATGAAAATCAAGGTCATTTGGAAATAATTAGTCCAAGAATATGATGGACCTCGAGACCAGAAAAAGTAGGTGGTGCCCGGCTACCAATGCCAACCACTTGGGAAGGGATCAAAACTGGAGATCCTGGATAGAGTGGGAGGAAAAATATGGAAAAAAAATTAAAAAACACAATAATGACCAGAATTACTGGTCAGATGGAGTCCGGTGGGACTCCCAAGACTATGGCCCTGGGATACCCTTTGGGCCTGGGATAGGACTCACTCCCAAGGACTGGCTCTCAGCTCAGACTTACATACAGAACACCCAACCCACCTACTCTACAAAAATACACTCTTTGGAGCAATCAGCCATGGGACACCAGAGGGGCAGCATTCACATGGAGGGAAAGCTGGACAGACAGGAGTGCATAGTTAAGAAGGGCACAGGGAGGAGGGGCCACAAGGAAGGGAGGGGAGGTGAGTGGGTTAAGGTTGGGAATGGTAATTGAGGAGTGAAACCAAATGTACAAGAACTGTTAAATGTAAAACAAATTCTGTTCCATAAATTTGCATCCAAACCACAATTAAAAAAAAAAAAAAAGATTTACAGTCTTGGAAACCTTGTAGACAGTTCTACTTTGTCCTATATGACTTATAACTTGGAATCATATATCCCTGTGCATGCACAGCCCTTCTATTTTCCCATGATTGTTCTCTCCAAGTAGTGTATTTGCCTAATGTAAATGTTCAGCTCATATGCCTGGCTTTTGTTTGGCTGGAAGCCACAGAAATGGGTTCTATTCCAGACCTGAAGGGCAGCTAGGGACCATAGTCTCAGGGGTTCCATCAAGCTCTATCAGACCAACAAACCTGGTCCCTTTCTTTCTTTCTTCTTCTT
>NW_006921759.1:3436349-3436858 GCF_000298275.1 Orycteropus afer afer
TAATGGACTAACACAATATTTGTCCTTCTGTGATTGACTTATTTCACTCAGCATAATGTCCTCCAAGTTCATCCATGTTATGCGGTGTTTTGCACATTCTACATTATTCTTTAGGGTTGCAGAGTATTCCATTGTGTGTATGTACCATTGTTTGGTTATCCATTCTTCTGTTGATGGGCACCTAGGTTGTTTCCATATTTTTGCTATTGTAAATAGTTCTGCGATGAACATGGGTGTGCATGTATCTGTTCTTGTCCTGGCTCTCACTTAATTACAATATATGCCTAGTAATGGAATGGCTGAGTCAAATGGTATTCTAATTCCAACTTTTTAAGGACTCACCATACTGCTTTCCACAGTGGTTAAATCATTTTAAAGTCCCACCAGTGGTGTATAAGAGTCTCAATCTCTCCACAGCCTTAACAACATTTGTTATTTTCTGTCTTGTTAAACTTTGCTACTAGTGCTGGGGCAAGACGGTATCTCGTTGTTTTGATTTGCATCTATGG
>NW_006921759.1:3437434-3440019 GCF_000298275.1 Orycteropus afer afer
GAAGGAAGATTGGGCAATCTACTTCCATAGAGATACTGCTTCGGAAACCCAAGGAGGGGTCGCTATGAGTTGAATCGGGTCAACGGCAGTGAGTTTGTTTTTTTTTGGTTTATTTATCTAGTTTATCTTCTGCTGTTTGTGCATTTTGGGTTATGCTTGATAGTCTACTTCTGCCATGTATTAGGGCCCCTAAATTTGCCCTTATTTTTTCCTTGAGAAGCTTTATAGTTTTAGGTTTCACATTTTGATTAATCTGGAGTTAGTTTTTGTGTATGGTGTGAGGGACAGATTTTCTGTTTCATTTTTCTGCAAATGGATATCCAGTTTTGCCAGCACCATTTGTTAAACAGATAATCTCTTCCCCATTTAATGGATGTCAGCCCTTTGTCAAAGATCAGCTGACCATAGGTTGATGGAGCTATTTTTGGGTTTTCAATTCTATTTCATTGGTCTATGTGTTTGTCATTGTACCAATAGCAGGCAGTTTTGACTACTGTGGCTGTATAGTAGGTTTTAAGATCCAGGAGTGTGAGACCTCCTGCTTTGTTCTTCTTCTTCAATATTGCTTTGCTTATCTGAGGTCCCTTTCATTTCCATATAAAGTTAGTGATTGCTTTTCCATATCATTAAAGAATGCTGATGGGGTCTGGATTGGGATTGCATTGAATGTATAGATTGCTTTGGGTAGAAATGATATTTTCACATTGTTCCATCTTCCTATCCACAAGCATGATATGTTCTTCCATTTATGTAGATCTCTCAGGGTTTCTTGAAGTAATCTTTTGTAGTTTTATTTGTACAGGTCTTTTATGTCCCTGGTAAGATTTATTCCCAAGTATTTATTTATTATTATTATTTGTAGCTATTGTGAATGCAATAGCATTGATTCTTAATCATATGCTACCTTATGAAATGGCTGAACACTAATGAACTCTTTTTGGTACAGTGACCCTGTGTATTCATTCCATCTTTTGAGGTTTCCTGCATCATTCAATATTTTGCCCATGGAATCCTTCAATATTGCAAGTTGAGGCTTGAGTTTTTTCTTCAGTTCTTTCAGCTTCAGAAATGGCAAGTGTGCTCTTCCCTTTTGGTTTCTAAGTACAGGTCTTTGCACATTTCATTACACTTTGCTTTGTTTTCTTGAGCTGCCCTCTGAGATCTTCTCTTCAGCTCTTTTCTTTCATCATTTCTTCCATTCACATTAGCTACTCCCCACTCAAGACCAAGTTTCAGAGTCTCTTCTGACATCCATTTTGGTCTTTTATTCTTTCCTGCATTTTTAATGAGCTTTTACTTTCTTCATGCATGATGCTCTTCATGTCATGCCACAACACATCTGGTCTTCAGTCATTAGTGTTCAATGTGTCCAATCTATTCTTGAGATAGTTTCTAGATTCAGGTGGGATATACCTAAGTTTGGACTTTGGCTCTTGTGGACTTGTTTTAATTTTCTTCAGCTTAACCTTGAAATAGTACTTGAGAATTTGATGATCTGTTATGCAGTCTTCCCCGGTCTTATTCTGACTAATGATATTGATGTTCTTTGTTGTCTCTTTCCACAGATGTAGCCAATTTGATTCCTGGGTATTCCATCTGGTGAGGTCCATGTGTATAGTCATGATTTATGTTGTTGAAAAAGATATTTGTGATAAATAAGTGTTTAGTCTTATAAAAGCCTATCATACATCTCTGGTCACTTTTATCACCAAGGCCATATTTTCCAACTACAGATCCTTCTTTGATTTCAATTTTCTCATTCCAATCACCAGTAATTATCAAAGCATCTTACTGCATGTTTGATCAATATCAGACAGCAGAAGTCAGTAGAAATCTTCAATTTCTTCATCTTAGCCATTACTGGTTAGTGCATGAATTTGAGTGATAGCAGTATTGACTGGTCTTCTTTGTTGTTGTTATTGTTGTTAGGTACCGTCGAGTCATTTCCAAATCATAGCGACCCCATGCACAGCAGAACGAAACACTGCCCAATCCTGCACCAGCTTCATGATCCTTGTTATACTTGAGCCCATCATCGCAGCCACCATGTCAATCCATCTCCTTGAAGGCCTTCCCCTCTTTTGTCAACCCTCCACCCTACCAAGCATGACATCCTTCTCCAGCGAATGGTCCCTTCTTACAACATGACCAAAATAGGTGAGAAGAAGTCTGGCCGTTCTCGCTTCCAAGGAGAATTTCGGGTGCACTTCCTCCAGGACAGATCTGTTAGTTCTTTTAGCAGTCTACGGTACTTCCAGCATTCTTCGCCAGCACCACAACTCAAAAGCATCAACTCTTCTTCAGACTTCTTATTCATTGTCCAGCTCTCCCATGCATATGAGATGATTGGAAATATCATGGCTTGTGTCAGGCACAACTTAGTCCTCAAGAAGACATCCTTGCTCCTCAGCACTTGAAACAGTTCCTTCACAGTTGAACTTTCCAGTGCTACACATCGTCTAATGTCCTGACTGCTGCTTCCATTGGCATCAATTGTAGAACCAAGCAACGTGAATTCTATGACAACCTCAATCTTCTCTCCATTTTTTGTGATGCTGCTCATTGGTCCAGTTGTGAGGATTTTT
>NW_006921759.1:3443072-3445438 GCF_000298275.1 Orycteropus afer afer
ATAAAGTTGTGCAGTAATGTATCAAACAGTGTTTCTTTGCTATTCATAAGGTTTACCCTGGCCAATTTTTGGAGAAGTAGATGGCCTCTTCCTTCTTCCTAGTCTGTCTCAGTCTGTAAGCTGGGCTGATACCTGTGTACCATGTGCATCCTGCTGGGTTTGAAACACCAGTGGCTCAGCCTGAAACCTCACATCAACTCGTCACCATGGTAGGACAAACCAACAAATTTGTCTCCCTGTTTGAAACCTCTCATACCACCCTTCCCTGGGTCTGCAGCCTGCAGCTGACTGCTCCTCTGTCTGGGTTCCTAGGCCTTTTAATCCCCTTTCTCCCACTCTCCCGCCCTGCTGCTTTGGGCATGCCAAGTTCTCTCTCCTCACCTGGATCCCTGCGGCTGGCTCTCCTCTGTCCGGGTTTCTGGCTTTTAATCGCCTTTCTCCCGCTCTACTGTCCTGCTGCTTTGGGCATGCCTGGGTTTTCTCTCCTCACCTGGACCCCTGCAGCTGACCTGGACCCTTGCAGTCTTCCTTGTAGGTGTATGGATATTATCCTATCACTGACAGCATCGTACTTAAGGATAGAGCTTGAAATATTCTTTTTGACAATGAATGTGATGCCAATCCTCTTCAGATCCTCAATTCTGAAGAGGATTGGCATCTATGTCATTCTGGCATAGTAGACATGATTGTCTGATTCAAAATGACCAAAACCAGTCCATTGCAGCATACTAATGCCTAGGATATTGATTTTTATGCATTCTATTTTAAACAACTCCCAATTTTCCTAGATTCATACTTTGTGCATTCTATGTTTCAATTTTTAATGAATGTTTGCAGGTATTTTGCATGACTCAAAATGGGAGGAAACAGCTGCAAACACGAGGTAACAAAGAAAGCACAAATCAAATTTTCAAACTAAGTTGGTCAAACTTTCAGATATTTTAAATTTCCTTGGACTAAGATTTTTGAAAATTTTTTGTTTGTTCACAAATTGGTGGCTAAGGACCAGGATTTGGCCTGCAGCTTTTTGTTTATTCATTTGCTTTTTGTGTTCTGGAAGATAAAGTAGTGGTGTTGGTTTAGTGTTTTAATCTTTTTTATTTGAGTATCTTTGGGTGGAATTCAATACTCTCCAGCATTACCACAGTCCCCAGTACTGCTTATTATTTAAGTCTTCTTCATTCTCTTATTTACCACCACCACCAGTTGCCATTGAGTTGACTCCAACTCATAGTTGGACTCAACCATGAGTCACCTGACTCATGGTGACCCAGTGTATGTCAGAATAGAACTGAGCTCTATAGAGTATTCAATGGCTCATTTTTCAGAAGTAGATCACCCACCAGAACTTTTTTTTGATGTGTCCCTTGAACTCTAACTTTTCTGTTAGCAATGGAGCATTCTAATACTTTTCACCTCCCAGGGACTCCACATTAACTGCCTGGCTCCTGAGATTTGAGTTTATTGGCCCTTAAATTCTAGAGGGATTATAGTTATTCTCTGTCTCTTTTCTTTCTTTTGTAACTGTCTACCATAGTGGTCCTACAAATCAAAGGAGGCCTCTGGGGTGAGACTGGAAGCATAAAAGAAAGTTCTTACTTAATTTTCCCCTCCCTACAAAGGCACTTCTCACCCACATACCTGCCATATGGCCTGAAATTCCTTTGGGTGATATTACTGCTGCATCAAAGTGACCTCTTGTAAACTGCAGCTGTCTTTGGGAGTGGTGTTGTATTAAGATGTCAGTGCATATGAACTGATTACAACTTTTTTGAGACTCCTCTAGTCAATGTATGGACAATGTACATACACTAACAATTCATAAAAGAAAAAATAAAAATTACTGATAAACATTGGAAAATATATTCAATCCTACTAGTAAAAAGATAGACGCAAACCAAAACAGCCATGGTATATTGTTTTTGTTTGGAAATACTACAGTGTTGGGTGTTTTTTGCTTGTTTTTGAAGAAAATATCCAATGTTGGTAATGATATAATAAAACAGGCAATTGGTGTGAGATTTCATTGGAACACTTTTTGGAAAAAAATTTGGCTAACTGAATCAAGTATGTTGATAGTGTTCATTCTCTTGTCTCAAAAATTCTAGGTATTTATTCTGAAGTAATACTCTAAAGTGAACAAACAAACAAATTTATATACTAATTATGTTTAAAAAAAACTGAAAAACAGGCATGTGAGTTAAACATTTATCTCAAGTAGATACACGCCCTGGAGAGAACAATCATGGGAGAAGGAAGGGCTGCTTATCCACAGGGAGATAGCTCAGGGTGCAGAAGAGTATGAAGGGATGGACACTGGGAGGAGGTAACTATGGGGAGGAAGTGGGAGGGGAGCTGCTGCATTG
>NW_006921759.1:3445538-3447350 GCF_000298275.1 Orycteropus afer afer
AAACAACTTAGATGTCCCATAAGGAACTTTGGTAGTGCAGTGGTTAAAGCACTTGGTGGCTAACCAAAAGGTTGGCAGTTTGAACCCACCAGCCCTTAATGAGAAAAAGATGCAGCAGTCTGTTTCCACAGATTTACAGCCTTAGAAACCCTATGAAGCAGTTGTACTCTGTCCTATAGGGTCAGTGTGACTCAGAATCAACTTGATGGCAGTGGGTTTTTTTTTTGGGGGGGAGGCAGTGGTTAGATATCCTATACTAGAACAACAGTAAATTAGCTATGGCAAAATCATATATTGGAATAGTGAGCTTCTTAAAATGTATACTATCAATAGAAATTATATATAGGTTATTCTTGTGGAGGGACTTTGACAACTAATGATTGGAGGGAGGAATGAAATAATTTAAAGACATACACTAAAATGTCTCAAAGAGATCATGATCTTCTCCCTTGAATCTGTGCCTGTAAAAAAAAAAAAAAAAAAACAGAAAAAAAGAAGGAAATAATCCATACTTTATCAATTTTCTATAATGCATATGCATTATTTTCATTCATGAAATATATAATTTTAGAATAGGTATTACTCTTTCAATTAGTTAAAGGAAACAAAAAAATTCAGCAGTATCAGTTATACACACACAACTGATGGATTATTTTGTTTCAGGGCCTCTTGTTTATTCAACATCTGGGAGACACATACTAAGAAAATGGGAATCAGTTGGTAGGGATAATATTTGGAGTGTGGAGAAATGTCTAAGGCAATGAGGGGCTATGGAAATTTGATGTCATATAGAGAACAATGGGTTGTGGGAGATGTTAGGAAGAACAAAAGATGAGGAATTTAATTTTTCATAGGTAAATAAATTAGAAAAAAAAAATCTCTGCATGCAGCCAAGCACCAATGAACAATATAGTACTTTATTCTGGGGAAAAAGGGAAGAAAAGATGAATGTCCAGAAGTCAGTGTGTAGGATCCTTTATGGAGTAGGGTCCCTTCTTCTGGGAGTACTAGCCAGAGATGGCTAAGTCTCTCTGTATAAAGTTAAAAGCCTGGAGAATTCAAGGCTGAAATGTCAGCAGATCATTTTACTGGCTCAAAACTTAAATTTCCACTTTCTCTTTTATTTGAGTTTAGAAGAGTGAACTGCTTAAGATCTCTGAAAGTCTCTGGGGACTTTGTATGTATATAACTTAATGTACAATGTTTCACTCTAAAAAAAGGGCCTTTGCTATCAGATGGTAGTATACAGTAGAGAAAAAGGGATAGTGGTATGAATAAAATTATTAGTACAAACGTGTATTTTTCTCCATCTGCAAAGACATCTAATTCCTATAAAGTAGCAGTTGTGACACACATTCCTTAAAGAAATTAGTAATTGAAAATAAAAACTTTATCAATAAAAATTAGATAATAAAGATCTCTATAAGCTCAGCTAGGAATTATAATACTTCAGCTAACAATATTCTCCCTTAGAATTTTATTCTTTCTACAAATATTTAAAAATTTATATTCCTAAAGGTAAAACAAAAACACTTATTTTTGTTGTTGTTGTTGTTGTTAAGTGCCGTCGAGTCGTTTCCGACTCACAGCGACCCCATACACAGCAGAACGAAACACTGTCCGATCCCGCACCAGCCCCACAATCCCCGCTATACTTGATCCCATCATGGCAGCCACCGTATCAATCCATCTCCTTGAAGGCCTCCCCCTCTTTCGTCAACCCTCCACCCTACCAAGCATGACATCCTTCTCCAGGGAATGGTCCCTTCTGACAACATGACCAAAATAGGTGAGATGAAGTCTGGCCATTCT
>NW_006921759.1:3448155-3449253 GCF_000298275.1 Orycteropus afer afer
AAGTATAAATCTAGGAAAATTGGAAGTTGTCAAAAATGAAATGGAACACATAAAGATTGATATCCTTGGCATTAGTGAGCTGAAATGGACTGGCTTTGGCCATTTTGAATCAGACAACCATATGATCTACTATGCCAGGAATGACAGTTTGAAGAGGAATGGTGTGGCTTTCATCATCACAAAGGATGTTTCAAGGTCTGTCCTGAAGTACAATGCTGTCAGTGATAGGATAATATCTATATGCCTACAAGGAAGACCCGTTAATACGAGTGTCATAGTTGGAGCTGTGTGTCAACTTGGCTGGACCCCAGTTCTGTGTCGTTGTTCCCACGATGGGATTGGATGACTGTGTTCTGAGTGGCCAATCTGTTCAGGGAGAGTTTCCCTAGGGGTGTGGCCTGCTTCCAGGATACCCAGGGACATCCTGGGAAGAGAGACATTCTTCTGTGGATCGGGATTCTGTTGTGCAGCCTACAACTGTCCATGAGTGAGCAGTCCACCGTTTGGCCTGGAGATCTTGGATTCATCATTCGTCAGAGTCAACAGCCAGTGCACTGCCTGCCAGCCTTGAGTTTCTCGTCCCCTACAGCTGCGGAAGCTAAGAAAAGCCTCCAGCCTGATGTTTGCTCCAGGGACTTTGGACTTGCCAGCTTCTATACTTTTGGGAGCCATTTTCCTAAGATAAATTTTTCTCTCTCTTTATATATATATAAGCTTTGCTGGTTTTTGTTTCTCTAGAGAACCGTCAAACACAACTATTATTCAAATTTATGCACCAACCACCAAAATCAAAGATGAGGAAATTGAATATTTTTATCAACTTCTGAAGTCTGAAATTGACTGAACATGCAATCAGGATGTGTTAATTATCACTGGTGAATGGAATGCAAAAGTTGGAAATGAAGAAGAATCACTGATAGTTGGAAAATTTGGCCTTGGTGACAGAAATAATGCTGGAACTCGCATGGTAGAATTTTGCAAGACCAATGACTTGTTCATTGTAAACACCTTTTTTCAACAACACAAATGGCGGCTCTACACATGGACTTTACCAGACGGACAACACAGGAATCAGACTGACTACATCTGTGGCAAGAG
>NW_006921759.1:3450578-3455447 GCF_000298275.1 Orycteropus afer afer
AAAGAAAACAAAAATCCTCACAACTGGACCAATGAGCAGCATCACAATAAATGGAGAGAAGATTGAGGTTGTCAAAGAATTCACGTTGCTTATTTCTACAATCAAGGCCAATGGAAGCAGCAATCACGACATTAGACAACGTGTAGCATTGGGAAGGTCAACTGCGAAGGAACTGTTTCAAGTGCTGAGGAGCAAGGATGTCTCCTTGAGGACTAGGGTGCACCTGACACAAGCCATGATATTTTCCAATCACCTCATATGCATGTGAGAGCTGGACAATGAATAAGGAAGACCAAAGAAGAGTTGATGCTTTTGAGTTGTGGTGCTGGACTGTTAAAAGAACTAACTGATCTGTCCTGGAGAAAGTGCACTTGAAATGCTCCTTGGAAGCAAGAATGGCCAGACTTCGTCTCACCTACTTTGGTCATGTTGTAAGAAGGGACCACTTCCTGGAGAAGGATGTCATGCTTGGTAGGATGGAGGGTCAACGAAAGAGGGGGAGGCCTTCAACGAAATGGATTGACACAGTGGCTGCGATGATGGGCTCAGGTATAGCAGTGATCATGGAGCTGGTGTGGGATCAAGCGGTGTTTCATTCTTCCGTGCATGGGGTCGCTATGAGTCAGAAACAACTCGACGACACCTAATAACAACAAACAACAACATTTATATACATGCTGTGATGGTTAATATTATGTGTTCACTTGGCTTGGCCATGATTCTCAATGGTTTGGGAAATACTATGTAATCATCTTCCATTTTGGATCTGATTTGCGCAACTAATCAGCTGGAAGGGGAGTTTTTTTGGGATGTGTGATCTGCGTCCAATACATATGGATGTTCTGGCGAAGTTAGTTAGCTCTCTCTTGATCCTGCACTTGTCTTGTGGTCTGAGCTCTGGTTCTTGGATAAGCCTTCAGCCAGTTGCTTGATCTATAGATTTTGCATTTGCCAGCTCTCACTACTCCATGAGCCAGTAACCTGCTGCCCAACCTGCAGATGGTGCTTTTGTCACCTCCTGATACCTTGTGAATCAGGAGCAGCATTCACCCTGCTGCCTGACCCATGCATGGATTTGGGACTTGCATGCCCCCACAGCTGTGTGAGACATTTCTGTTAATACATATTTATACATATGCTTCACTGGTTTTGCTCCTCTAGAGAACCCAGGCTAAAACACATACCATAAAATTCATCCACTTAAAGTGTACAATTCAATGGTTTTTACTATATTTACAAAGCTGTGCAATTGCCACCATAAGCAATTTTAGAACATTTTCATCACCCCAAAAAGAAACTTCATGCCCATTTATAGTTACTCTTCACTTCTCTCCAACCTGCCCAAATCTAGGCAACCACCACTCTCCTTTCTGTTTTTATAGATTTAGCTATTCAGGGCATTTCATATACACGGAATCATATAATAAGTAATCTTTTAGGACTGGTTTATTTCACTTAACATAATGTTTTCAAGGTTCATCCATGTTGTAGCATGTATCAATACTTTGTTCTTTTTCATTGCTAAATAATATTCCATTATAGGATGTGCAGAAAGAGTTAACATAGCAAGTCTCAGACTGCTATCCTTAGAAAGACTTGCTGGTAAGGTTGGCCCTTGGCTGGCAACTGGGAACTCAGGTTTTGGTAGGTTCCCACCATTTCCTAACTGATAACAGTAGTTAATTATGCTTTAAGTACTGTACAATGAGTTTTATGCTAATCACCTGCTTTCCTTCTGGGAATGTGGAATCTTGGTATGGGCTAGGCAGAGGATGTGTATTTGAACTAACCCCAATACAAATGGTGGGCACTGAGTCTCTATGGAGCTTCCCTGGTAGGTAACATTTCACACGTGTTGTCACAATTCATTGCTAGAGGACTGAAGTACATCCTGCATGGCTCCACTGGCAGAGGACTCTAGGAAGCGTATACCTAGTTTTCTCCAGAATTTGCCTCATGTCCCTTTTCCTTTGCTGATTTTCCCTTATATAATGAAATCTGTGAGAGATGGAGCTTGTCAGGACTGCCTTGTTTTTCTGTGTCTAACAAGTTTTCTGACTTTAACAAGATGTGGTCTTACCATTTTTCTACCGCTCTCTATTGTTGTTATGTGCTGTCGAGTCAGATGTGACTCATAGTGACCCCTCGGATTTCTGAGGTGGTATCACTACGGAAGTAGATTGCCCAACCTTTCTTCCAAGGACTGGCTGATGGGTTTGAACCACCAACCTTCTGGTTAGCAGTCAAATGCCTTAGGCACTATGCTACCAGAGCTCTTTCCACTCTCTATTAGTGGACAATAATTGAGTTTTCCTTTTCTGATAGTTTCCAACTTACACAAGTTCCAGTTTTCATAGGTTTTACTGTATATCTTTTTTCTGTAATAAAGTTTAGCCATGACTACAACTATATGTTGAGCCCTGTGAGTCCTCTATGTGAATCATCAAATATGGGGGTGGTCTTAGAGACCTCTGACACATATGGATATACCAGATTTTACTTATCCATTCATTAGTTGATAGGTATTTGCATTTTTCCCACTTTTTAGCTATTATAAATAATGCTGCTGTGAACTTTCATGTACAAGTTTTTGTGTGGACATATGTTTTCATTGTTCATGGGCACAAGCCTATGAATGAAATTGCTGGATCATATGATTTCCATTCATTTTATATGTGTTTAAAAAAGCTGTGCTTTTAACCACGTATAGGGTTGGCAGACAATGTTTCTACAACAGTATTTGTATGTTCTGTAAGAATTCCCAGGTGTATAGTAAAGCTGACAAGGGACAAGTTTGTAGTTACTTCTTGGTCACAGCCAGCTACCCAGAGGGAGTGAGTAGTTGGACCTGTGGGCTCAGGACCATAGTCGCAGGGGACATCAAGCTCAACTGGCATAAAATACTACACAAAATGTTGTTCCACATCCTACTTTGGCAAGTAGCAACTGGGATCTTAAAAGCTTGCAAGTGGCCATCTAGATGGAACAATGGGTCTCTCCTCGTCCAGAGCAAAGAAGAATGAAGAAGATCAAAGATTCATGGAAGCAATTAGTCCAGGCTACTGGTACACCATGCAGTCCTCAGCCTATATGACTATGAGATCAGAAGAACTGGATGGTGCCTGGCTACCACTGTCAACCACTTGGAGTAGGATCTATGTAGGAGATTCTGGATAGAGTGGGAGAATAATGTGGAAAAGAACTCAAAATCATTTGGGGAAAAAACAAAAAAAAGGGACCAGGTTTGTTGGTTTGATAGAGCCTGGTGGAACCACTGAGACTATGGGTCCTGGCTGCCCTTCAGGTCTGGAATTGAACCCACACCTGTGGCTTCCTGCCAAACAAAAGACAGGCATATGAGGACATTTACCCTAGGTAGATACACTCCTTGGAGAGAACAATCATGGGAGAATAGAAGGGCTGTGTATGCACAGGGAGACAGTCAAGGGGCAGGAGTGCATGGAGGGAAGGACACAGGGAAGAGGTAACAATGGGGAGGAGCTGGGAAGGGAGCTGTTGCATTGTGGTAAATTGTAGTCAATGTCATGAGACAAAGTGTATGTGAACTGTTGTGTGGAAGTGAATTTGCTCTGTAAAGGTTCACCCAAATCACACACACACACACATAAAATCTGTGCTTTTGATTGGCAGTTCAGAACTGTTCTCATTGCATCTTGGTGCTAGTTTTTAATCAACATTAAACTTAAATATACTTAATCAAAAGTGTTCATATTTTAAGGAAATTTGATCAGCTAGTCCAACTTCTTATTTGACAGATGAATAAACAAAACCTAGAGGAATAAAATGACAAATTCACAGTAACAAATCGTGGACTATTTTTACAAAAGTTTATGAAAATGCATATCAATATAAATAATTGAAAGTACAAAAAGAGAGTTGTTTAAAAGTGTTAGGGGTAAGGAAGAGGTGGGCTGGCCAGGAGTACTTCAAAACTGTAATTAATAGAATGAGTCTGTCAAAGATTTCTTTCTTTGATCTTCATAAATAGAATATAATCCTTTCTTTGATCTTCATAAATAGAATATAATCCAGAATCCAAAATATTCCTTTAGTATCTTGCCCTGCATACCAGCTACCAATTGTGAAATTCAGCTGGCCTCTATTTTCCCTTACTCATGGTGGTGGTGGTGGTGGGGGAAGGCAAAGCCTTCAGTTTTCAAAAGTGTTATTTACGATTTAGATGGTGATGGCTAAGTTTTTCAGTATAAATTAGAACCAGTAACCAGTCAATAGGCTCTGACTCATGGCAGAGAACCATCCTCCATAAGGTTTTCAAAGGTGTGACCTTTAGAAGCAGATGAATAAACAAAGCCTAGAGGAATAAAATGACCTTCATAAGGACCATCTTATGAAGCACCTCTGAGTAGGTACAAACCACCAACTTTTTGGTTAATAGGCAAGCACTTAACTGCATCATCCAGGGACTCTCTGGTGCAATAAGATATCCGTGCCATAACAAAACATCCTGAGGGAATGAATGAGTCACTGGGCCAGGGGCTCAGGACCACAATCTTGAAGGACACTAATTGGCATAACATAGTCCACAAAGACAGTGTTCTACTTCCTACTTTTACATGTAGCAACTGGGGTCTTAACAGCTTGTGAGAGACTAAGATACAACTATCGGTCTCTCCCCATTCAGAGCAAAGAAGAATGAAGAAAATAAAAGACACAAGGGAATTATTAGTCCAAAAGTCTCATGGACATTATAAGCCCAAGCATCCTCCATCCTGAGACCAGAAGAACTGGATGGTGCCAGCTACCACTGCTGACAGCTCTGAAAGGGATCACAATAGGAGGTCCTAGATAAGAGTGGGAGAAAAATACAGAATAAAACTAAAACTAATA
>NW_006921759.1:3455547-3456300 GCF_000298275.1 Orycteropus afer afer
TAATAATAATAATAATAATAATAATAAAAAGACGAGGCTTATTGATAGACACTGGTAGAACTCCTGAGACTACGGCCTTTAGATATCCTTCAAACCCAGAACTGAACTCACCCCCACGGCTCAACTTTCAGCCAAATGATAAGGCAAACAGTAACATCAGCAAGGTATGCAATTCTTAGAACCAACTGTACAAGGTCAAAAGAACAGAATTTGCCCAGGAATAAAGCTCAGAAGGCAGGTAGGGATAGGAAAGAAGGAGGAATGGAAAGAGTAAACACAGGGAGGAAGTGGGAAGAGTGCTATTACATTGTAGGGATTGCAATGCCACAAAACAAAATGTGTATGAAAAATCAATTTGCTCTGTAAACTTTTACAGAAACCACAATAAAAAATTTAATTGAAAAGTGATGAAAATAATAATCAAAACAAAACAAAACAAAAAACCAAACTCACTGCCATCAAGTTGGATCTGACTCACAGCGATCCCTCCTTGGTTTTCGAGGGAGTATCACTACAGAAGGAGATTGCTGTGTTAGACTGGGTTCTCTAGAGAAACAAAACCAGTAAAGCTTATACAGAGAGAGAGAAAGAGAAATTTATCTTAGGTTTATCATTTTTTCTTTGAGGTTACCCTATGATTTATAATTTTATCCCCAAATTTAGAACAGTCCATTCTACCTTTCAACTTTCTTAACTTCCTCACCATTTAGAAATTCTGTGACTACACAGTCTTTTCCCTCTTTTTGTTTGTAG
>NW_006921759.1:3469698-3470500 GCF_000298275.1 Orycteropus afer afer
ACATACACACAATGGAATACTATGCAATGCTAAAGAATAATGTAGAATCTGCAAAACACTGCATAAAGTGGATGAACTTGGAGGACATTTTCCTGAGTGAAATAAGTCAATCACAAAAGGACAAATATTTTATTAGTTCATTATTGTAAAAGTTAAGGAAAAGTTTATCTATAGAAGGAAATTTTCTTTGTTAGTTACCAGGGGTGGGAGGGGAAGGGAGGGAAGGCTTTTAGATAGACAGAGATAAGTATTGATTTGGGTGAAGCGAAGGGCAATGTACCAAATGTGAGTGACCAATATGGTGGCATGGAGGAAGAGAAAGATACAGAGATGAACATGGGAGGTACAGACAACAAAGGTGAACCCTTTTGCAACAGTACTGTGTTGTCAGAGAAGGCAAACATGGGTATATGGGTGGATAGATGGGTGGATAGGCTAAATGATTAGGTATTTCTATGAAATGGGGAGTGTATCCAAGAACATATATAGGGTTGGCAGACAATGGTTCTATAAGTTTATATGAATGATCAGAATTCCCAGATGTACAGTAGACCTGACAAGGGGCAAGGCTGTGGTCACTGCTTGGTCACAGCCAGCTACCCAGAGGGACTGAGTATTTGGACCTGTGGGCTTTGGACCATAGTTGCAGGGGACATCAAGCTCAATTGGCATAATATACTATACAAAACACTGTTCCACCTCCTACCTTGGCGAGTAGCGACTGGGATCTTAAAAGCTAGCAAGCTACCATCTAGATGCAACGATGGGTCTCTCCTCGTCAAGAGCAAAGAAGAAAGAAGAA
>NW_006921759.1:3471119-3481277 GCF_000298275.1 Orycteropus afer afer
AAAAAAAAAAAAAAAAAAATTTCAAGATGTATCTTGAAGCACAATGCTGTCACTGATAGGATAATATTCATATGTCTAAAAGGAATACCAATTAATTGTACTATTATTCAAATATATGCACCAACAATTAAGGTCAAAGATGAAGAAACTGAAGATTTTTACCAACTTCTAATGTCTGGAATTGCCCAAACATGCCATCAAGATCTATTGATTATTAACGGTGTTTGGAACACAAAAGTTGGAAACGTAGACAAATCATCAATAGTTGGAAAATATGACATTGGTGATAGAAATGACACCAGAGACCAATGACTTATTCATTGCAAATAACTTTCTTCAACAACACAAATGGAGGCTGTACATGTGGATCTCACCAGATGGAATACACAAGAATCATACTGACTACATCTGTGGAAGAGACAATGGAAAAACTCAATATCATCAGTTAAAACAAGGCCAGGAGCTGACTATGGAACTATCAATTGCTCAAATGGAAGTTCAAGTTGAAGATGAAGAAAATTAAAACAACTCCACGAGAACCAAAATATGACCTTGATTATATTCCATTTGAATTTAGAGACTATCTGGAGATCTGATGCATTGAACACCAGCAACTGAAGAGCAGACAAGTTGTGGGATGCCATCAAGAACATCATACATGAAGAAAGCAAAAGGTTATTAAAAAGACAAGGGAGGAAAAAAGACCAAAATAGGTTGTCAGAAGAGACTTTAAAACTTGCTCTTGAACAGAGAGTAGCTAGGGTGAATAGAAGAAATGACAAAATAAAAGAACTCAATAGAAGATTTCAAAGGGCAGCTTGAGAAGACAAAGTATTATTATGAAATGTGCAGTGGCCTGGAGTAAGAAAACCAAAAAGGAAGAATAACATAATTTGTCACAAGCTGAAAGAAGTGAAGGAAAAATTCAAGCCTTGAGTTGAAGGATTCTATTGGCAAAATAGTGAATAATGTAGGAAGCTTCAAAAGAAGATGAAAGGAACACACAGAGTCACTGTACCAAAAAGAACTGGTCAATGTGTAACTATTTCAGGAGGTGGCATATGATCAAGACCCAATGATATTTAAGGGGGATGTCTAAGCTGCCCTGAAGGAATTGGCTAAAATAAGGCTCTCTAGAGAATATCCACAGAGATGTTTCAACAAATGGATGCAGTATTGGAGACACTTATTTCTTTATTTCAAGAAATCTGAAAGACAGCTACCTGGCCAACAGATAGGAAGAGATCAATATATGTGTCCATTCCAAAGAACAGTGATCAAACAAAATGTGGAAATTATTAAACAACATAATTCATGTCACATGGAAGTAAAATTTTGCTGAAGATAATTCAAAAACAGTTGCAGCAGTGTATTGACAGGGAACTGCCAGAAATTCAAGCTGGATTCAGAAGAGGATGAGGAACACAGGACATTATTGTTGATGTCAGATGGATCTTGGATGAAAGCAAAGAATACCAGAAAGGTGTTTATCTATGTTTTATTGACTATGCAAAGGCATTTGACTTTGTGGATCATAACAAATTATGGATAACATTGTGAAGAATGGGAATTCCAGAACACTTAATTGTGCTCATGAAGAACCTGTACGTTTTACCAAGAGGTTATTGTTCAAACAGAATGAGGGAATATTGCATGGTTTAGAATTAGGAAGGGTGTATGTCAGGGTTGTATCCATACTTATTCTATCTGTATGCTGAGCATATCATCTGAGAAGCTGGACTGTATGAAGAACATGGAATTAGGATCAGAAGGAGACTCATTAACAACCTGCAACATGCAGATGATACAACCTTGCTTGCTGAAAGTGAAGAAAACTTGAAACACTTATTGATGCAGATCAAAGACTACAGTCTTGAATATAGATTACAACTCAACATAAAGAAAACAAAACTCCTTACAACTGGGCCAATAAACAACATCATGATAAATGGAGAAAGGATTGTGCTTGTCAGGAATTTCATTTTACTTGGATTCATAATCAACACCCATGGAAGCAGCGGTCAAGAAGTCAGATGTTGTATTTCACCGGGCAAATCTGCTGCTAGGGACCTCTTTAAAGGGTTAAAGAGCAAAGATGTCACTTTGAAGACTAATGTGCACTCAACCCAAGCCATGTTATTTTCAGTCTCTTGATATGCATGTGAAAGCTGAACAATAAATAAGGAAGACCGAAGAAGAGCTGATACCTTTGAATTGTGGTGTTGACAAGGAATACTGAAAATATTGTCAGAAGAAGAAACAGACCTGTCCTGGAAGAAGTGCAGCTGGAATGGTCTTTGGAAGCGAGAGTGGCCAGACTTTGTCTTACCTACTTTGGTAGGTTGTCAGAAGGGACCAGTTCCTGGAAAAGAATATCATAGCTGGTAAAGTAGAGGGTCAGTGAAAAACAGGAAGACCCTCAGCAAGATGTTTTGACACAGTAGCTGCAAGGATGGGCTTAAGTATAGCAAATATTGCAAGGATGGTGCAGGATCAGGCCATCTTTTATTTTTTTGTACACAGGATGGCTGTGAGTCAGAGCCAACATGATGTGAAACTAAGTTTCACAAGTGGCAGATGGTGTAAGGATATAACAACATGGCAGGTCACTGGTTCAAGTCCAGGAATCAGAGATGATAATGAGGTAGATGCAGGATCAAGATCCAACAGAAAGCTGGAGAATTTTCCCAAGATGTCCATATATATATATATATTAGAATCAGGCTGCACCCCTGAAGAAATTCCCTTTCACATTCCCTAGCACATTATATCAGATATCCTCATGGGGGATGAATACATCACAACAGCTACCACTTAGAACTGTAGTCCAGCCAAGTTGACACCTAACTTTAACTATCACATAAGGCATACTGATTTTTTGAAAAAGTTATCTGCATGAGATTGTATTTAAAGCTATAAGTGTAGATGAGGGATTTATAGTAAGAAGAGAACGAAAGACAAAATCCTTGAGAATAATAGGCTTTAAATAGAGGGCAGAGAAAGCAGACCAGAAAATCTTAGCAGCAGCATTAAAAAATGGTGGTACCACTCTAAAGCTTCTGTGTCTGTTTTTGGAGAGTGGGGACCAGGTAGGGAGATAGATTGAAATGGACTTTCTTATTTTGACTCTACATATTTCTGTTTATATGGATTTTTATAATGAAACTCTATATTCACATATTACTTATACACTTTAGTTTAAAATAAGAATATAGTACACAATTAAAAACTAGGTTCCACAAGTGGCAGATGGTGTAAGGATACTGGCTACTAAACTGGAAAAGAAGAAATGGACTATTTGACTATGTACTAGGTCTATTATGCTGCTTGCCACACAAGAGGAGGCCACACTGCATCGTTTGTTAACTGAATCTGAATGATGATTGCCAACTTCCTGACGAAGAGTACAGAGGCAGCCTTGGCCTCTGCTGGGGCCACAGGGATGTATGTATGCTTTCTTCCTGAAGAATTTTGCTAGAAAGTGATATATAGTCTATGACAGTGGCATCACTTAGGGTTGTGGCACCAAGTGCATTAACTGATGGTGTCAAATCCCCCCCTGGTCTTCCTCCTGTACCAGAACATAGAGAATCCTTAGTAATGTTTATTATCAATTTTAATAATAGAATAATATGTGGTATAGTCATAAATATTTCTTAGATTATATAAATACTAACAACAAAATTGCTTTGTAAAATCTTTCTTCAACTCATTACATTATTAGTTACAACATTACTAGTTACATTATTATTAACTGAAAGAAGGCTTTTTAAATTTTTGTCCTTTTCCTTTAATTAAAGGAGGTCTGGTGGCATAGTGGGCAAGGTATTTGCCTGCTATCAGAAGGTCGGAAGTTCAAACCCACCAGCTGCTCCGTGGGAGAAAGATGAGTCAATCTACTTTTGAAAAGATTTACAGTCTTGGAAATCCAATGGAGGTCGCTATGAGTCAGAATTGACTCAATGATAATAAATTTGGGTTTTAGGTTTCCTTCCACTATTACTTCATTCTCAAGAAAGTTACTGAGATAGGTTCACAAATACTACTTACTACAATATTGTAGCTACAATACCAGATAATTTAGCAAAATCAGGACCATAAATACACTGAATGCAACAAAAAACAACAGCGTGTGACCATGAAACCACGTGATTCAAAGCAGCATTTGTATTTGGACAATAATGACAGCTCTGATTGCAGCACATTAGAAAGTTCAAAAAGTAAATTAGTACTGAGTTTTAGCCTAGTAGGCATATTGATACATATAAGCTGGGCTTACAAAAAATGTGGGTTTTTTTTTTTGTTGTTATAACTAACTACAGGTTTATTTTCATTAATTAATAAATTTCTACTAAGGCACCAACAAAAACTTTACAGACGGTCATTTTGGTGTTACCTCTTCTGACAGTGTCACCCAGTATGCTGTGCACACCCTGTACCCAGCTAGTGACAGCACTGGTCTACAGTCTCATCAAACTTGATAGTCACTATCTGATTCTACTGATTTGTGGGGAAGGTCATTCATTCCTTATGGAAACCTAGGAAGTGTATTAAGGCATTTTGAAGTGCCAGGTCACATGCTGAAATATTCGGACATACAAACAGCATTCTCAATATTTATTCAATAAACCAAAAAAAAAAAAAAAAAAACCCACAATGAACTCATGGCCATTGAGTCGGATCTGACTCAAAGCGACCCCTCCTTGGGTTTCCAAGGCAGTATCACTACAGAAGTAGATTGCCTAATCCTCCTTCCGAGGAGTGGCTGGCTGGAGGGTCTGAACTGCCAGCCTTCTGGTTCGCAAATGCCTTAGGCTCTATGTCACCAGAGGTTGGAAATGGGAAGGAAGAGTGATACATGTGGGTGTTTACCTACTGTGGGACAAAGATTTGGCCTTTTTGTCTCTAGTTTCTGAAAATATCTCAAGCAATCAAGATGTTTTTTTCCCAAAAAAAAAAAAAAAAAAACAGACAAGTAGGGGCTATACAGGTGAACTAACTTTAGGGAGGGAAGGGGGATGATGCAGTCATGCATATTCATTCAAGTTCTAATGATCAGAGGACTCTAGACTTTGTTGTTGGGTGCTGCTGAATCAATTCTGACTTTGTTGTTGTTGTTATGTGCCGTCGAGTCGGCCCCGACTCATAGCGACCCCTCCTTGGGTTTCCGAGGCAGTATCACTACGGAAGTAGGATTGCCCAACCTTCCTTCTGAGGAGTGGCTGGTGGGTTTGAACCGCCAGCCGTCTGGTTAGCAGGCAAGTGTCTTAGCCACTATGCTACTAGAGCTCCCAATTCTGACTTTAGTGACCCTGAATGACCAAGCAGAATCATCACATTGGGTTTCCAAGACTGTAATCTTTAAAAAAGGAGATGGACAGGTCTTTCCTCCCATGAAGCCATTGGTGGGTTGGAACAGCCAATCTTTCAGTTAGCAGCTGAATATTTAAACATTCCTTTTGTGGCTTCCTGAACTGGTGAGAACATCCATAAAAAGAAGAGCATGGCATGTTCCTGGGGACAATGGAGGCCCCATATCGTGACCTTGTGTGATGGTGTCTCTTTGATTATATGCCTTCTGGTTGTAATAAATGTGGAAGTATAAGTAGTCTCCATGAGTTTCATGAGTCATTCTAGTGAATTATCTAATGCTCCTGGGGAACAGTGAAAGCCAGAAGGGCCTAGTGTCTGCCTATAAGGCAGTTGATTAGGAGGACAGAGTCGTAACTTGTGAAGAACCAGACTTGGGGGTCCGGAGCACAGAAGAGGGTTGTATAGGCATTTTGTAAAGACCTAATGAGTCCATTCTGACACAGAGCAACCCTACAGGACAGAGTAAAACTGCCCCATAAGGTTTCCTAGGCTGTAATTCTTACAGGAGCAGACTGCCAAATCTTTCATCCATAGAGATGCTGGTGGTTTCAAACCACCGACTTACGTGTTAATTGCCAAACTCTTAATCATTGCACCACTTGGGTTTTTATTAACACTGGATGGTTAAGGTAAACTTAAAAAAAAATAAATAAATAAAAGAGAAAACATCACAAAGGTGAAGATATGGAAAAGTGAGATGCGAATCATCTTCCACTTGGGGGATTGGCTTTGTATTGATTTTTGTTTATGCAGCTGCACAGAATTTGTTTTCCAGAATCACATCTTTGGGTATTGAAAACTGGTATCTTGGCTAGAGATAGAGTGTGTACCTTAAAGACTATGGAAAACATCAAAGAAACATGCCAAATCGGTTAAGAGGGCTTTAAGTTAAATGTTGAAAGGGGAAAGAAAAAACTCCCAGATAATGCTGAATCCAGATATGATAAAAGACACCTGAAATGACATAGAACAGCAATAAATGGAAAATTGAGGCCACACACTTATCAACATGAGATTGTTGTTGTTGTTAGGTGGCGTAGAGTCATTTCCAATTTATAGCGACCCCATACACAGCAGAACGAAACACTGTCCAATCCTGTGCCAGCTCCATGATCCCTGCTATACTTGAGCCCATCATCGCAGCCACCGTGTCAATCCATCTCACTGAGGGCCTCCCCCTCTTTCGTCGACCCTCCACGTACCAAGCATGACATCCTTCTCCAGGGAATGGTGCCTTCTGACAACATGACCAAAATATGTGAGACGAAGTCTGGCCATTCTCACTTCCAAGGAGCATTTCGGGTGCACTTCCTCCAGGACAGATCTGTTAGTTCTTTTAGCAGTCCATGGTACTTTCAGCATTCTTTGCCAGCACCGCAACTCAAAAGTACCAACTCTTCTTGGTCTTCCTTATTCATTGCCCAGCTCTCACATGCATATGAGGCGATTGGAAATATGGCTTGTGTCAGGTGCATCTTAGTTCCCAAGGAGACATCCTTGCTCCTCAGCACTTGAAACAGTTCTTTCACGGTTGACTTTCCCAATTCTACATGTTGTCTAATGTCCTGACTGCTGCTTCCATTGGCCTTGAGTATAGAAATAAGCAACGTGAATTCTTTGACAACCTCAATCTTCTCTCCATTTATTGTGATGCTGCTCATTGGTCCAGTTGTGAGGATTTTTGTTATTGAGACATAATCCATATTGCATACTGTATTCTTCAACCTTCATCAGTAAGTACCTCAAGTCATCCTCACTTTCAGCAAGCAAAGTTGTGTCGTCTGCGTATCTCAGGTTGTTAAAGATTCTTTCTCCAATCCTGATGCCAGGTTTTTCTTCATATAGTCCAGCTTCTTGAATTATTTGCTCAGCATATAGATTGAATAAGTATGGGAAAAGGATACAATCCTGACACACTCTCTTCCTGATTTTAAGCCATATACTGTCCCCTTGTTCCAATCGAATGACAGCCTCCTGGTCAAGGTACAGGTTCCTCATGAGTACAATCAAGTGTTCTGGAATTCCCATTCTTCTCAATGTTATCCACAATTTGTCATGATCCACACAATCAAATGCCTTTGCATAGTCAATAAAACACAAGTAAACATCTTTCTGGTATTCTTTGCCTTGAGCCAAGATCTATCTGACAACAACTATGTTATCCCTTGTTCCACATCCTCTTCTGAATCCTGCTTGCACCTCTGGAAGTTCTCTGTCAATATACTGCTGCAAAAGTTTTTGAATTATCTTCAGTAAGATCTTACTTGCATGCGATATTAATGATATTGTTCTATAATTTCCACATTCTGTGGGATCACCTTTCTTTGGAATGGGTACAAATATGGATCTCTTCCAGTCAGTTGGCCAAGTAGCTGTCTTTCAAATCTCTTGGCATAACCGAGTGAGTGTCTCCAACGGGGCATCCATTTGTTGAAATATCTCAATGGGTATTCTGTCAATTCCCAGAGCCTTGTTCTTCGCCAATTCTTTCATTGCAGCTTTGACTTCCTCTTGCAGTACCGTTGATTCTAGATCCTATGCCACTTTCTGAAAGGGATGAAGATCGACCAGTTATTTTTGGTACAGTGATTCTGTGTATTCCTGCCATCTTCTCTTGATGTTTCCTGCATCATTCAATATTTTGCCCATAGAATCTCTCAATATTGCAACTCGAGGCTTCAATTTTTTCTTCAATTCTTTCAGCTTGAGAAATGCTGAGTGTGTTCTTCCCTTTTGGTGTTCTAACTCCAGATCTTTGCACATTTCATTATAGTAATTGATTTTGTCTGCTCGAGCTGCTCTTTGAAATCTTCTGTTCAGCTCTTTCATCTTGTCATTTCTTCCATTAGCTTTAGCTACTCTCTGCTCAAGGACAACTTTCAGAGTCTCTTCTGTCATCCATTTTGGTCTTCTCTTCTTTTCTTGTCTTTTTAGTGATCTCTTGCTTTTTTCATGGATAATGTTCTTGATATCCTCCCACAATTCTTCTGGTTTTTGGTCATTGGTGTTCAATGCATCAAATCTATTCTTTAGATGATCTCTAAATTCAGGAGGGATATATTCAAGATCATATTTTGGCTCTCTTAGACTTGTTTTAATTGTCTTTAACTTCAAGTTGAACTTGCATATGAGCAGTTGATGGTCTCAATCATCTCCTGGACTGGTTTTGGATGAAGATATTAAGCTTTTCCACTGCCTCTTGCCACAGACGTAGTCAGTCTGATTTCTGTGTGTTCCATCTGGTGAAGTCCATGTGTAGAACCGCCGTTTGTGTTGAAAAAGGGTGTTTGCAATGATCAAGTAGTTGGTCTTGCAAAATTCTACCATGCAAGTACCAGCATTATTTCTGTCACCAAGGCCAAATTTTCCAACCACCGGTGATTCTTCTGTTTCCAACTTTTGCATTCCCGTCACCAGTGATAATTAACACACCCTGATTGCAGACTGTTCTTCGCCAATTCAGACTGCAGAAGTTGATAAAAATGTTCAATTTCCTCATCTTTGGCTTTTGTGGTTGGTGCATAAATTTGAATAATAGTCGTATTGACGGGTCTTCCTGCGACTAAGGTCCCAAGCCCACAGGTCCAACTACTCACTCCCTCTGAGTGGCTGGCTTTGGCCAAGAAGTTACTACAACTTTGCCCCTTGTCAGTGTACTATATATGTTGAAATTCTTACAGAACATACAAATACACTTGTAGAAACATGTGCTCAAGAAGTGTCTACAAACTTGTCCCTTGTCAGCTCTACTATACATACACCTGGGAATTCTTACAGAACATAGCAATACACTTGTAGAAACATTGTCTGCCAACCCTATCCATGGTCTTTGGCACACTGCTCCCTGCATACATGTACCTAATAGTTCAGCCTGTCTGCCCATCTATTCACCCATATATCCGTGTTTTGCTTGTGAGATTTTAACATCCCAGTCGCTACTCGCCAAAGTAGGATGTGGAACAATGTTTTTGTGTAGAATATTATGCCAATTGAGCTTGATGTTCCCTGTGACTATGGTCCCAAGCCCATAGGTCCAACTACTTGCTCCCTCTGAGTAGCTGGCTTTGGCTAAGAAGTTACTACAACTTTGCCCCTTGTCCGTGTACTATATACGTTGAAATTCTTACAGAACATACAAATTCACCTGTAGAAACATTGTCAGCCTATCCTATACATGGTCATGGGCACACTACCCCCTGCATAGACGTATCTATTAGTTCAGCCTATCCACCCATAGATCAATGTTTGCCTTCATTGACAATGCAATACTATATGTGCAAAAGGGTTCATCTTTGTTGTCTGAATCTTCCACGCACCTCTCTATGTCTTCCTTTTCCTCAATGCCATTGTATTTATTACTCACATTTGGGAACTTCTCTTCAAGTCTGGTCATTTTTGCTTCTAAAGAGCATCCTAGCTATACTTTTCTGAGAGAGATTTGTTTGCTCTTCTGGCAGTCTATGCTATTTTCAGTATTCTTCACTTATACCACATTTCAAATATATCAATTTTTCTTCCATCTTTCTCATTCATTGTCCAGCTTTCACATGCATATGAGGCTATTGAAAATACCATAGCTTGGGTTGGTGTACCTTAGTCTTCAAAGTGACATCTTTGCTCTTTAACACTTTAAAGAGGTTTCTAGCAGAAGATTTACCCAGTGTAATATGTCATCTAATTTCTTTTTAATTTTATTTTGATTTGGGTGAAGATTTACAGAGTAAATTCACTTTTCATACAGCAGTTCACATATACTTTGTCTCATGTCACTGACCAAAATTTACA
>NW_006921759.1:3485020-3490933 GCF_000298275.1 Orycteropus afer afer
TCCTTCTGCCTAGTCCGCCATCTTGCCGGAACCTCATCATCTAATTTTTTGACTGCTGCTTCCATGGGTGTTGATTGTGGATCCAAATAAAATGAAATTCCTGACCACCTAAATCTTTTCTTCATTTATTGTGAGGTTGCTTATTGGTGCAGTTGTGAGGATTTTTGTTTTACGTTGAGGTCTAATCCATACTGAAGGCTTTAATCTTCATGAGTAAGTGATTCAAGTTATCTTCACTTGCAGCAAGCAAAGTTGTGTCATCTCCATATCAAAGATCGTTAATAAGTCTTCCTTCAAGCATGATTCCATGTTCTTCTTCACATAGTACAGCTTCTCAGATTATTTGTTCAGCATACCCATTGAATAAGTATGGTGAAAGGATAACCCTGATATATACCTTTCCTGATTTTAAACCATGCAGTATCCCCTTGTTTTGTTTGAATGAAGCATCTTGGTAAATGTACAAGTTCTTTATAAGCACAATTAAGTATATGTTATACATAATTTTTTTTTTTTTTATGATCCACACATTTGAATACCTTTGTATAGTCAATAAAACAGAGATAAACATGTTTCTGGTGTTCTTTGCTTTCAGTCAAGATCCATCTGACACCAGAAATGGTATCCCTCATTCCATAGGTTGTTCTGAATCCACCTTGAATTTCTGGAAGTTCCCTACTAATATACTGCTGCAAC
The DNA here is from genome assembly GCF_000298275.1 of Orycteropus afer afer. Taxonomy (NCBI): domain Eukaryota; kingdom Metazoa; phylum Chordata; class Mammalia; order Tubulidentata; family Orycteropodidae; genus Orycteropus; species Orycteropus afer. The sequence continues at coordinate 3,485,717 of NW_006921759.1, forward strand.
CATTTTTTAATTTTCTTTAGCAAAATTTTACTTCTGTGTGATATTAATGATATTGTTCCATGACTTCCACATTCTGTTGGATGACTTTTCTTTGGAATGGGCACAAATACCAATCTCTTACTATCGGTTGACCAGGTTGCCATCTTCCCAATTTCTTGGCATAAATTAGTTAAGTGCCTCCAGTGCTGCCTACATTTATTTGTTGAAACATCTGAATGGGTATGCTGTCAATTCCTGGAGCCTTGTTTTTCATCAATTCCTTATGTGCAGCTTGGACTTCTTCCTTCTTAGTTTTTGATCCTATGCTATCTCCTAAAATGGTTGAACATCAACCAATTCTTTTTGGTACAGTGATTCTGTGTATTCCTTCCATCTTCTTTTGATGCTTCCTGCATTGTTCATTATTTTGCCCATAGAATCTTTCAGTACTGCAGTTTGAGGCTTGAATTTTTTCTTCAGTTCTTTAAGCTTGAGAAATGCTAAGCATGTTCTTCCCTTTCGGGTATCTAACTCTGTCCTTGCACATTTATTACAATACTTTACTATGTCTTCTTGAGCCACCCTTTGAAATCTTCTGTTCAGCTCTTGATTTCATCATTTCTTCCATTCGGTTTAGCTACTCTATATTCACGGGCAAGTTTCTGAGTCTCTTCTGACATCCATTTTGGTCTTTTCTTCCTTTCTTGTCTTTTCAATGACCATTTACTTATTTCACGTATGATGTTCTTGATGTCATCCCATAACTCAGATGACTTTTCAGTTACTGGTGCTCAATGTATCAAATCTATTCTTCAGATGGTCTCTAAATTCAGGTGGTATATAATCAAGGTCTTATTTTCACTCTAGTGGACTTGTTTTAATTTTCTTCAGCTTCAGCTTGAAGTTGTATAGGAGCAATTGATGGTCCGCTCCACAGTAAGGTCCTGGTATTGTTTTGACTGATGATATTGTGCTTCTCCATCACCTCTTTCCAGTTGTAGCCAATGTGATTTCTGTATATTCCATCTCACAAAGTCCATATAGATAGACACCATTTATGTTGTTGAAAAAAGGTATTTGCAATAAATAAGCCGTTTGTCTTGCAAAATTTTATCATGCGATCTTTGACATCTGTTTTATCACCAATGTCATATTTTCCAACTACCAATGTTTCTTCTTTGTTTCCAACTTTCACATTCTAATCCTCAGTAGTTAACAATGCATCTTGATTGCATGTTTGGTCAATTTCAGGCAGTAGAAGTTGGTAAAAATCTTCAATTTCTTCATCTTTGGCTTTAATGGTTACTGCATAATTTTGAATAATAGTAGTATTAATTGGTTTTTCTTACAGGTATATGGATATTATCCTATCACTGACAGCATTGTCTTTAATACAAAACCAAACTCACTGCCAGCAAATCATTTCCAACTCATAGTGATCCCCATTGGATTTCCAAGGTTGTAAATCTTTATGGAAATAGATCGCCCCATCTTTCTTCCACAAGATCTTTAGAATAGATCTTGAAATATTCTTTTTTGATGATAAATGGGATACCATTTCTCTTCAATTCATCATTCCTGGCATAGTAGACCATATATATATATATCTGATTCAAAATTACCAGTACCAATTCATTTCAGGTCACTAATGCCTAGAATGGGAGTTCTGGTAGCATAGTGCCTAAGGCACTTGACTGCTAACCAGAAGGCTGGCGGTTCAAACCCACCAGCCACTCCTCAGAAGGAAGATGGGGAAATCCACTTCTGTAGTGATACTGCCTTGGAAACTCAAGGAGGGGTCGCTATGAGTCAGGTTTGACTTGATGGCACATAACAACATCAACAACAACAGTACCTAGAATATCGATTTTTATGTAGTTTTGTTTTTCACAATTTCCAATTTACCTAGATTCATACTTCATATATTCCATGTTTGCTGTTGTTTCTTCCCATTTTGAGTCATGCCACATCAGCAAATGAAGATCTCAAAAGCTTTACTCCATCCACATCATTAAGGTTGACTCTACTTTGAGGAGGCAGCTCTTTTCCAATCATATTTTGAATGCCTTCTAAACTAAGGGGCTCATCTTGTGGCACTGTATCAGACAATGTTTCAGGGCTATTCATAAAGTTTTCCGGTAATACGTCAGACAGTGTTTCACTACTATTCATAAAGTTTTCAATGGCCAATTATTTCAGAAGTGGATGGCCCTACCCTTCTTCCCTGTCTGTCTTAGTCTGCCGAAACCTCTTCATGGGTGACCCTGTTGGTATTTGAAATATCAGTGGCATAGTTTCCAGCCTCATAGCAACAAGCAAGCCACCGTCAGGAAGACAAACTGACAGATGATGCCTGAATATTAGGTAGCCATTAATAATTTTAGGCACCAGACTATGAAGCAACATAGAAAATGCATTAGCATAATATCTGATGAGAAAAGCAAGATACGTGATTGTGTCTTACATTCTAATTTCACTATTTAATAGCAAACTCAAAAAAAAAAAAAAAAAAGTGGCATGAAATACATCAAAATAAAAAAGTGGCATGAAATACATCAAAATGCCCAGACTGTTTGTATTGGGAAGATAGTCTTATGAGTAATTTATCTTTATTATCATTGTTTTTCAAATTGAATTAGATTTTTTTAACAATTAAAAATTTAAGTTAGACTATGAATATATCCACCACTTGTCTGTCAGTTTGTCATACTTGGTGGCTTATGTGTTGCTGTCAGGCTTGAAACTATGCTACCAGTATTTCAGACACCAACAGGGTCACCCATGGTAGACAGGTTTAAGTGGAGTTTTCAGAGTATGAGAGACTGGGAACAAGGATGGGGCCATCCAATTCTGAAAATATTGGGCACTGAAAAGTTTTTGAATAGCCCTGAAACATTGTCTGATATAGTGCCGGAAGATGAGCCCCTCAGGCACTCAAAATATGACTGGGGAAGAGCTGCCATCTCAAAGTAGAGTTGACGTTCATGATGTGGATGGAGTAAAGATTTTAGGACCTCCATTTCCTGATGATTGGAGGAAGACTTATTAACAACCTGTAATATGCAGATGACACAACTTTGCTTGTTGAAAGTGAAGATGACTTGAAGCACTTACTGATGAAGATTAAAGACTACAGTCTGTGGTATGTATTATACTTCAATATAAAGAAAATCAAAATCCTCACAACTGGTCCAATAAACAGCTTCACGATGGATGGAGAAGAGATTGAACTTGTCAAGGACTTCATATTACTTGGATCTACAATCAACAACAATGGAAGCAGCAGTCAAGACATCAGATGATGTACTGCATTGGGCAAATCTGCTGTAAAAGACCTCTTTCAAGTGATGAAGAGCAAAGATGTCTCCTTGAAGACTAAGGTGCACCTAACCCAAGCCAGGGTGTTTTCAATTTCCTCTCATGCATGTGACAGCTGGACAATGAATAAGGAAGACTGAAGAAGAGCTGATGCTTTTGAGTTATGGTGTTGGAGAAGAATGCTAAGAGTACCATGATCTGCTAAAAGGACTAACAAATGTGTCCTGGATGAAGTGCAGTCGGAATGCTCCCTGGAAGTGAGAATGGCCAGACTTCATCTCACCTACTTTGGTCATGTTGTCAGAAGGAACCATTCCCTGGAGAAGGATATAACGCTTGGTAAAGTGGAGGGTCAATGAAGAAGGGGAAGGCCCTCAACAAGATGGACAGACACAGTGGCTGCAATGATGGGCTCAGGTATAGTAAGTATCGTGAGGCTGGCACAGGACTGGGCAGTGTTTTGTTCTGCTGTGCATAGGGTTGCTATGAGTCGGAAATGACTCCATGGCATCTAACAACAACAACAACAATTTCTTGATGGGGCATGACACAAATGGAAAAAACATCTGTAAACATCCATTAATAATTGGAATTTGGAATGTATGAAGTATGAATCTAGGAAAACTGGAAGTTGTCAAAAATGAAATGGAATGCAGAAAGATTGATATCCTAGGCATTAGTGAGCTGAAATGGATTGGTTTTGGCCATTTTGAATCAGACAATCATATGATCTACTATGCTGGGAATGACAAATGGAAGAGGAATGGCATTACATTTGCCATCACAAAGAATGTTTCAAGATCTATTCTGAAGTACAAATGTTGTCAGTGATAGAGTATCCATTCACCTACAGGGAAGACCAGTAAATATTATTATTATTCAAACTGATACACCAACTACTAAAGCCAAAGATGAGGAAATTGAAGATTTTTACCAACTTCTGCAGTCTGACATTGACCAAACATGAATCAAGATGTAGTTACTATCACTGGTGATTGGAATGCAAAAGTTGCAAACAAAGAAGAATCACCAGTAGTTGGAAAATATGCCCTTGGTGATAGAAATGATGCTAGAGATTGCATGATAGAATTTTGTGAGATCATTGACTTGTTCATTGTAAATACATTTTTCCAACAGCATAAATGGTGGCTATACACATGGACCTAGCCAGATGGAGTACACAGGAATCAGATCTACTACATCTGAGACATGAGGTGATGGAGAAGTTCGCTATCTTTAGCCAAAACAAGGCCAGGAGCTGACTGTGGAACCGACCATGAATTGCTCACGTGAAAGTTCAAGTTGAAGCTGAAGACAATTAAAACAAGTCCATGAGAGCCAAAATATGACCTTGATTGTATCCCACCTGAATTTAAAGACCATTTGAAGAACAGATTTGAGCATTGAACACCAATGACCAAAAACCAGAAAAATTGTGGGACGACATGAAGAACAATATATGAAGAAAGAAAATGGTCATTAAAAAGACAAGAAAGGAAGAAAAGACCAAAACGGACATCACAAGAGACTCAGAAACCTGCCCTTGAATGGAGAGTAGCCAAAGCAAATGGAAGAAATGACAAGATAAAAGAGCTGAACAGATGTCAAAGAGCAACTTGAGAAGACAAAGTCAATTACTATAATGAAGTGTGCAAAAACCTGGAGTTAGAAAACCAAAAGGGAAGAACACGTTCAGCATTTCTCGAGCTGAAAGAACTGAAGAAGAAATTCAAGCCTCAAGTTGCAACACTGAAAGATTCTATTGGCAAAATATTGAACGATGCAGAAAGCATTAAGAGAAAATTGAAGGAACACACAGAAACACTGTACACAAATGTGAGTGACCAATATGGCAGCATTGAGGATGAGAAAGACATAGAGAGGTACATGGGAAGTACAGACAACAAATATGAACCCTTT
>NW_006921759.1:3491896-3502768 GCF_000298275.1 Orycteropus afer afer
AAAAAAAGAAACACTGTACAAAAAGGAATTGGTCTATGTTCAAATATTTCAGGAGGTAGCATATGATCAACAATCAATGGTATTGAAGGAAGAAGTCCAAGATGCACTGAAGGTATTGGTGAAAAACTAGGCTCCAGGAATTGTTGGAATACCTAATGAGATGTTTCAACAAACAGATGATGCTTTCACCATCCGAGCAAGTAATTTGGAAGACAGCTACCTGGCCAGGTGACTGGAAGAGATCCATATTTCTACCCATTCCAAAGAAAGTTGATCCAACAAAATGTGGAAATTATATATGAACAATATCATTAATATCATACACAAGTAAAATTTTGTTGAAGATAATTCAAAAATAGTTGCAGAGTATACTGACTGGGGACTGCCAGAAATTGAAGCCAGATTCAGAAGAGGGCACAGAATGAAGGATATCATTGCTGATGTCAGATGGATGTTGGTTGAAAGCAAAGAATACCAGAAAGATGTTTACTTGTGTTTTATTGATCATGCAAAAGCATTTGATAGTGTGGACCATAACAAATGTATAACACTGTGAAGAATGGGAATTCCAGAACACTTAATTGTGCTCATGAGGAACCTGTACATAGACCAGGTTCCTGTACATAATCAAGAGGCTATCATTAGAACAGAACAAGGGGATACAGCATGGTTTAAAATCAGGAAGGGTGTGCATCAGGGCTGTATCCTTTCACCATACTTATTCAATGTGTATGCTAAGCAAATAATCTGAGAAGCTGGACTATAAGTAGAAGGCGGCGGCATCAGGATTGGAGGAAGACTTGGTAACAACCTGTGATATGCAGACACACCTTGCTTGCTAAGAGTGGAGATGACTTCAAACACTTACTGATGAAGATTAAAGACTACAATCTGCAGTATGGATTACACCTCAACATAAAGAAAACAAAAATCCTCACAACTGGACCAATAAGCAGCATCATGACAAATGGAGAAAAGATTGAACTTGTCAAAAATTTCATATTTGGATTCACAATCAACACCCATGGAAGCAGCAGTCAAGAAATCAGATGTACTGCACTGGGCAAATATGCTGCAAAAGACCTCTTTAAAGTGTTAAGGAGAAAGATGTCACTTTGAAGACTAAGGTGTGCCTAACCTAAGCTGTGGTATTTTCTATTTTCTCATATGCATGTGAAAGCTGGTCTGTGAATAAAGAAGACGGAAGAAGAGTTGATGCTTTTGTGTTGTGGCATCGGTGACGAATACTGAAAATACCACAGACTGCCAGAAGAACGAACAAGTCTGTCTGGAAGAAGTGCAGTCGGAATGCTCTTTGGAAATGAGAATGGCCAGACTTCATCTTACCTAATGTTGTCAGATGAAGCCATTCCCTGGTAAAAAGGAGGGTCAGTGAGAAAGGGGAAGACCCTCAACAGGATGGATTGACACAGTGGCTGCATCGATGGGCTGAAGTATAACAAGGATTGTGAGGATGGTGCATGACTTGGCAGTGTTTCTTTCTGTTGTACATAGGGTTGCTATGAGTTGAAGCTGACTCAACAGCATCTAACAACAACAAGAAGAGCAGGAATACATAGTGACTACTGCTTTTTTCCCTTTGAAAATTCTGCATGAATTTTGTTTTAGTCATCTAGAAATACCACAAGTGGGTTACTTTAACAAACAAAAATTTATTTTTTCACAGTTAGAAGGCTAGAAGTCTAAATTCACGGTGCCAGCTCTAGAGGAAGGTTTTCTTTGTTTGTTGGCTCTGGAGGAAAGTCCTTGTCTCCTTTAAGCTTCTGTTTCTTGGTGATCTTCATATGGCTTGCCACCTGTCTTCCATCATCTATGCTTGCTTGCTTCCTTATTTAATCTGGCCTTAATTAATTTAAGTCAGACCTATACTAATAATGCCTCATTAACATCACAACTCATCTGTCAGTTTGTCGTACTGTGGTGGCTTGAGTGTTGCTGTGATGCTAGAGTATGCCACTGGTATTTCAAATACCAGCAGGATGTACCATGGTGAACAGGTTTCAGCAGAGCTTTCAGACTAAGACAGACTCAGAAGAAGGAAGGGGCCATCCACTTCTCAAAGAATTGGCTAGCGAAAACCTTATCAATAGCAATGAAACACTGTCTGATATATTACTGGAAAAGTTTATGAATAGCCCTGAAACATTTTCCAATATAGTGCCAGAAGATGAGCTCCTCAGGTCAGAAAGCACTCAAAATATGACTAGGGAAGAGCTGCCTCCTCAGAATAGAGTCGACCTTAATGAAGTGGATGGAGTAAAGCTTTCAGAGCCTCCATTTGCTGATGGGGCATGACTCAAAATGAGAAAAAACAGCTGCATATATTCATTAATAATCAGTACATGGAATGTATGAAGTATGAATCTAGGAAAATTGGAAGTTGTCAAAAATGAAATGGAATGCATAAAGATCAATATCCTAGGCATTAGTGAGCTGAAATGGACTGGTTTTGGCCATTGTGAGTCAGAAAATCATATGATCTACTATGCCAGGACTGACAAATTGAAGAGGAATGGCATGGCATTCATCATCACAAAGGATGTTTCAAGATCTATCCTGCAGTACAATGCTGTCAGTGATAGGATAATATCTTATGCCTACAAGGAAGACTAGTTAATATGACTATTATTCAAATTTACACACTGTGGTAGTTAAGGTTGTATGTCAACTTGGCAGGATTGGTTGAGTGGCTGGGCAGCTGGAGGTAGCTACTCCCCATGATGAGACTGGCAATCAATTCCATGGTGGAATCTGCCGCAACCAGCTGAATAGCTGCTTTAGGGATGTGGTCTGCTTTCCGGATATAAGGAGAAACTTTGGGATTGGTCTTTAGTTTACGGCACGCTTGAACCCTGCATGTAGTTGAGTCATTGTTCAGCAGCCTGCCATGCTCTGCTGATCTTGGGACTTTCAATGGACTTGAATTAATGGCCTGCTGGCTTGTTTGGTAACATTGGGACTGTGCCTTTTTACTTGTCAACCTTGGATTTGTTAGCCTCAGCAGCCAGCAGCTGTCTGAGTGAAGAAAAGCCTCCAGCTTCCATGGGCCAGGAGCAGGAGACAAAGCTGAAGCCCAAGGTTCAGGGGCTTTCACCCATCCCCTAGAGCCTGGCACTTTGAACTTGGACTTATAGCCTCCAAAGTTGTAAAGCCCTGTTTGTTAAATCCATCCCATTTGTAGTATATTCTTGTCAGAGTGACACTAGGTAACCAAAACAGAATATACCGGATGTTGACTCTGACAGATGACGAACCCAAGATCACCAGGCTGAATGGTGGATTGTTCACTCACAGACAGTTGTAGGCAGCATAACAGTACCCAGATCCACAGAAGAGTCTGTTTTTTTTCCCAGGATGTCCATACATATACATGTATATATTGGAAGCAGGCCACATCCCTAGGGAGACTCCCTTTCAATGGATTAGCTGCTCAAAACATATACATATAGTCTCATCATGGGAATAACCACATCACAAATGCTTAAACCACTCAGAATCATGGTCCAGCCAAGTTGACACACAACCCCAACTATCACACACACCAACTACCAAAGCCAAAGATGGGAAAATTTATGATTTTTTACCAACTTCTGCAGTCTGAAATTGACCAAACATGCAATCAGGATGTGTTGATTATCACTGGTGATTGGAAGGCAAAAGTTGAAAACAAAGAAGGATCACCAGTTGTTGGAAAATATGGCCATGGTGATAGAAATGACGCTGGAGATCACATGATAGAATTTTGCAAGACCAACAACTTATTCATTGCAAATATCTTTTTTTCAACAACATAAGCAGTGGCTATACATGTGGACTTCGTCAGATGGAGTATACAGGAATCAGATCAACTACATCTGTGGAAAGAGGTGTTGGAGAAGCTTGATATCTTTAGCCAAAACTAGGCCAGGAGCTGACTGTGGAACAGACCATCAACTGCTCATACGCAAGTTCAACTTGAAGTTGAAGACAATTAAAACAAGTCCACGAGAGTCAAAATATGATATTGATTACATCACTCCTGAATTTAGAGACCATCTAAAGAATAGATTTGATGCATTGAACACCAATGACCGAAAACCAGAAGAACTATGAGATGACATCAAGAACATCATCCATGAAGAAAGGAAAAGGTCATTAAAAAGAAAGAAAAGGCAGGGAAGATCAAAGTGGATGTCAGAAGAGACTCTGAAACTTGGTCTTGAATGGAGGGTAGCTAAAGGAAATGGAAGAAATGACAAGATAAAAGAGCTGAACAGAAGATTTCAAAGAGCAGCTTGAGAAGATAAAGTCAATTATTATAAAGGAAATGTGCAAAGACCTGGAGTTAGAAAACCAAAAGGAAAGAACACATTCAGCATTTCCTAAGCTGAAAGAACTGAAGAAAAAAATTAAACCTCGAATTGCCATATTGAAAGATTTTATGGGAGCTCTGATGGTGTAGTGCCTAAGGCATTTGACTGCTAACTAGAAAGCTGGTGGTTCAAACCCACCAGCCACTCCTTGGAAGGACAACTGGGCAATCTATTTCCACAGAGACACTGCCTCAGAAACCCAAGGAGGAGTCACTATGAGTCAGAAATGACTTGATGGCAGTGAGTTGATAGTTGGTTGTTATGGGCAAAATACTGGATGATACAGGAAGCATCAAAAGAAGATGGAAGGAATACAGTCACTGTACCAAAAAGAATTGGTTGATGTTCACCCATTTCAGGAGGTGGCATCTGATCAAAAGCCAAGGGTAGTGAAGGAAGAAGTCGAAGCTGCACTGGAGGAATGGCAAAGAACAAGACTCCAGGAATTGACAGAATACCTATTGAGATGTTTCAGCAAATGGATGCCACATTGGAGACACTCTACTCATCTATGCCAATAAATTTGGAAGACAATTACCTGCCCAACTGACTTGAAGAGAGCCTTAATTGTGCCCATTCCAAAGACAGGTGATCCCACAGAATGTGGAGATTATAGAACAATATCATTAATATCACACGCAAGTAAAATTTAGCTGAAGGTAACTCAAGAATGGTTGTAGCAGTATATAGACAGAGAACTTCCAGAAATGCAAGCTGGATTCAGAAGAAGACGTGGAATCAGGGATATCATTGCTGATGTCAGATGTATCTTGGCTGAAAGCAAAGAATACCAGAAAGATGTTTACTTGCATTTTGTTGACAAAGCAAAAACATTAAATTTTGTGGATCATAATAAATTATGCATAACACTGAGAAGAATGGGAATCCCAGAACTCTTAATTGTGCTCATGAGGAACCTGTACACAGACCAGGGGGCTGTTGTTCAAACAGAACAAGGGGATACTGCATGGTTTAAAATCAGAAAAAGAGTGCATCAGGGTGTATGTATCCTTTCACCATATTTATTCAATCTTTATGTGCCGCAAATAATCTGAAAAGCTGGACAATGTGAAGAAGAGTGTGGTATCAGGATTGGAGGAAGACTCATTAACAACCTGGGATATGCAGACTACACAACTTTGCTTGCTGAAATTGATGATAACTTTAAACACTTGCTGATGAAGATTAAACACTACAGTCTGAAGTATGGATTACATCTCAACATAAAGAAAATTAAAATCCTCACAACTAGACCAATAAGCAGCATCATGATAAGTGGAGAAAAGATTGAAGTTGTCAAAGATTTCATATTACTTGGTTCCACAATCAACACCAATGGAAGCAGCAGTCAAGATATCAGATGACGTATTGCACTGGGTAGATCTACTGCAAAAGACCTCTTCAAAATGCTGAAGAGCAAAGATGTCTCTTTGAAGATCAGGGTGCGCCTGACCCAAACCATGGTATTTTCAGTCACCTCATATGCATGTGAGAGCTGGACAATGAATATGGTAGTCTGAAGAAGAGTTGATGCTTTTGAGTTGTGGTGTTGGTGAAGAATGCTGAAAGTACTATGGACTGCCAAAAGAATAAATCTGTCCTGGAAGAAGTGCAGTTGGAATGTTCCTTGGAAGCAAGAATGGCCAGACTTCATCTCACCTACTTTGGTCATGTTGTCAGAGGGGACTATTCCATGGAGAAAAATATCATGCTTGGTAAAGTGGGGGATCAACGAAAATGGGGAAGGCCCTCAATGAGATGGATTGACACAATGGCTCAATGGCTGCAACGATAGGCTCAGGTATAGCAAGGATTTCGAGGCTGGCACAGGACCAGGCAGTGTTTCATTCTGTTGTACATAGGATCACTATGAGTCAGAGCTGACTTGACAACACCTAACAACAGCAACAACATAACAAACATATCCCAAATGGGATTATAACCATAGATATAGGGGTTAGGTTTTACAACACATATTTTTTGGGGTACACAATTAAATCTATAACAGAACTCACTGCCATTGAGTCAGATCCGACACATAGCTACCCCTCCTTGGGTTTCTGAGGTGGTATTACTATGGAAGTAGATCGCCCAACCTTCCTAGACATCTTTTTTTTCCCCCCTTACAAAACTGGTTATTAGACTGGTAGCAACATGCTACAAATACAGGATATATTCTGAATTCATCACAGGATTTGACAAACCTTATTCAAGACTTCTTCAGCTATGAGTAACAGAAATCTAGTTATATTTACTCATCTAAAAAGTGAATCTAGGAGAAGCAGAAACATTGCATATAGTCCAAAAGAGGGAGTTCAGCTGAGGATAAGAATGAGAGATCGTATGCCATCAAGAAGCAAGGAAGACTCCCCATCTAGAGTAGAGAAGAGTGAAGAAAATCAAAGACTCAAAGAAATAATTAGACCAAAGGGCTAATGGAACATGTGAATGGCACCCTCTACCATCATGAGTGAAGAAGAACTAGATAATGCCTGGCAACCATAACCAACAACTCCTATAGGGATCACAATAGATGGTACTGGACAGAGTGGGAGAAAAACGTAGAACAAAATTCAAAATCATTAAAAAGATCAGACTTACTGCTCTGATTGAGACTGGTGGAACCCCTGAAACTATGGCCCTTAGACATACACCCTTCAAACCTGGCAATGAATCCATCCCAAAGGATCACCTTTTAGCCAAACAACAGACAGAACTATAAAGTGAACAATATGAACCATGAGGAATGATTATTCCTCAGAACAATTAACCACATGAAACCGAAAGAGCAGCATTCACCCAAAAACAAAGCTCAGAAGGCAGAAAGGGCAGGAAAGGACAATTGGAAATGGGGAAACCAGGGAGGAAGTGGGAAGAGTGCTGTTACATTGAGGGGATTGCAATTAATGTCATGAAACAAATTTTTTAAAAAATGTATAAATTATTGAATGGAAAACAATTGGCTCTAAATTGTAAATGTCCACCTAAACCACAATACATTGAAGAAGAAATAGAAGGAGGAGGAGGAGGAAAAGGGGTAAAAGGAGATGAAACAGCAGCAGAAGAAGAAGCAAGGCAGATACCATCTACGTCTTATCAGGATCCTGTAGCTTCTTCTCCCTGATTGTTTCACACTTCTGTTTCATTCTCTCTTTCTTCCTTCCTTCTCAAATCTATGTTCTCTGTTTTTCTAATCCATATAGTGCAAAATGTCTGCTCAGTCCTGTAATTACATTTTCTCCCACCTCCAGTACTTGTGATGAACTGCCCAGAGACTCATTATCCCAAATTAAAATTACCATGAGAGAAAATCTAATTGACCAGCGTGGGTCAGGTGTCTACCAAGAAGCAGAAGTTGGGTAGGTCCTGTAATATATGTATATATGGTTGCAAGGGGCCACCCTGGCTGAGGGGGCAGGAGTTCAGAGAAGGGAGTTGTCTTAGTGTGGGTTCTCTAGAGGAGCAAAACCAGTGAAGTGTATATAAATATATATAGGGAAATTTACTACTAGAAAATAATAAAAAAAAAAAATAATAATTTTTGTAATTTGTAAATCTACAGTTGTAAATTACAAACAACTTTCACAATCATGGAGGCTTGCAAGTCCCAAACTCATAGGTTTGGCAACAGGCTAAAGGGTCATGTGGTTTCAGGGGCTGATGAACCAAACATCTTCAAGTCAGGCAACAGGTCAGAGACTTCTGCAGGCTTATGTCCCAAGAACCAGAGATCAGGTGATCAGAAGAGTGCAGGGTTGGGAAAGAAAGCGAACTTTGCCAGAATATCCATTTATATACTGGAGGCAGGCCACATCTCCAAGGACACTCCCTTTTCAACTGATTGGCTGCTCACATATGATCACAAAATGGAAAATGATTACACAGTGTCTGACAACCACTGAGAATCACAGTCTAGCCATGTTGACACATAACATTCACCAACACAGGAATCATGGTATTTACTACTTGAGTTTGTCATGATTTCTCAGGGTAAGGGTGGAGAAATGAGAGTTGGTTTATATGTAACTGGTTTAACATAACTAGTTAAATGATCACATTAAAAGACAAATCAATGACTTCCTGTGGGAAGTTTCTGGAGGGAGTGGCTCTCAGATCTTAGAGGTGGAGCACCAGTAGTATTCAGCAAGGCTGTGTAGGTTCTCTCCTGGTCAACGTTTTATCAAGATCTTGTATCCCAGGCCCTAGTGAATTTGTTCTTTCACTTTCCCTAATATCATTAACTACCTTTATATCCTCTGCTCATACTCTCAGTTGATGACAGACTTCTTAACTGACTCAGAAAAATATAAAGAGTTGGGTTTATCACCAAACCTACTGACTGACCTATACCTGTACCTATATAATTCTTCCCCTCCTATACAACTGATAAACTAGCTCTACTTCCACAGCCTCTTCATGCACTGGATCCCAGCCTCTCTCATCTACCCCAAAACTAGGCTTCTATGATTATCCTCCAACCTCTAACCCCATATCACCAATTTTTCTCTTTCCAGTAGATCACCACAATCATCATGCCACCATATTGTAAAACTGGAGAGAGAGAAAAAAATAAGGCCCTAAAAATAAAGTGGAGTCTCTGGGTGGCATGAAATGTTGAAAGGTTGGTGCTTTAAGCTCATCCAGAGGTGCCTCAGAAGTAAGGCTTGGTGATCTGTTTCTAAAAGGTCACAGCTTTGAAAACACTATGGAATGTAGTTCCACTGTGCACACATGTAGCTGACATAGGGTTGTCATGAGTCAGAATTGACTTGAAGCAGCTAACATCAACCATAACAGAGCTACATGTTGCATAGATTGGCAGTTAGTCCTAAAGTTAAACTATCAGCAAGTCAAAACCCCATTATGTTCTAGTCCTCCTGAAAAAACAGTGACCCCTTTGAAAAATGTTTTAGCAACCTTTATACTTTCCAAATCTGTTGAGCTATGATCTACTCCATAGAATATTATGCAATGTATTTGTTCCCATGGGGCCATCTATGATTTGAGGCACTTTAAGTCTAGAAGCAAAAAATGAGAAGTGATTGGTGTGAGTCTTGAAGAGGATCAGTATTCCTCTGCAAAGCAACTAATTCAGGATAAGTCATTACAAGCTCTTCGGACAAGAGGATGCTAACCTATGCAGATTGTAGATGGATTATTGTTGCTGTAACAAATTACTACAAACTTCATCGCTTGTAACAAATTTATTATTTTACACCTCTAGAGGTCTCATTCAGCTAAGATTAAGGTGTAAGAGTCACTGCATTCTTTCTGGACGCTAGGGAGGAATTCATTTCTTTGTATTTCCAGTTTCTAGAGGCTGCCTGCATTCCTTGGCTTATGGACCCCTTCGTCTTCAAAGCCAGCAGTGTAACATCTTCAAATCTCTCTAACTCTGACCCTCTTTCTTCCCTCTTAAAAGAACAGTGAGGCCACAAGGCTATTCCAGGATAATCTCTAATATCGAGGTCCTTGACTTAATCCCATCTGCAAAGTCCCTTCTGCCATATGAAGTCACATATTTTGGTGCAGTGAATTACTTAATATGGCCTTTCTAGCTATGATATTTGTGACTTTTACCAGAAGATTAGGTGGAACTATGCAAATGTAAGGTGCTTGTGGCCCACCAAGGGTACTGAATAGCTTGTTAATAATGTAACTAAGGCACATGGCACCCTTGTGGGGGTGGGACCATGGAAATAAGGTGCATGGAACCCTAAATGGGGGGACTGTCAGTTGTGCCATTCACTAGGCTTAAAATGAGTCATTTCAGAGGTGGAAAGGAAGATCTCATTACCAAAAGGAAAGAAGAGCCAGGAGTGGAGTATATCCTTTGGACCCAAGATCCCTGCACTGAATCTCTTTGATCCAGGAAACAGAGAGCTCTGACACCAGAGACAGTGAAAGATGACAAGAAGCAGCAAAAGAAGTGGCAGAGAAATGGTGGCAGAAGCAGCAGAATCAAGAGACCAGCCCAAGACAGAGTGGTGGGCTTCCTGGCCCACAGAACAAGAAAGCAGAGTGCCATCAGGCAGGAGGCTTGCTGGTGGAGTAGGGTACCTCTTTGGGCACCTATTTGTAGAGCTTTGTAACATCTGTCCAAGCAAGGCAGAGGCCAAGCTGAGGGGGCTAGGGCCAGAGAGAGATCTGCCTTCAGGAATGGCTGAGGGGAAGTTGTCTTGATTGGAGAACTATATCCTGAATGCTCCTGATCCTGAACTGTAAACTGTTACTTCCCTAATAAACCCCAAAACTGTGAGTAGTCTTGGTGAGTTCTGTGTGTCAATTACAATGAATTATCAAACCCAGCAGAGAAGAGAGTGCCATGGGAGAGACAGTTGGTGTCAGAATTGGTGAAAAGGCTGGAGGGTGGTGATACATTTGACCTCTGCCTCATGGGAATCGGGAGCTCTGGTGACATAGTGCCTAAGGCATCTGACTGCTAACCAGAAGGTTGGTGGTTCAAACCCACCAGCTGCTCCCCGGAAGGAAGGTTGGG
>NW_006921759.1:3503734-3506104 GCF_000298275.1 Orycteropus afer afer
TTGTGCCATTCACTAGGCTTAAAATGAGTCATTTTGCCACTGCAAGCCATGGACTACCAATGCCATGATCACTGGCAATGGAGTCATGAGTGCCTTTAAATGTAATGGGATCAGAGAACCAATTCCTATCCTTAGGTTCTAATCCTTTCCTCCCTGAAACCACTTCTGTTACCAAAAACTGGGTATGGTGAGGAAAACAAAACCACTGCAAGTATTCTAGAATAAGGGATTTAATATAAGGACTGAGAATTAGACAATCATAGGAGAGGCTGGAGAAATGAGTCAGAAGCTGCAGCTAAAGGATTGAAGAAACACACCCTAATGATTTTGGCTTGAAGCATTTGAGCAGATGAAGGAGCCAGAACTCATAGAGAAATAAAAGAAGCCAGAGTGGTGGCTTGACCTCAAAGCAGGATTTTGCAGAGAAGTCTGAGAAGCTCCTGTGTTTGGCGGTCACAATTGCAAAGTAGGAACTTGTGCTTAGAAATTGAAAACTGGCACAATCACCGAAGAGAAGTCTGTAAAGCTGCCACAAACCCCTGACAATAAAAGCTTTTTTTCTCTTCCTTCCTAATCCAGTCGAGTCCATTTTACTGACAAACTTTAACCTGGAACTACAAAGGGAAGGGGATTCTGGAAATGTTGCTTCCGGCTGTACTCTTTTTCAACGCAGAGGAGATGTTACAAGTAGATGGTAGTGATGCTAATTTGACAATCAACAATTCAGCACAGTGAATATATTTTTGATTTCGAGAAATAAATTCAAATTGGCTTAAATGATAAAGAAAATTTATTGAATTATGTGACCAGGACCTCATATCTTATTCTCCATGACTCAGTTAATTCTTCATTGCTGTTTGGCTCTTTTGGTAGTAAAAGGAGTTGGATGTAGTGGATAAGGAGTGGATTCCAGGACTCCCTGTGTTTTGGCAGAAGTACATGGGTGACTGGAGGTGTCATTTATTGAGAAAAGGAAGACCAAAAAGCAGGTTTGTAAAGAAGGTCAAATTAAGTTTTGGACATCTTAAGCTTGAGCTATCTGTGAAGATGCCAAGTAAGTTTGATATACAGATCTAGACTGAGATGATTAACTTTCTTTACTGTTTGAATACTTCTTGAGCTAGGTTTCCTGTTAATTGTCTCCAAGGCTATAATCTTTACCAAAACGACTACCACATCTTTCTCCCAAGGAGCAGCTCATGGGATTGAACCACCAACCTTTCAGTTAGCAGTTGAGCACTTAACCACTGCAGCACCAGTCCTCCTCATTCACAGTGATAGGGTTTCTATTTTCTCTGAAGTGGGAGCTTCATGATAACCACAAATAAGATAGGGAATGTTCACTGGAAGGCCAATTGGTCATTGTCTTAGGCTGAGTTCTCTAGAGAAGCAAACCTAGTGAAGCTTATATATGGTGAGCAAGAGAGAGAGAGGTCTCAAGGAAATGGTTCACATGGTTTTAAAGGCTGGCAAGTCCCAAGTTTGTGGCTCAGATGTCAGGTTGGTGGGTTAACCTGATTCTCATCGCTGCAGGGGTTCATGAGCCCAAGATCAGCAGGTTAGAGGGCAGGCTGCTAGCTCACAGGCTAAAGAGGCTAATTAATCCCAAGACTGGCATATAATAAGGTAGGTCACTGGCTCAATTCCAAAGAATCAGTCAGATGATTACAAGCTGGATGTAGAATCTTGAGGGCAAAAAGCCAGAGAACTTTGCCAGATTGTCCATATATATTAGATGCAGGCCACAGCCCTGAGGAAACTCCCTTTCAACTGCTCGGCTGCTCATTGCAGATCTCATCATGGAGGTGATTACATTACTCAGCTCTCATCATTAGGAATGACTACATCATTACACAACTGACAAACTACATCAAAACTGCCAAACCACTGAGAATCTTGACCCAGCCAACTGGACATACAACTTTAATCATCACAGTCATCTTACCTAAAACTGCAAGCTGATTGTTTGTTAGACGGGGTTCTCCAGAGAAGCAAAACCAGTAAAGCTCATATATACATAAAGAGAAAGAGAAATTTATCTTAGAAAAATGGCTCACACACTTATAGAAGCTAGCAAGTCCCAAGTGCTTGGATCAAACATCAAGCTGGAGGCTTTTCCCGACTCATGCAGCTGCAGGGGCTGAGAAGTTCCAAGTTGGCAGGCAGTGTACTGGCTGTTGACTCCAATGAATAATGAATCCAATATCTCCAGGCCAAATGGTGGATTGTTCACTCATGGACAGTTTTAGGCAGCACAACAGAATCCCAATCCACAGAAGAGTGTCTCTTTTTCCCATGATGTCCATAAATATATTGCAAGCAGGCCACACCACTAGGGAAACTCTCTTTCAATGGATTGGCTGCACAAAA
>NW_006921759.1:3506204-3507077 GCF_000298275.1 Orycteropus afer afer
ACCACACAGAATTGTGGTCCAGCCAAGTTGACACACAGCTCCAACTATCACAGTCCACCCCTTGTCAACTTGGCAGTTGTATACATCTTCTTAACGATATATAATCTCTAAATAAGGACAATTATAAACTCATATTTGTGCCTAACATGATACGCTAACACACGTACAACCAAAATGCATTAATCTTATTTACTTTATTTCACAGTTCATAATAAAAGGAAAGAAAAATATTTGATGCACATATACAATGAACTGGGACAGAGGAGGAATCAGCCACAGGGATCCAGGTGAGGAGAGGGAACCCAGGCATGCCCAAAGCAGCAGGGCCAGAGAACCAGACAGCAGAGACGAATAGGCCCGGGGACCGACAGGAGTCAGCCACAGGGACCCAGGTAAGGTGGTAGAAGAGGTTTCCAACAGGGAGACAAACTTCTCTGTCAGTTTGTCCTACCATGGTGACGTGTTGATGTGAATTTTGAGGCTGAGCCACTGTGTTTCAAACCCAGTGGGATGCACATGGTGCACAAGTATCAATTCAGCTTACAGACTGAGACAGACTAGAAAGAAGGAAGAGGCCATCCACTTCTTAAAGAAATGGCCATGGAAAACCTTATGAATAGCAAAAAAACACTGTTTGATACATTACCATGCAACATTATGAATAGTCCAACATTATGAATAGGTTAGAAAGCTCTCAAAATAGGACTGGGAAAGACCTGCATCATCAGAGTAAATCCAGCCTTACTCATATGGATAAGGTAAAGCTTTCGAGACCTCTATTTGCTGATGTGGCACCACTCAAATTGAGGAGAAACAGCTGCAGACATCCATTAATCATCGGAACATGGAATGTATGAAGTATGAATCTAGGAA
>NW_006921759.1:3508282-3508896 GCF_000298275.1 Orycteropus afer afer
GCATTTGTCAAACTGAAAGAACTGAAGAAAAAATTTAAGCCTCGAGTTGCAATTTTGAGAGATTCTATGGGCAAAATATTGAAAAATGCAGGAAACATCAAGAGAAGATGGCAGGAAGATGGCACAGAGTCACTGTACCAGAAAGAACTGGTTGATCTTCATCCATTTCAGGAGGTGGCATATGATCTAGAACCAATGGTATTGAAGGAGGAAGTCAAAGCTGCAATGAGAGAATTAGTGAAGAACAAGGCTCTGGGAATTGACGGAATACCCATTAAGATACTTCAACAAACAGATGCCCCATTGGAGGCACTCACTCGGTTATGCCAAGAGATTTGGAAGACAACTACCTGGCCAACTGACTGAAAAGATCCAAATTTATACCCATTCCAAAGAAAGGAGATCCCTCAGAATGTGGAAATTATCGAACGATATCATTAATATCGCACACAAGTAAGATCTTACTGAAGATAATTCAAAAACAGGTGCAGCAGTATATTGACAGAGAACTTCCAGAGGTGCAACCTGGATTCAGAAGAGGACGTGGAACAAGGGATATCATAGCTGTTGTTAGACGGATCTTGGCTCAAGGCAGGGAATACCAGAAAGATGTT
>NW_006921759.1:3509051-3539051 GCF_000298275.1 Orycteropus afer afer
GAACAGAACAAGGGGACACTACATGGTTTAAAATCAAGAAGGGAGTGCATCAGGTTTGTATCCTTTCACCATACTTATTCAATCTATATGCTGAGCAAATAATTCACGAAGCTGGACTATATGAAGAAAAATGTGGCATCGGGATTGGAGGAAGAATCATTAACAACCTGAGTTACGCAGACAATACAACTTTGCTTGCTTAAAGTGAGGATGACTTGAGGAACTTACTGATGAAGGTTGAAGAATACAGTCTGCAGTGTGGATTATGTCTCAATATAAAGAAAACAAAAATTCTCACAACTGGACCAATGAACAGCATCACAATAAATGGAGCGAAGTTTGAGGTTGTCAAAGAATTTACTTTGCTTGGTTCTACAATTGATGTCAATGGAATCAGCAGTCAGGACATTACATGATGTGTAGCATTGGGAAGGTCAACCGTGAAGGAACTGTTTCAAGTGCTGAGGAGCAAGGATGTCTCCTTGAGGACTAAGGTGTGCCTGACAAAAGCCATGATATTTCCAATTGCCTTGTATGCATGTGAGAGCTGGAAAATGAATAAGGAAGACCGAAGAAGAATTGATGCTTTTGAGTTGTGGTGCTGGGAAAGAATGCTGAAAGTACCATGAACTGCTAAAAGAAGCAACAGATCTGTCCTGGGGGAAGTGCAGCCGAAATGCTCCTTGGAAGCAAAAATGGCCAGATTTTGTCTCACTTACTTTGGTCATGTCATCAGAAGGGACCATTCCCTGGAGAAGGATGTCATGCTTGGTAAGGTGGGGAGGGTCGACGAAAGAGGGGAAGGCCTTCAAAGAGATGCATTGACACTGTGGCTGTGATGATGGGCTCAAGTACAGCAGGGATCATGGAGGTGGCACGGGATCAGGCAGTGTTTCGTTCTGCTGTGCATGGGGTCACTATGAGTCAGAAACAACACGACGGCACCTAACAACAACAACATACAATGAAGAAATATAACAAAGTCCTCGTTTCTGCAACTGGTCATGTGATTGTACTGATATTCAGAACTGCTTTATTTCACCACCGATTTCATATTTCCCTTGCCCTCAGCAAGCACCTCAGCTGGTTGTGGTTCTTTGCCCGGTGGGGTGACCCAAACCTTCTTTCCTGAAGGTTCTGAGCCATTAGTGCTCATATCACAATTGGATTGCTATAATTTTCCATTGACTTTAATCACAGGGCATGGTAGAACTAAGAGACGTCCTAAAGAATCTCCTGTATTCCAGACATAAGCTTCTTTACCTCCATTGTAGTTGTTATTGTTAGGTGCCGTCAAGTTGTTTCCGACTCATAGCAACCCCACGCACAGCAGAACAAAACATCACCCAATCCCATGCCAGTTCCGTGAGCCTTGCTATATTTGAGCCCACTGTCACAGTCACCATGTCAATACACTTTGTTGAAGGCCTTCCCCTCCCTTGTCGATCCTCTACCTTACCAAGCATGACATCATTCTCCAGGGAATGGTCCCTCCTGAAAATATGACCAAAATAGGTGAGACGAAGTCTGGCCATTCTTGCTTTCAAGGAGCATTTTGGCTGCACTTCCTCAAGGACAGATCTGTTAGTTCTTTTAGCAGTCCATGGTACTCCTCCATTATGCAATGTCAATCCAGTTTTCCTTTGGTAATCAGGATCTATCACAACAGATAGTACAGTAACACCTTTCTTTTGTCTGTTGATCCAGAGGCATGAGGAAGCCAAAACAGCTGGGTGGCATTCTTAATTTCCAGTTCATTGCAATCAGTATTGTGTCTCCAGGTGGGAGTGTTCCTCCCTTTGGGACTAAGATCTCCAGACCCACAGAGCATAGGGTAGCAGAGACAGGAAGCAAAAATTTTTGAGTGGGTCACTAAGGGTAATAATAAGTTGTACCACTCCCATTTCCACCCCTTGGTTCCTGGACCCATGAATCCTGGCTATTGGAGAAACAGCACCATATGGTTTAGAGCATGTACAGCCTCTTGGGGAACACTGCCCCAACCCTTCAAGGTATTGCCACCTAGCTGGTGCCGTAATTGTGTTTTCAGTAGGCCATTCCATCGTTCTATCAAGCCAGCTGCTTCTGGATGATGGGGAACATGCTAAGACCAATGAATTCCATGAGAATAGGCCTACTGCCATACTTCATTTGCTGTGAAGTGAGTCCTTTGATCTGATGAAATGCTGTGTGGGATACCATGATGGTGGATAAGGCATTCTGTAAGTCCACGAATGATAATTTTGGCAGAAGCACTGCCATGTAGGGAAGGCAAATCCATATGCAAAATAAGTATCTATTCTGGTAAAAACAAAACACTGTCCTTCCCGTGATGGAAGTGGTCCAATGTAATCAACCTGCCACCATGTTGCTGGCTGATCACCCCGAGGAATGGTTCCATATTACAGACTCAGTGTTGGTCTCTGCTGCTGGTAGATTGGGCACTCAGCAGTGGCAGTAGCCAAATCAGCCTTGGTAGGTGGAAGTCCATGTTGCTGAGCCCATGCATAACCTCCATCCCTGCTACCATGGCCACTTTGTTCATGAGCCCATTGAGCAACAACAGGAGTAGCTGGGGAAAAGGGTGGCTGGTTTCCACTGAATGTGTCATCCTATCCACCTGATTGTTAAAGTCCTCCTCTGCTGAGGTCACCTTTTGGTGGGCATTCACATGAGATACAAATATCTTTACTCCTTTGGCCCAGAGAGATCTATCCACATAACTCTTCCCATACATCCTTGTCACCAATTTTCCAATCATGCTCCTTCCTAGTCCCAGACCATCTGGGCAAGTCATTAGCCACTGCCCATGAATCTGCATACAAGCACACATATGGCCATTTCTTGTTCCATGCAAAGTGTACAGCCAGATGCACGGCTCGAAGTTCTGCCCAGTGGGAGGATTTCCCTTCACCACTGTCCTTCAAGGAAGTCCCAGAAAGGGGCTACAGTGCCACTGCTTTCCACTTTCGAGTGGTGCCCGCATATCGTGCAGCATCATCTGTAAACCAGGTATGAGTTTTCTCTTCCTCAGTCAACTGATCATAAGGAACTCCCCATGAGGCCATAGATGCAGACTGGGAGAGGGAAGGTAATGAATGTGACTGGAGTGGAGACCATAGGCATTTGGGCCACTTCCTCGTGCAACTTACTCATGCCTTCAGGTCCTGCTCAAGCCCAATCTCTGATATACCACTTCCATTTAATGATGGAGGGCTGCTGTGCACATCCAACTTTATGACTCTGTGGGTCAGGCAACACCCAGTTCATGATGGGCAGTTCAGGCTTCATGGTGACTTGATGGTCCATGGTTAGGCATTCAGTCTCTACTAAAGCCCAGGAACAAGCCAAAAGCTGTTTCTCTAAAGGAGAGTAGTTATCTGCAGAGGATGGCAGGGCTTTGCTCCAAAATCACAAGGGTCTGTGTCGTGATTCACCAGTAGGGACTGGCCAAAGACTCCAAATAGCATCTCTATCTACTACAGACACTTCAAGGACCATTGGATCACACAGATCATATGGCCCACATGGCAGACCAGCCTGCACAGCAGCCTGAACCTATTGCAGACCTTTCTGTTGTTCTGGGCCCCACTTAAAACTTGCAGCTTTCTGAGTCACTTGATAAATAGGCCGAAGCAACATACCCAAATGAGGGATATGCTGCCTCCAAAATCCAAAGAGGCCCACCAGATGTCATGCCTCCTTTTTAGTTGTAGGGCAGCCAAGTGCAGTAACTTAGCCTTCACTTTAGTAGGACTATCTTGACATACCCTACACCACTGAACCCCTAGAAATTTGAGAGGTGGAAGGTGCCTGAATTTTTGTTGAGTTAATTTCCCACCCTCTAGCACACAGATGTCTCACCAATAAATCTACAGTCATCGATAGTTCTTCCTTACTAGGTCCAATCTGCTTAATGTCATCAATAAAATGGACCAGTGTGATGTCTTGTGGAAGGGAAAGGTGATCAAGATCCCTATGGACTAAATTATGACATAGTGCTTGGGAGTTGATATACCCGAGGAAGCACTGTGAAAGTATACTGTTGGCCTTGTATATACTGAAGTATACTGAAGGCAAACTGCTTCTGATGGTCCTTTGAAATTGGTATTGAGAAAAAGGCATTAGCCACATTAAGAGCTGCATACCAAGCACCTGGAGACGAACTAATTTGCTCAAGCAATGAAACCACATCAGGAACAGCAGCTGCAATTGGAGTCACCAACTGATTAAGTTTACGATAATCTACTGTCATTCTCCAAGATCCATCTGTTTTTTGCACAGGCCAAACAGGCAAGTTAAATGGGGATGTGTTGGGAATCATCACCCCTGCATCCTTCAAGTCCTTGATAGTGGCATTAATCTCTGCAACCTGTCCAGGGATGCGGTATTGCTTTTAGTTTGCTATTTTTGTAGGCAAAGGCAGTTCTAATGGCTTCCACTTGGCTTTCCCTACCATAATAGCCTTTACTCCACATGTCAGGGACCCAATGTGGGAATTCTGCCAGTTGCTCAGTATATCTATTCTAATTATGAATTCTGGAACTGGGGAAATCACTACAGAATGGGTTTGGGGACCCAGTGGACTGACTGCGAGATGCACCTTAGCTAAGATTCCATCAATAACTTGACCTTCATATCCCCCAACTCTGACTGGTGGGCCACAATGATGCTCTGGATCTCCTGGAATTAATGTCAGTTCAGAGCCAGTGTCCAGTAATCCCTGAAAAGTCTGATTATTTCCTTTTCCTAGTGAACAGTCACTCTTCTAAAAGGCCTCAGATCCCTTTGGGGAAGGCTGGGAGAAAGACTGACATTACAAATTTTTGAGAATGTAATGGGTTCCTTTCTCAAGGGGACCTGGCCTCCTCTTCATTCAAGGGATTGTGGGTCTATAAACTGACTCAAGTCTGGGAACTGATTGAGAGGCCATGACTCTGTATTCTGGTGAATCAGTCTAAGCTGCTCTTCACTTGACCTAGAATTCCTCTGTCTATACAGGTCAAGTAAATGTTTAGTAG
The DNA here is from genome assembly GCF_000298275.1 of Orycteropus afer afer. Taxonomy (NCBI): domain Eukaryota; kingdom Metazoa; phylum Chordata; class Mammalia; order Tubulidentata; family Orycteropodidae; genus Orycteropus; species Orycteropus afer. The sequence continues at coordinate 3,514,073 of NW_006921759.1, forward strand.
GTTTGCCATGTATTTCACTCCTATGAACACCATGACTAAATAGCCAATGCCATAATTCCACACAAGTCAGAGTATTCTGATTACTGTTCTGACTCTGCTGTCCATTATGGTAACCACACCCACCTTGCCTTTGTCTATTAACTGCTGCCACTTGGCCCCTACTACCATGGGGTCCAATCAGCCTCACTGTAGTTAAATGCCTTCATTCAATTAGGGAAGTTCCTGCTGTCAAATAGCAATCACAGCAGTCTTCAAGGATGCTGGGGCTCCCTTCACAAATCTATTCCTCCCTGTACTGGTGAAAGGTGTGTCCTCTGGACTCTCCACGTCTAGCTCTAGGAGTCTAATCTGATAATTCCATTCTAACAGGCCAATTTCCCTAAGCCTCTGGATACCTTCTTCTACATTATACCAAGGCAGGTTTGGTACTTCAACTTGACTTAAGGTAGGCTGCCACATAATCCATGCCTCAGTAAACCAAATAAACTATTAGATCCTTTCCTAACCTCTCGAGCTGAAACATTGAATGAACAATCCGTACTTCTTGTTGTTATTTGCTGTCGAGTCAGTCCCGACTTATAGTGACCCCTCCTTCGGTTTCTGAGGCAGTATCACTACAGAAGTAGACTGACCAAACTTCCTTCCGAGGAGTGGCTGATGGGTTTGAACTGCCAGCCTTCTGGTTAGCAGTCAAGTGCCTTAAGGCACTAAGCTAACTCAGACTGATCCAATGTTACATTCCTTGCACCATTATCCCACACCCTCAGTAGCCATTCCTATACATATTCTCCAGGTTTCTGTCTGTATACATTTGCAAAATCAAGTAGGTCTTTTCGGGTGTAACGTACCACCTCCTCAGTCACACTTTATTTCACTTTTGGGGCTTGCTTGGACTTAACTTTAGCAGCAACAATGGGTGGTTGGGGCAGTTCCTGAGAACATTCAGCAATGTCTCCCATGGTCTCTGCCACAGGCAATGCCCCGGCAGGAACAGTTGGGTTAATCCCATCAAACTGAGGTGGAGGGGATAATGGTTTTACAGTAATTCCTTCAGATGGGAGGGATTCAACAGAATTTACAGGCTCCATATCCTGATCTTCTTGACGATCTGCCCATATGTCTCCATTCCAGGTTTCAGGATCCCATTTTTTCCCAATCAATGCCCTCACTTTAACTTTAGACATCATTCTGGATGGACAATTTAGTTGGTGCTGTAATTCAGCCACCCTTACAGTAAGACTCTGGGTTTGTTTTTTGGCAATATCACCTCTGTTACTAGAAGAAATAAGGCCCCTTTCAGAGCACAACTGGAAACACTGAGGTCATTATGTGGCACTTAAGCTGACTCAGCAGCCCTGAACTCATCTTGCTCTTTCAAAACTTGGTCTAGTGTAAGTAGGACTAACCAGTCAGCTTCCTTATACTCCTCATGTTGACAAAATTGCAGAAACTTATCAAACATGTGATCACCCAGAGCCTCACTTCTCAAAAATACTTGGATCTATTGGTGGTGCTCTTTTGCATATTAATGTTGCCACCTCACGCCATGGATTAGCAAGGCCCTCTTTGGAGCTATGTGTCAACTTGGCTGGACCATAATTCTGTGTGGTTTAAGCAGTGGTGATGTGGGTTATTTTCATGATGGGATTGATGTATGTTTTGAGCAGCCAATCTGTTGAAAGGGAGTTTCCCTAGGGGTGTGGCCTGCTTCCAATATATTTATGGACATCCTGGGAAAAGAGACACTCTTCTGTGGAATGGGATTCTGTTATGCTGCCTACAACTGTCCATGAGTGAACAATCCACCATTCAGCTTGGAGATCTTGGATTCGTCATTCATTGGTGTCAACAGCTTATATATTTCCTGTTAACTTTGAGCTCAGCCCCTGCAGCTGCCTGAGTTGGGAAAAGCCTCCAGCTTGACATTTGATCCAAGAACTTGGGACTTGCCAGCTTCTATTAGTGTGTGAGCCATTTTCCTAAGATCAATTTCTCTTTCTCTATGTGTATGTGGTTGTTGTTGTTGTTAAGTGCCGTCGAATCGTTTCCGACTCATAGTGACCCCATGCACAGCAGAACGAAACACTGCCCGATCCCGCGCCAGCCCCACAATCCCTGCTATACTTGAGCCCATCATCGCAGCCACCATCAATCCAATATATATATAAGCTTTACTGATTTTGCTTCTCTAGAAAACCCAGTTTAATGCATTGTTCATTAACAAAATGTTTATATCCTACTGAGGATGTACTCTGCAAGTAGACAGGTCCAGATTTTTATTAACAAAGTTGTATAAGAGGCTCAGGTATGTGCACTTTGTATTGATAATGGGTTATTTCTGCTATTTTTTTCTAGACACTATCCCTTCCGGACTGCCCACTGGAATGCATATTCCACTGCTTAAAACTGAGCAAAGAGCACCTCTACCCACTTTGAAAAATTTAAACCTTCTAGGAGATTAGAATTGTGACTCTATGATTTAGGTGTATGCATCTTGTTTGGAGTGTAACACATTTCAGTTCAACTCTCAAATGAACTTTTTACTTTTCCTAAACAATCTAGTTTTGCCCACAGAGTGATTACTTTACAAAGTCTGATTTCAACCAAGATAGCATTTTAGTTTTATCTGAAATACACAGGGTACCTCCAAAAATAATGGAATTTTTATGTCCTGGAGATTGAGAGGGGATATGGCTTCCTTCCCAGGAGTTTCCACTCCAATGTAACATCTCCAGACACATAAAATTCTTACTTATTATACAGAATCTACCACTTGTCTGTCAGTGTGTTGTACTATGGTGGCTTGTGTTGCTATGAGGTTGGAAACTATGACACCAGTATTTCAAATACCAGCAAAGTTGCCCATGGTGGCCAGATTTCAGCAGAACTTACAGAATAAGAAAGACTGGGAAGGACAGGGCCATCCACTTCTGAAAAAGTTGGCTAACAAAAATCTTACGAATAGCAGTGAAACACTGTCTGATATAAGGCCATAAGATGTGTCCCTCAGGTTGGAAGGTACTCAAAAATGACTGGGGAAGAGCTGTCTCCTGAAAGTAAAACCAAGACAAAGCAAACCCACTGCCACTAAGGTGATTCTGATTCATAGTGACCTCTACTGGATTTCCAAGGTAGTAAATCTTTACAGAAGTAGGTTGCCCAGTCTTCCTTCCATGGAGTGGCTGATGGGTTTGAACTGTCAACCTTCTGACTAGTAGTCAAATGCCTTAGGCACTGTGCCACCAGAGCTCTTGAAAGAAGAGTTGACTTTAATGATGTGAATGGAGTAAAGCTTTTAGGACCCTCATTTGCTGATGGGGAAAGATTCAAAATGGGAAGAAACCAGTGCAAACATCCATTAATAACTGGAAAGTGGAATGTACAAAATATGAATCTAAGAAAACTGGAAGTTGTCAAAAATGAAATGGAATGCATAAAGATCAATATCCTAGGCATTAGTGAACTGAAATGGACTGGTATTGGCCATTTTAATCAGACAATCATTTAGTCTACTATGCTTGGAACGACAAATTTAAGAGAACTGGGGGCGCGTTCATCTTCAAAAGATCATTTCAAGATCTACCTTGAAGTACAATGCTATCAGTGACAGGATAATACCCCTATGCCTACAAAGAAGATCTGTTACTATTATTATTATTCAAATTTATGCACTGTGGTAGTTACATTTGTTTGTCAACTTGGCTGGGCCTGGTTGAGTGGCTGGACAGCTGCATGTGGTATTCCCCATGAGACTGGTAATCAACTCCATGGTGGAATCTACTGTGAGCAGCTGAGTAATTACCTTAGATGTGGTCTGCTTCCTGTATGTAAGAAGCCTTGAGGAATGGTCTCTAGTTTATGGCATGCTTGAACCCTGCATGTAGCCGAGTCGTTCGCTGTTCAGCAGCCTACCATGCTCTACTGATCCTGGGACTTTCAATGGACTTAAATCAATGGGCTGCCGTGTTGTTTGGTAATATCGGGACTGTGCCATTTTATTGTTGACCTTGGGCTTGTTAGCCTCAGCAGCCAATAGCTGCTTGAGTGAAGACATGGCTTTAGCTTCAGTGGTCCGGGAGCAAGAGGCAGAGCTGAAGCCCAAGGTGAAGGGGCTTTCACACAGCCCCTAGAGCCTGGCACTTGGAATTCGGACTTCTAATCTCCTGAACTGTAAGAAAATAAACTCATTTGTTAAAGCCATCCCATTTGTGGTATATTCTTGTCAGAGCGGCACTAGGTAACCAAAATATATACTAACCCCTAAAGCCAGAGATGAAGAAATTGAAGATTTTTACCAACTTTTGCTGAAATTGACCAAACATGCAATCAAGACGCAATTGATAGTTACTAGTGATTTGAATTGACTCGATGGCAGTGAGTTTCGTTTTTTTGTTGTTTTGAGTGATTGGAATGGAAATGTTGGAAACAAAGCAGCAGCAGCATCAGTAGCTGGAAAATATAACCTTGATGATAGAAATTACACTGGACCTCACCAGATGTAATACACAGGAATCAAATGGACTATATCTGTGGAAGAGGCGATAGAGAAGCTCAATATCGTCAGTCAACACAAGGCTAAGATTCTACAAGGGTATTTGTATGTTCTATAAGAATTTCCAGGTATATAGTAGAGCTGACAAGGGAAAAGCTGTAGTCACTTCTTGGCCAAAGCCAGCTACCCAGAGGGAGCAAGCAGTTGGACTTGTGGGCTCGGGATCATGGTCGCAGGGGACATCAAGCTCAACTGTCATAACATACTACACAAAAACATTATTCCACATCCTGCTTTGGCAAGTAGTGACTGGGATCTTAAAAGCTTGCAAGAAGCCATCTAGATGCAACAATGGGCAAAGGATGGGCCTCCTCATCCAGGGCAAAGATGAATGATTCCAAAGATGCATGGAAACAATTAGTCCAAGGGACTGGTACACCATGTGATCCTCAGCCTATACAACTATGAGACCAGAAGAATTAGATGGTGCCTGGCTACCACTGTCAACCACTCAGAGAGGGATCTATGTAGGAGATCCTGGACAGAGTGGGAGAACAATGTGGAACAAAACTCAAAATCATAGAAAAAGGGACCAGGTTTGCTGGTCCCATAGAGCCTGGTGGAATCCCTGAGACTGCGGCCCCTAGCTGCCCTTCAGGTCTGGAATTGAGCCCATTTCTGTGGCTTCCAACCAAACAAAAGACAGGTATATCAGCTGAACATTTATATTAGGTAAATATACTCCATGGAGAGATAAATCATGGGAGAATAGAAGGGCTGTGCATGCGCAGGGAGACAGCTCAGGGAGCAGGAATGCATGGGAGGGAAGGACACAGGGAAGAGGTGGCTATGGGGAGGAAGTGGGAGGAAAGCTGTTGCACTGTGGGAGATTGCAGCCAATGTCACGAGATAAAGTGTATGTGAACTACTGTATGGAAGGTGACTTTCACCCAAATCACACAAAAAATTTTCTGTTAAAAAAGGGAAATTAAAACCTGTGCTTACACTGAAGAAAAAAAACAAGCCCAGGAGCTGACTGTGGAAAAGACCATCAATTGCTCCTATGCAAGGTGAAGTTGAAAATTAAAACAAGTCGACAAGAGCCAAAATATGACCTTGGTTATATCCCATCTAAATTTAGACACTAGACGAAGAACAGATTTGAACAGTCATTGAACAACAATGACCAAAAACCAGACGAGTTGTAGGATGATGACACATGATAGTTGGAGCTGTGGGTCAACTTGGCTGGACCACAATTCTGTGTGGTTTAAGCAGTTGTGATATGTGTTATTCGCATGGCAGGATCAGATGTATGTTTCAAGCAGCCAGTCTGTTGAAAATGAGTTTCCCTAGGGGTATAGCCTGCTTCCAATATACTTATGGACATCCTGGGAAAAGAGACACTCTTCTGTGGATCGGGATCCTGTTGTGTTGCCTACAGGTGTCTGTGAGTGAACAATCCACCATCCAGCCTGCAGATCTTGGAATCATCATTTGTTGGAGTCAACAGCCAGTATACTGCCTGCCAACTTTGAGCTTGTCACCCCCTACAGCTGTGTGAGTCGGGGAAAGCCTCCAGCTTGATGTCTGACCCAACTTGGGATGTGCCAGCTTCTATATATGTGTGATCCATTTTCCTAACACAAATTTCTCTTTCTCCATATGTATGTATGAGCTTTACTGGTTTTGCTTCTCTAGAGAACCCAGCCTAACACACAAGAACATCACACATGAAGAAAGCAAATTATTATTAAAAAGACAGCAGAAGATTAAAATGGATGTCAAAAGAGACTCTGAAACTTTCTCTTGAATGTAGAGTACCTACAGTGAATAGAAGAAATGATAAAGATCTGAACTAACAGAAGATTTCAAAGGATGGCTTGAGAAGATAAAGCATTACACTGAAATGAGCAAGTATCTGGAATTAGAAAACCCAAAGCAAAGAACACACGTCTCAAGGTGAAAGAATTGAAGAAAATTCAAGCCTCAAATTGTAGTACTAAAGGACTCCATGGCAAAATACTGAATGATGCAAGAAGCATCAAAACATGGAAGGAATAGTCATGTGCCAAAAAGAATTGGTTGACATTCAACCATGTCAGGGGTTAGTATATGATCAAGAACCAATGGTATTGAAGGAAGAAGTCCAAGCTGCACTGAAGGAATTGGCCAAAAACAAGGCTCCAGGGACAATGCATCGCTGAGCCCTCCGAGTAGGCAGAATGAACAATGCTCATCAGCCCGAGTTAAGAAAATTTATGGACAAGAAGTTATCATTGAAACTAAATGTTGGCAGACATGTCCAAGAAATATTGCAGGGATTTGATTCCTTTATGAATCTTGTGATAGATGAATGTGTGGAGATGGCAACTAGTGGACAATGTAACAATATTGGAATGGTGGTAATATGAGGAAATAGTATCATCATGTTAGAAGCCTTAGAACGAGTATGAGTAACGGCTGTGTTCAGCAGAGAAATCAATTGCTTCCACATGTCCTCTCTCCAAAGGGCCTGTTCTATTATGATGTAAAAATCAGGCTATGTACATTTTTTCATAGTAAATTTTTTTGTTAAATAAAATTTTGTAATAGGCCAAAAAAAAAAAAAAAAAAAAAGGCTCTAGGAATTGACGGTATATACCCATTTAGATGTATCAAGAAACAGATGCAGCACTTTAGGCAGTCACTCCTTTATGCCAAGAAGTTTGGAAGATAGTGACTGGCCAACAGACTGGAAGAGGCTGATTACTATCTGTGCCCATTCCAGAGAAGGGCGATCCAACAGAATGTGGAAATTATTGAACCATATAATTAATGTCACATGCAAATAAAATTTCACTGAGGATAATTCAAAAACAGATGCAGCAGTAAGTTGCCAGAAATTCAGCTGGATTCTGAAGAGGATGTGGAATGAGGGATATGATTGCTGATGTCAGACGGATCTTGGCTGAAAGATATTCACCTGTGTTTTATTGACAATGCTAAGGCATTCAATTGATCATAACAAATTATGGATAATACTGTGAAAAATGGGAATTCCAGATACTTAATTGTGCTCATGAGGAACCTGTACATAAACCAAGAGGCTGTTGTTTGTACAGAACAATGGGATACTGCATGGTTTATAATCAGGAAGGGTGTATTCTTTCACAATACTTTTCGATCTGTATGCTGAGGAAATAATCTGAGAAGCTGGGCTATATGAACAACGTGGCATCAGGATTGGTAGAAGACTCATTAACAACCTGCAATATGTGGATGGCATACCTTACTTGCTGAAAGTGAGACTTGAAGCACTTACTGATGAAGATCAGACAGCAGTCTTCAGTATGGATTACACCTCAACATAAAGAAAAGTCCTCAAAACTGGACCAATAAGCATCATGATAAATGGACAAAAGATAGAAGCTGTCAGAGATTTCATTTCACTTAGATCTATAATCAACACCCAGTGAAGCAGCAATAAAGAAATTAGACACTGTACTGCACTGGGCAAATCTGCTGCAAAAGACCTCTTTAAAGTGTTAAGAAGCAAAGATGTCACCACCCCTCCTTGGGTTTCCAAGGTGGTCGATTGCCCAATCTTCCTTCCAAGTGGCTGGTGGGTTTGAATGGCCAGCCTTCTGGTTAGCAGTTGAATAAATGCCTTAGGCACTACACCACCAGCACTCACGCGCTTAACTCACGCTGTAGTATTTTCAATCACCTCATACACATGTGAAAGCTCAAACATAGATATGAAACACTGAAGAAGAGTCCTATGCCTTTAAATTGTGGTGTTGAAGAATACTGAAAATATCACAGAATGCCAGAAGAAAATATGTCCTGGAAGTACAAGCAGAATACTCCTAAAAAGCAAGATTGGCCAGAATTCATCTCACCTACTTTGGTCATGTTGTCAGGAGGGACCAGTCCCTGGAGAAAGCTATCATGCTTGGTAAAGAGAGTTAGCAAAAAAAAAAAAAAATTCTCAATGAGATGGATTGACACAGTGGCTATAACAATGGGCTCAAGCATAGCAAGGATTGTGAGGATGGTGTAGGACCGGTTAGTGTTTCGTTCTGTTGTACACAGGGTTGCTAAGAGTTGGAGCTGACTTCACAGCACCTAACAATATAGAAGCTCTGGTGGCATAGTGCCTAAGACATTTGACTGCTACCCAGAAGGCTGGTGGTTCAAACTTACCAGCTACTCCCTTCTGTGGAGATACCTCTGCAGAAACCCAAGGAGTTACTGAGTCAGAATCAACTCTGTAACAGTGAGGTGTTTAACAACAAAATGGAATGAAGTGGTTTTTTTTTTGTACTTTTTCAGGAATTTCAACCATCAGCAAGTGTGTTTGGAAAACATATTCATGGCAGATATGAATTGGGATGGTGGGGGAAAAGGGCTTTTTATGTCCCACAAGCACATCTAGTTTGCCTAAAAGGCTCTTATCCTAGCTAGTTGGAAATACCTAGTGATTCGTCTTTTAATAATTCAAGCTACAATTATTGAGGTCCCTAGGCAGAGCAAACAGTTCATTCTCAGCTCCTAATGGAAAGAAGGTTGGCGCTTTGAATCCACCCAGTGTGATGACTCCTTCTGTAAGATTAGTCATTGAAAACCCAGTAGAGCACAGTCCTATTCTGAAACACATGGGATCACCATGAGATGGAACAGACTCCATGGCAAGTTTCTTTTTTTTTTCCTCCTCTCTTTTTAACTCTTTCTGCATGTGTAGTAGGAAGAGATACACATCTTTGCTCTCCAGGTGTAGTACAAGTGGACATTTAGAAAAATGAAAGTATGGATAAAAGACTACAAGAAGAGATAATCTTGTCTCAGCGAGTCTGGGAAGGCTTTACAGAAGTAGTAACATTTTACTGGGATGTATTTTATTGAAAGATGGATTGGAATTTACTAGGCAGTTGAGAGAAACATACAAAGTACTAGAGTTAATACTATGAGAGTCATAAGAGAATTGTTGGGTAGATACAGGAGCACAGGTTGCAGAGGTTTGGATGGCAATATAAAGGGCTATGAGTGAAAATGCCATGATACACATTCACACAACATACAGTAAAGATCATACCTTTAAAATTATTTCTAGGCTATCTAGAATTTAGATAAATTCCCAGTAAGTCCAGAAACTACTTGGCCACATGTGAATTAAAATTAAGCTTTTGGAAAAATCAGTATCACCAAAAGGTGGACATATTTGCTGATGATTTGAGATCAGAAGAAATTACAGGGCGTCATCCCTTCTTGAAGCCAACAGAGATCCAAGAAATCCCCTTTCAGTCAGGTCCTCTTTAGTTAGCGCAAACTGGTAACATATGGTTTAAGAACAATCCTCCTTTTTCCTTGGCTATCATTTGGCAGGTGGAGACATAAATGAAGTAATTGCCATTTGATATAAGACAGTTTCTTATGTGTGATCAGATTAATACAGGAGTTCAGTAAGACTGTATTTTTAAGACGGTTTCAGAATTTGTTTTCTTGAGTTTTATTAATTATGCTGCGATCCAAACTCATTAAAAACTTCATTAATTAAAAAATATTCTTTTTCATTTATCTTTCAGATTTGGATAGTGTTCATTTAATACTAATTCATTCAACTATACAATAGTTAAGAATATTTGGAAAATATTTACATTTTTCAGCGTTCTTTATTTTGCAAACTTCACTTTGTTTTCCCAGTTCTCCACACATACCAAATAATTATTTGCTGACTTCATTTTCTTTTAGGCGTACTGCAGGAAGTTGCAAATCCCAAACCCAAATCTAGATTCCATCCAAAGCCATTTCGAATTTTTAACAGGTATATTAAAGAATAATTTTACCGTGTCCCTGCAAAAGACACCTAGTGGTGTTTTTTAAAACACGAACGCCAAAACACCACAAACACCAAAGTCTCATAAAGATGACTGCTGGCACTTACAAATCCAAGTTAGTGCAAGGGCAAACAACGAATCAAAAAACATTAAACGAACCCTGGTTAAGCTAACACAATTCCAAACTCTTAATAACTAAAAGGAATCGTGATAGATTTTTGGATCTTCAAAGAACGGTACCAAAATAAAATATTCAAGTTACCTGCTTCATTTGCAGAAAAATTCCGGGAGAAAAACAGGCAAGTGAAAATCTTAATTGAAAAGCTAATCTTAAAAGGGAAAATAAACTAATTCAGCAGCCTCAGTTTGTCCGCCCTTCCGCGGCAGGCAGAGAGCGGCAGCGGGGAAAACATCAATGTCACCAGGTCCGGAGCAGCGAGAGAGGTGGAAGAGCGGCGGCAGTCTGTGCACGCGCCAGGCCAGGCATGACGAGCCAGGCGTTTCCAGGAGTCACAGTGGATAGACCCGGTTTATGGGGCCAGCATCTCAAGACCGCCACTGTTCCCAAGTTGGGCAGCTCTAAGACAGCAGAGCTGCCAGATGTGCGCCCCCAACCCCTAACCCAAACCCTGCAGGTCCAAAGGACAAGGACACAGTAGCCTTGGATGAAGTGCAGCTCTTTAAGTCGCGAGGAGCGGAACCACACCCCAGCCCCAAGCCGTCGCTCTCGCCAGCAGCCGGATGGGAAAGAGAGGAGTGAGTGCGCGGTCTCCAGGAACCCTCGGAAGGGCGGGGACAGAAGAAGAGGACCTTTCTAGCAGTGTTTTCGAAACGGCGCTCCTTGTTCTCGATGGTCCCCGCGCGGCTGTCTCAGCGTACGCCACTTCCGGTTCCTTTTAAAGGCCCCACACTGTGAGACGCGGCGCGAGAGAGGAAGGTATAAGAGGGCGAGCCCGAGAAGGAAAGGGGGGAAAAAAAAAAAAACAAAAAAAACCCTAGAGATAGAGGGGGCGGGGGAGGCGCAAAGGGCGCGCTCTAGCGTCACGTGACCGGGACGCGCCGTTCTTCCGTCGGCCATTTTAGGTGGTCCGCGGCGGCGCCATTAAAGCAAGGAGGAGGCAAGAGCGGCCGCCGCTGCTGCTTATTCTTTTTTAGTGTAGCTGGACAGAGCGGGAGTGTGTGCCGCGCGAGAGTGGGAGGCAAGGGGGGCAGGCCAAGGAGAGGCGCAGGAGCCTTTGCAGCCACGCGCGCGACTTCCCTGTCTTGTGTGTTTCGCGAGGTAGAGCGAGCGCGCGGCAGCGGCGGGGATTACTTTGCTGCTAGTTTCGGTTCGCGGCAGCGGCGGGTGTAGTCTCGGCGGCGGCGGAGGTAGTAGCACTATGTCGGAGGAGCAGTTCGGCGGGGACGGGGCGGCGGCGGCAGCAACGGCGGCGGTAGGCGGCTCGGCAGGCGAGCAGGAGGGAGCCATGGTGGCAGCAGCGCAGGGGGCAGCAGCGGCGGCGGGAAGCGGGACCGGGGGCGGAACCGCAGCCGGAGGCACCGAAGGGGGCAGCGCGGAGTCAGAGGGGGCGAAGATCGACGCCAGTAAGAATGAGGAGGATGAAGGGTGAGTAAGGGGCGGCCCGGGATAGTGAGGCCCAACTAGTTCGCTCTTCCTGTCCTCCCCCGCCATTAGGCCTATTCCTGCTTTCCTCCCGCCTGCCCTCCAGGCCCAGATACAGCCTCCTTGCACTATTCCCTGCTCCTCTATATGGGGCTCCCCGGGGCCTTGATTTCCTTCTCCCCCTGCCTGCTTATCGCCCCTCCCCCACCGCACACGTTTCCACCTTTAGCCGTCACCATGCTGTTCCCTGGCCCGCCCTCCTTCCCTCCCTTGTCGTGGGTCTCCTCCCACCGATTTAGCCGCCGGGAATTTTTTCCCGCCTGTCGAGGGATATTTTATTTTGCCGTGATCGCTCTCCTGTTTTCTGAAGTTCGGGCATAAAAACGCAGACAGACACAAAAGCCCTTCTGTCTGTAGGGCTAAGATTTGTTTGGCGTTTCTCACTCCATCCCTAGAGGATGCGATTCTTTAGAACCACATGCTTTTGGGATGGTGGAGATTGTTGTCCTCCTCTACTCCTCCCACCCCATCGTCAGGCCGATTTTTTTTCATTTTGAAGTTTCGCCTGGACTTGATAGTTTCCGCCGCTGTACATTATCGCACGACGGCATGCTTGTATAAGCCGTGTATTTCAAGCAACGGAAAAATTTGGCCTGGTAAAATGCCTGGAGTTGCCTGTTGGTATGTTGGTTTTGCTCTGCGGGCTTTCGTTAAGTTTCCAGTCGGCGGGGCCTGCACTTGACTGGAGCTGGTCCTCCCTCGGGCCTGCTGGCTGCCCTTCCCCCACCCTGCTGAGTTATTCTCACCGCGCACCCTTTTCGCGCCCTCAGCTATTGGGTTCTCCAACTCGGACAGCTTGTACACCTCACCTTACTTTTTCTGAACATTTTTTTAAAAACAAAATCTAATATTACTCCACCTCGCCCCCGGGACCGGGATCCAGTTTGGTCTCTCTTGATTTCTCCTTTCAGCTCTCTAACCTACTGTTAAAAGGAGGTCTGCCCACCCTCTTTCACAAAATGAATGAAAAGCACTGTATTGTGCTAAGGGATCTATATGGGTTTTGTTTTTACTGTACCCTTTTAAATACTAACTTGCTTTTTCCAATTGGAGTAACAGTTGTATACAAGTGCTTTAAAGCTGCATTTAACGTATTAAAATTTGGGAGCGGGAGCATGGGTACAGGAGTTAGCAGGAGGGACTAAATTGGCGTTCTTGGTTGAGTTTTCTACCTATTCCTGTTACTGACTGCTGATCTTGGATTAACGCTGCCATTCCCTTTTGTAATGGTAGAGGTCCTGTCTTTCCCCCCCCTCCCTTCTCCCATGACGAAAAAGATGTTGGTGAAGGTAAAAGCAATAAAATGTCGCTTTGACCCAATATTAAAAAACAATTTTTTTTATTTGGGGAAGAGTACATAAGATTTTTTTTTGCGGGAGGGGGAAGCATTTTGGAAATAGGATTTAATAATCCCCATCTAGGCAGGTTCTTGTCAGGCTGTTTTGTAGATTTTGGGAGGTGGGAGGGAAATCTAGCTTTTCTTAAATAGAAGTAATTTTGAATTATGTATAGTTTAATAAAAATATTTAAAATATTTGGAAACTTAAACCTTTAACATTTTGGTTTTTGTTTTCTGAATTCTGTTCTTTGGTCAGAGGGACCAAAGTGATTAATTATATACAAGTGGGGCAGACTTTCTGTTACCCCCAAGTTAACCAAGTCACAAAACATTTCCCTTTCTAGTTATCTACTGTTGAACTGAAGTGTAAATGAATTAAAAGTTTTTAACCCTAACGGTGTCAAAAACTAAAACTAGAATTTTGATTGGTTGCTGTACCGGTTGTTAATTCCCTAGCCATTCAAACTCCTCCCCACGACACACTGAAGCAGCGACGGCACAGCGGGAAGAATGGTAAAACTTTTAAATTTTATTTCTGTATTATAAAGGTTTCAATAGCCATAACATACAGAGGGTTTTTATTAGTTGCCCATTGATCCCCAGGAAATTCTAGACATTAGTACAATAGGATATTTTGTACCTGGGATATAAAATTTTTGTAGGTGTAGTGTGTAATCTTTGGGCAAAATTGATGCTGTTAATATGGTTTTTGATTTGTGGTAATGCATGTAATTTTGGCTTGGTCAGTTTAAGCTAAATATAATTAGTAATATTTTTCTATCTGGGCAAGAACAAATTATTGTAATTTTAGTGTTGACTTTTTTGTTAAGATGGAATCTTTGTTGGAGTTAGTTTAATACTAAAGATCTTTGCTTGATATATAACATTGTGTGTTTAAAGTGTCTTGCATGTTATACTCAATATTCTGTAAATGTTAAAAAGTAAAACAATTTAAAAATGGTGCTGTATATATGTATTATGCACAATATTTGTCTTTTATCATCAACTGTATTTGTAAATAAAGCTTTAATAAGAATTGGATATGAGTCATTCAGAGGAGGGCTAGTGTGGCTTTCCACTCCAGCTCTTTTAAATCTTTTGTTTTTAATGTGATTTGGCTGGAATGTTATAATTGATTGCCATGTATTCACAGTTGCATGACTCTTCTTTGGAAGGCTGGTAGGTTGAGTGTTGTTCTTTTTACCACCCTTCCCCTGCCCTAAATGTCAATCTTTCCACCTTTAGGAGCATATTTGAGTTTTCCAGGGGTTTGTATCCACCAGCACTGGAGTTTGGAGGGCCACAGGTGAATAAGTAATTTGCAGATAGTTGACTAATTTATCCTACAAGTTGCATTCTGTTTTTGTTTAGTCAGAATAAAATTTTGATTTCACACAAAATTTACTTACTATTAATATTGTCATCTACTGGAATCAGTCCAGTGTTTTGTTGGAAATAAAGCAGACAAGAACGAGTAGGCAAAGGGAAAAGCAAAACTGGGGAAAAAATTTATATACCTGTATGTATTTGTATATATATGTGTGTGTGTATATACATATATAAAATATATATGAGTGAGGTCAGAGTTTGGTATAGAACAAATAGATCAGATGAACATAATATATTTGGTGACTAATGTTGTTGTTATTATGTGCTGTCGAGTCTGCCTCGACTCATAGCGACCCGTCCTTGGGTTTCCTAGGCAGTATCACTACAGGAGTAGGATTGCCCAACCTTCCTTCTGATGAGTGTCTGGTGGATTTGAACCGCCAGCCTTCTGGTTAGCAGTCAAGTGCCTTAGGCACTATGCTACCAGAGCCCCTTGGTGACTAATAGACTAGTACAATTTCATTGCTAGCTAACAGTGGCAATCCAAATGAGATTAAATTATAACTATATTTTAAAGACTTACACTCTATTATGTATTTCATATTCAAATTGTAATTGTTTTCTGTAATTTGAAATGGCCGTCAATTTAGATTTCAAGGTCGTTGTTTGACTGTTAGAATACTTGCCCTGCTTCCTGATACTTTGTGACCTTTGAAGTAAAAAATGAACAATTAAATTTAATTAATGACATGTTAGATTATGACCATTTATTATCCACAGAAAATAAAGTTTTTATTGAAATTTATTTGAAGTTTTAAGTTTACACTTACACATAATGCAGTTCTGATTTGTAAGGTCTATTAGGAGTTTTCTTGATGACTGTCCAATTACTCAGCCACATGTTCCTCTCAAGACCTTTAGATCTTCTTTTTGATGTCTCTGTATATGTGTGTACTTGACACTTAATCTGTTTTTTTCTGTCTTCCACTTTTGAGGATATTGGGGAACACAGATTAATAATACAGTCTTAATCGTGAGGCTGTTTATTCATTAAAATCATCTAAATCATTTTTTTAAACACATTACTGTGTGCATTTTCTTTTACAATGCTAAATTGAGAATAAAGTGATAACAGTTTTATCCTAAAAATATTTCAAAAATCAGTTTGTTGTATGTACTTTTTTTCCCCTTGATGGAAGAATAAACAAAATTTAGGAGGGTATGGCTGTTAATACTTTTAATGAATGGTTCAACAGTTTATTATGGGTGGACCTTTCTTTAATTTTTCCAAATTTAACATTATCCCTGGTTTTTCCTTAGGAGCAATTGCATTGCAATCATTCATTTTGCTTTATAGTGCAGAGTTTGTTTTCTACAGTGTTGTAATTCTTTGGTGGTAGTTACTTTAAAATTACTTTGTATCTCGTAAAATGATATATGTAGCAAGCAACCTGGAGTGAGGAGTAGATAGAGATTTTAAATTTTGGGTTTCCGAGGCTGTAAATCTTTATGAAAGTAGATTGCCGGGTCTTCCTTCTGCAAAGTGGCTGGTAGGTTTGAACCGCTGACCTTCAGGTTAGCAGTCTAGTGCCTTATCTACTACACCGCCAGCACTCCTGATAGTAAGGAAAATAGTCCTGTTTCATTAGCCAAGTACAGATTATCTTATTCTACAGGACAGTCTAGTCCCATAACTGGCAGTGTGGTGGTGGTGTTATGTGCCATCGAGTTGGCCCCGACTCATAGCGACCCCTCCTTGGGTTTCCAAGGCAGTGTCTCTAGGGAAGTAGGTTGCCCAGTCTTCCTTTGGAGGAGTGGCTGGTGGGTTTGAACTGCCAGCCTTCTGGTTAGCAGTCAAGTGCCTTAGGTACTATGCTACCAGAGCTCCTAACTGGCAGTATAGAAGTTGGTATATAATGGACCCACACGTTTTTGTTTTAAATATTTGAAATTATAATTTACATTGTAGTGTTTATGGAGCAATCTGAACATTGTTTTTTAAATGTAATTAATAGCTTTCAGGGCATACTCATGCCAAACTTTTATTCAGTAAAGTTGGGTTTTCTGTGAACAGTGAAGTTGAGACCATAGGAGGGTCTCAATTTTAGCATTCTTTGGAATTTTTGACAAGTTACCAGTAGTTAAAATTGCAGAAATTGCTGTCCTCAAATCTTATGGTGGAAATGTAAGGGAGAAGTATAAAATTCTTTTAATTTCAAGTTCCTGTTTATCCTGAAAGATAAAAAGTAAACTGACCTTTTAGGAGTGGAATTGGAGAATGTTATTGGTGTTTTTCCAGTGCTTTTTTGTAGTATCTATGCCATAAACCTTGCTTTAAACCTGAGTAATTTTCTCAACCTATGTGTTCCCTTCTTCATGTTTGCTTTCAATGTATATACTTAATATTGCCTAGATATTGTGCCGACATTAAGGCCACGCTAATACAAGAACATTTTGAGACTACTATTGTGGTATGCAACTTAATGGCTAGTATGGAGGATGATTAATTTTAGCTTGCAAGTGATAACATGCCACAGTTTGAAAATATTTCAAAAAGAGTAGAGTATCTTTTATTCTATTCCATTTAAAACTTTGTACCTCAAGTGTTTGCACATTCACAAATGTAGTAAATATAACCACTGTTAGTCTCAAGTTTGATTTGATTTTAGTTCTGCTTCAACGTTTTAGTAGATAGGGCACTGAACTGGATGCTGGAAGCATGGAATCTGTTTCTGTTACTTCATTTTCAACAACGTTGTGGTCTCAGGTAATACAACATGTCTGTTGACTTGGTTTGCTGATCTGTGTGTTGGAAACAGTGCTCATAATGGTAAGATTGACTACATAGCCTGCTTTGATAGCTTGTATGTATTTGACCAGTGCTCTAATAGTTGATACTGCCAGTGATTTACTCCTGTGGAGTAAAGGTAAGCACATTTCAGTCTCTGGAGTACTATGTTGTACATTGAAGCTAGGCTTTTAAGAATATTTGGGGGAGGGGAGGGTGCCTGTTACTAGAAGTGTTTGGTCAGTAATCAAGGTTATAATTTTCAGTATTGGGCTATGTACTGTAAAAGCCTTGAAACCATCACAAAGCCCATATAGCTAAACTTGCCCCCCCTCCCCCCCAGCTTTTAGCCCACTTGATGGCACCTGACATACGTGATGTAACATTAAAAGAAACATATAATTTTGAAGGGAAAATAACTGATTTCTTATGTGTTGGTGATACCTCGTTATAGTTTGTGTCATTTTAGGATTTTGAAAGGAATAATTTTAACAATAAAATATGAAAAAAAATTTAAATAAGGATTAATTTGTGTGATGTGTAACAGTCTTATAAACGATGATAGTGATTGGCCAGTCATGTTACATACTTGAAATGTGTCTATCAGGTTTTTAAACTGTCAGAACTTGTTATGAAACCATAAGACCATGAGTTGTAGGAAGAGTTTTAAAGTTACAGAATACTTTTTTTGTGTGTGGGGGGGTCCCTGTTCCAAAATGGCAAGGAAGTGCAGTAGTTTACCATTTTAATTTGAATAGGGTGTTTAAAGCTGTCTTGTTTCACAGTAAAGGCTTGTTAGGGAAAGCATCTTTACATAAATTTTTTTGTTGTTGATTTTGGAGTGTTAAACCTACTGACCTCAATAGTACATAGAATATGTTTCTTGGGTGCGGGGAAAAAAAATAGGATGATTAAATCAGATTGTTTTCTACCAACCAGTACTGCTCCATATGTATTTTATTTTATTTATGTTTTTGAAATTACTGTGTATTACAGTTGCATTTATGTGGAGCACAGATGAGTCTTGTGTAAAGAGGAGTCTTCAAAATAATGTTGGATTCTATGTTTTATTTGAGAGTCTTAGGTGATCTAATTTCTAGTCTATATATTCTTTAAATGGGTATTTAAAAATTATTTCTGGTTTAAGTCTGTTGCACTGCAAAAATAATCTTAGGATCCATTTATATGAATCTCATCCTGGCCTGTTCTCTTGCCAATGTAGCTCATCCATATAGCCTATGACTTTAAAAAAAAAAAAAAAAAACCATTGAGTAAATGAAAGGGTTGTTTGATAATGAACTGTTGTTGATCACGGTCAGTAAGTGTTATGGTTAAATTGTACTTTATCTCTTCTAAATAATAATTTATTTTTATTGAGCATTTAAGATGTGTCAGGCTCTGTTCTGTGGCATTTAATTCCATTTAGTCTTAACCACAGATATCTTTGGTAGGGTAGGCTTTGTTGCTTCTCCTTCTACTGATGGGAAGCAGTCTTGAGCTTTATTTCTTATTTCTTTTTTCTTGGAATCATACAAAAGTGGCAGAACTAGGGTTCAAACCCTTTTAATTTGGCTTACTACCACTTGAAGTTATTTTCTCTAAAAGTTGATAATGTCCCACAAAGCAGCCAAAATTCCTGAATAGTTCTGCATAAGCATCTGGATGGTTATCTGTACTGAATTGTTAAACTTTATGCTTGTTATTTAATTCCATAGTTTGGTAATAACAGTATTTAAGAGACTTCGATTGTTGAGTAGATGTTTTAAATTGAAGTCCTGCTAGTAATTGTGGGATGATTGATTGATTGATAACTGAAGATCACATATACAATGTTGCGGCTCATTTCTGTTGCTACTTAAGTAAGTCTTGTAACATAGTTTTAACTTGGCTGCTTAGGATTTTCTGAAGTTTTACCTCTATTGGAAAGTATTTGCATCTCTGCAGGAGTGATAGCTTTGCAAGTCAGGGTCAACTGGTAATTTGGATGGGATCATAGCCATTGTGCTTTAAGCAGTAATATGAAATATAATTTAAATTGATAACATTTTATGCCGTCTCACGATTTGAAGGAGAGCATGTCAGAATGCTAATGTTCCAGAAAGGCTATAAGTTTCCATTTATCCAGAATCCAGATGAAGAAACTTATCCAACACTACTATACAGTTATAACTTGGTGTTCTTGTTAAATAAAGATGGGGAGTGTATTTAATACATTCCATTTAGTTAAAGTGGAACGGATTTGATAGTTTTTTCACCTGTAGGTATCAGTCGTTGAACAAATCTTTCTTACTAGAGCAGGAAAAAGAAAGCCAAAGGGCTTTTGGGCTGCCAAAATAAATGTTAATTTCTTCTAAAACAAAAGGCACTTGCCCATAGACTTTGTACTTTACAACAAATTTGAAAAAGTTTAAAAGGGCAATGTATACACAAAACCAAAGATGAGAAGGCAGGGAAGGACAGGAAAAACCATATGAATGTAACTCAGGGAAGAAATGGGGAGAGTGCTGACACATTGTGGAGATTGCAACCATTGTCACAGAATAATTTGTGTATGATTTATTGATTGGAAACCTAATTCAGTATGTAAACTTTCACCTAAAATACAATTAAAAAAATTTTTTTAAAAAAATAAAAATCCACAAAACCAAAATTGGAGAAAGTTTAAGAGTTGGCTACTTATTCTATTTTACTGTATGCTATGGGAAGGGGGAGGCATTTTAGAACAGCAATTTGTGATTTATCTGGCAAAAAAAATTAGAACTTGTTAAAAGAGCTAAGAAATAATAGAAGAAGAAATGAGATGTACTGTGCATAAAAAATAGCTCTAATTTCAGAAGGCTAATACCATTCTATAGTAGCTTAATACATTAATGTTAACCAACCCAAAAAGTGTTAAATCATAATTATTGTACTTGATTTACAACACAATTTTATTGCAAATAGTTGATGGCTGGAAATCAGTTGAAGGGAGTTGCGCAAGGCAGGCAGTGCTTTTAAGGAAGGTGAAACTTCCAGCTCTGAAATAACTTGGCTCTTCATTCTCTAAAGGTGCTAGAAAGCTGATGTTTTACTATACATTTTGCTCTTTTTGAGAACTGGTCATTATTCTTTGGGATATGTATACATACATATACACATGTAGTTGTCAAGAACGTTTAATACCTGGATAAATAGGATTTATCCTAAACTAGGAGGGATAGTATCTTCAGTGAACCTTTTTTAGCTCTAAGGTAGGCATATGTAATGTTTTAACTTAGGCTAAAAATGACATAGAAGATTATATTAAAAGTGGAGAGTTTTCTTAGAGCACTTTATTGGGCCAGTTGATCAATCAGTATGTTTAGGATTTAAGAAAACTGACTTCCTATGCTGTTAAAAATATTTGGGGCCTGTGAATAATAGTAGTTTGAACATGCCTCATTCTTGGTGTTAATTATTTTTTTGTGATTGATTTCTGTTAATTTTAAATTAAAGACAATTTCACAATATAAACATTGCCTTGATTAAATACAATCAAAACTTGTTCTTTCTGAGACAATTTTCTTTACAACTTTAGCATTTTTTAAAAATAAGACTTGTTGTATGCTGTTTGGGCTAAAAGAATTTCAAATTCTCTTTGCTCAATTATTGAAAGAAAATTTCTGTAATCACAGAAGTAATTTAATAGTTAACTCTCAACTTAATTGAAGTTGTTTCTGTTCTAGAACTTGCCGTGGATATCTGAGCAAGAAGCCATTTATAGTCATTTTTCTTTCTCATCTTTAAAAAAGATGACAGTGGGCTCCTCACCTTTAAAGGGTAAATGTTGGTAATGAACTTTCATGTCTGAAAGAAGTGCTCTGTATGTTTAGTTTAAATAATGATGTTTAAAGAAACTTATGGCAATAAGAATTGGCTATTAGAAGGTGCATTATTCGAGTGAAAGGAAACATATTACTGAGAAAACACTCCAGAGATTTCCCAGGGAAGTGGCAGTAAATAAATGTTAACACACAACCTGTGCAGCATTATGGGTGTTTTTGTTACGTTCATTTGATTATAAAACACAAAATGTGTTACAAATGTAACTTCAAGCATGGAATTTTTACTTGAGGAAGTCCTGAAAATTACGTATGAGAATACTTGTATAGGTTAAAAAACCTACTCTGAAATGGAGAACACAGTGTGTACTTAAAGTGTAAGACTTCTTTTGTACAAAAATGTAACTGACATTAGAAGTAAAAAGAAGCTTGTGGTAGAATAGTATGATCAGTAATACCTCAGTTAATCGGGCATCTTTGGGGAGAAGACCCTAATTCAAGGACAGGTAATCTTTTATTGCAATAATGAAGCTAACTAGCAGTATCCTAAAAGCCCACAAGATGGAGATGTTTCCTAAAGAAAGGCTTACTTTTAAATTTCTTTCTGGAGCTGGAAGTTAGTATCAAACCCCCTTCCCCAGTTACGACATACCTCCCAATTACAAAAATGCAAAAACATGGAGCAATCAGGAATTTTATCTCCATAGTGAATTTTTTTTTAGCTCTCACATAACAAATTCTGACAGTTTATTCTAAAATAATAAAATCTAGTATTTCTTAAATAGGTATATGTTAGCGCCTCTTAATTTTTTTTTTATTAAACACAGAGGGCACAGTGTAAAAAGGATAAAAGAGCTGCCAGATCTGAGCTTTATGGCCTTTGCTGTAGTAGTAATAATGTTAAATAGTAATTTAAGATGTCACCTTGAAAATTTATTGAATATTTTTTTGAGTGTACTACTTTGGTTTCAGTGTCTTGGTGAGTTCCAGTTATCCACCAGTCACTTCTAGCATTTTAAAGGTTTAAATATTTTACTGCTGGTTAACTTGAGGTTTTGTTGTAAAGAAATCTAGTAGGTTAATTAGTGGATGATGCTTTAATGAATTGTCCACTAATTACTGTTAACCTCTTTCACAAAATTACTTTCATCTTTCTTAAGGGGTCTTAAAACCCACTGCCGTCTAGTCGATTCTGACTCGTAGCACATCTTAAAAGTTAGTTCACAAGTTAATTGTGAGAGTTAGAATTTCCTGTTTTGTGTGCTGAGAGTTTTGTTAATGAGAGAAGTTTTAATTAGAACAGGATCCTCAGCATGCACAAAATGCTGGTTGCTGTGATCATTGCATACTCCATAGCCTTTTGACATATCTATTGAAGATGTGGAAGAGTAATCTAAAATTGCGGTTCTGTATTTTGCTACTGTCAATACTTGTAATTTAGGGAAAACTTTATGTCTAGCATTTTTACTTTAGGGACATGTTTATCTTTTTAGCATGTTGAAAGACTTAATATGCTGCTTGCATACTTAATTTTGTAATTACTCAGCAGCAGTGATGAGCAAAACTTTGGGGAATAAGATGTCCTTGATATGTGTGGTTATATAGGAAGAAGAACATTTTAATATACTGCCCAGTAAATTGGTGCAGTTTGGAAAAGGTTTATTATTGATGTGGGTAATATTTAAGGCAAAGTTTAATTTATTTTTAGCCTTTTAATACTGCTTTTTGTCTTTACAGGAAAATGTTTATAGGAGGCCTTAGCTGGGACACTACAAAGAAAGATCTGAAGGACTACTTCTCCAAATTTGGTGAAGTTGTAGACTGCACTCTGAAGTTAGATCCTATCACAGGGCGATCAAGGGGTTTTGGCTTTGTGCTATTTAAAGAGTCGGAGAGTGTAGATAAGGTAGTATTTTATGTGTTCTGATCAATTAGTAAAGTTTGATGAAATAATACAATAAAACTTGTGAAAGCTGGAGCCTATGTAAGGCAGAGACCTGTCAGAGAGAAAACTCAAATATTTCCAATTAAAGCGATAGAAAAATGGTAAGACTGCATGCACTTTGTCAAAGGCAGAAAACTTACACATCCAGGAAAAACAAGGCAATCCCATCAAATTCCAGCTCTTACAGCTTTTATTGTATAAAATATTAAGATATGGATAGTTTCATAACAGTGGATTTATCCCTTACAATTCCTCCTCTGCAAATCTAAGAAGGAAAAGACAGTTCTTTCCCTAATATATTTTTATGAGAGAAGAGTCAGAGTCAGGAATTGTTTACTGAATACATTCTGTGTGCCAGGCTTTACTAAATTAAAATTAACTTAAAAAAATTGTTGAGACTTAAAAAGGCTTATTTTAAAAGGGCATGCTGCTGTAACAGATTCATAGAAATACAGAATTTGAAATTTGTTGGGCAAGAAGCTTTGACCCTAATCATCATTTTGGTCCTTGCTAAGTAGAAGCAGTAACGATACTTGTTTATATATCTGATAGTTATCTAGTAAGTGGTTAAATGCTTGGTGGCTAACTGAAAGATTGGTGGTTCAATCACATCAGCTGAACCCATTAGTTACTCTGCTGGGAGAAAGATGTGGCAGTCTGCTCCCATAAAGATTTATAGCCTTGGAAACTCTGTGGGGCAGTCTTACTCTGTCCTATACCGTGATGGGTTATAATTGACTCTAGGGCAATGGGTTTTTGGGTTTCTGGTATTAACCAGTTAATTGGTTAAATTTGCATTCTTATTGACCTTAGATTTGGCACTAGTTTGTATTTGCTAGTCCCTGGGTGGTGCAAATGGTTAGGTGCTGCTAACTGAAGGTGGGTGGTTTGAATTCCCCCAGAGGCACCTTGGAAGAAAGGCTTGGCAGTCTACTTCAGAAAGATCACAGTCACTTAAAACCTTACTGAAAGCAGTTCTACTCTAACAGATGTCGGGTTGCCGTGAGTCAGAATTAACTTTGGCAACTGGTTTGGTCTTTGGTTTTTGTGTATTAGTTGATGTCACATCACCGCATGACTTGGCATGTTAATCTTGAGCCAGTCAACACATGCCTGGCATTAGCTATATTTATTTAGTTACAATTTTAAAATAAATTTTCTGTGAACTATAGTTAAAATAAACATATTAAAAATGAAAAACTTCAATTTCTTTAGGTCATGGATCAGAAAGAACATAAATTGAATGGGAAAGTGATTGACCCTAAAAGGGCCAAAGCCATGAAAACAAAAGAGCCTGTTAAAAAAATTTTTGTTGGTGGCCTTTCTCCAGATACACCTGAAGAGAAAATAAGGGAGTACTTTGGTGGTTTTGGTGAGGTATGTGATAATGTTTTGACCCAGTTTATATCTAAATTACTGTGAATGTAATTGGACTGAAAGTCACTGGGTTTTTCAAAGCTATTGAAAGTTAGAGCAGTTTGTGTGATTGGTTTTGGAATAAGGATATTGTCAATACTAGCAGATATTTGCAGGGTAGATTATTTTACTTTTCTCATTTATTGAGCACTTAACTGTGTACAGGTTATTATTGGGCACACAGTACATAACATGACATAGATACATGTTCTTAAGCTTACTAGATTACTGGAAGAAATAAAAATGACTTGAGGAGGTGTCTGTCATAAAACAAATTCAGATTGGGTTACCTAAGATAAGGAATCATTTTACTGAGACTATGAAAGGAATGTAGAATAAGGTGTAGTGCTTTCTCTATTTCAGCATATTTATACGTGCAAATTTTTAA
>NW_006921759.1:3544051-3555673 GCF_000298275.1 Orycteropus afer afer
TTAGTAACCTCTGAGTTGGAAGATTCCTGATAATCCATTATTACCATTTAGGGAATTGATTACCTTCAACTTGGAAAATCCTTTGTAGTTATTACTCAAGTGAATGCTAATACATACTCAATCCTGAGTGGTAGTTTAAGATCCTGTTTAGTCCTTCAAGTCAGACTGTTGAGAATTATCTAGAAATAGAATGTTAAAATGGAAAATGGTCTATTTCTATAGTAGAGTGAAATGATTAAAATCCGTTGTAATTCTGCATTTTTGGAGTTGAATTAATGCCTGTCGAGAATATGGCCTTCAGCTAGACAAGTTTGATGAGCAAAATAAGCCAAGTTTTATGATTAATGTGTAACAGGCCCACAGCCTGTTTCTGTTGAACGAAGTGTCAGGACACATTTGTTTATCCTCATTTGATTATGTATTGTATGGCTGTGTTTGTACTGCAACAAGTAGTTTATAGAGGCCTTGTAGCACCTGCACAACCAAAGACAGTTATCTGGGCCCTTTACAGAAAAAGTTGGCTAACTCAAGTCAATTTGTTTTGAGATTGTTTGGCTGTAATGTCATGTCTTACATATATCCCACATCTGAAACTCTTTAAAGGGAGTTAAAATTGATTGGATTAAAAAATTGTTTTCAGTGGTTAATACAAAGCTGCCAGGTTTTGATTTTTGTTACAATGCTAACATGTTACCCTATCCCAGATACTAGCTGATGGAATATTAGCAGAAAGCAAGGAGATACTAATGGTGTGCTTGGATTTAATTTTTTGCCCCCAGTAATTTAATGTTTTCTGAGACTGGAAAGAAAGGCGTGGTGATCTAAGCCACGAAATCAGCCAGTGTAAACTTCATGTATTGTAAGTCTGATCCCATTGTGCATGATGTCCTCATGAGGCAAGGCTCACTCAGGCAGCTAATAACGAATGTTTATAATTTTGCAGTGGTACGCTTCTATTTATGGAAATACTTGCACATAGAATTGAAAAATAACTTTACCCATTTTTCTGTTTGCTCCCATATATCTGATGCACGTATTCTCAGATTGGTTTCTGTCATTATCTCATGAACTAGATTTTTCTCTGTATCAATTTATTTTCAATCTTCCACAGAGTTGAGAAATTATCTGTTGATAAACATCAGTTTGGTAATTATCAGCTTAATTGTTTTAACTATTTAACTAATAAGCTGTGATTGCCTTGGGCATCATCACTCTTTGCACTTCAATTAGGTCCTTTGTTTTCTGAATCCTCATTTCCTGGGTCCTGGTGCAGTACATTTTCCAGTAGCTTTTGAGACCATATCTAAAAAGGTCTCTTCTGCCCTCTCTAACTTGGTTAGCTTGACTAGCTACAGAATTCTAGGTTGCAAGTCAATCAAACACTAATGGTGTAAGAGTGAAGACTTCAATGCTATTCTGGTTCTTGATCTTTGGTTTGAAGTCTTTTTGACCTTGAAATCCCTTAGGATTTTCTGTTATGAGTGTTTCAGAATTTTGTGACTCAGTCTGTATCTGTTTTGGATAATCAGTGGATCCTGTCATTCTGTGAACTTGATGTTTGATTCTGGGGAATGTAAATGATTTTTTTCCCCCTCACCCCCCTCCTGACCATTCAGTGTGTATTAATAATTAGGTTCCTGTTCTCTATTTGAGTGTGAACCCTGGACATGTTTTTCACCCTAGTCTATTCTGCTTTGTGGGGCATTTATACAAATTCATCGTTCAACCTTTCTTTTTTAAAATTTTTTAAGTGCCAATCACCTGTAATTTCTAGTAGTCGCCTACTCCCAAACTGTAATAGCAACCTGTCCTTCATGGATATATTATTTTTTTGTCATCTCTATGGTTATTAAACTATATACATATATAACTTTTTAAAGGTTGTTTCCTCCAAATCCTTTTCTCTCCTGTTGCTTTAGTGTCTAACTTTCATATTAGACATTTTCTTCAAACGTTTGAGTAGTTCATGGAGCATTTTAAAGTTGATTGGAAGTTTCAGATACGTGTGGGGCTCTGAGGGGCTTGTCAACTGTGAGGTTCGTTGTTGGATGATCTGGCTGTCTCATTCTCTTGAACACCTCGATACAGGATAGCATCTTACCCAACCCCCTTCCCTGCCTTGGGCTAGTCAGGTTCCCCAGAGAAGTCTCTTCTGCCTGAAAAGTGAAAAACCTGGCTGTCATTGTTAAGGGATCCCACTGGGGGAAGAATGTTGAGAAAACATCTACTTTAATTCCTTTATCTTCACTGTATTCCTATTCAGTCCAAAGACCACTCTGTCTTACCTCTTCAAAGACTTAATCTCCAGTCTTCTGCATGGGTTGGTTAGTTGTCCGGCAGGACAGAGAGGACCTGGGAGTTTAGCTGTCAGACACTTGGAACCAAACCCTTTTTTAGTCCCATATAGCTCTATTTTCAGAGGTACTTGTACTGCCATTTACTAAGCCGTGCGGGAGCAGTAATCTCAGATGGAAGATTAACTTTTCTAAAGTCTGCTTAGTTGGTATCATTTGATCATTATGTTTTGTAGCTTCTAAAATGTTGCTGTTGTCTCCTCTCCTGTCCTTTGTCCTGAAGGTTTTATGTTGTCTTCCTTCCCCTAAAAAAAAAAAAAAATTTTTTTTTACTGTGGTTTCTAGTATGATGTTATAAAGGGCTGGAATTACCTTTTTTCCCCCTTAACCAATCTTATTTTTGTGTGTAGGTGGTGGTGTGGGAAAATTGGGGGATGGAAAGGGGCAGGGAAATTAAAATACTCAGAAGTAGCTCGGGACCCTTATGGATTTGGCCAATAAAGTCAGCAAATATGCTAGTTTATTATAGAAATAATCTCTTAAGTTTGATCTCAGTATGCTATCAGTTTTGTAAACTCTTGTTAGAATGACAGAACTGCTGATCTTACCTTTTCTCAAGTGACAAGAGCATTCTAGGTTTACTGTCCTAAATTCAAACTTTAATACCTTTAGGTTTGCTAGAGGTGTCTGCTGCCAGGTGAGTTAACCGGTCTTTCTGAGGTTCTGGGTTTCCTCTATTCCTTTCCTAACCTTCAGTGTGTATTAATAATTGGGTTGTAAGTCTTGGTAGCATATTACATTTACTGGGATGACATTGCTTTATTGTACTTACTTTTGCACAAGTAAGAGGAGTGTTATGTGTGAAACACCTGTCCAGGTGCCAGTTAGGTTTAGGTTGAGATCATTTTGAAAGCTACTCTCAACAATAATTTTAGCATCCCATTATTAGTTTTTAAGGAGCTCTGGTGGCTTAGTGCCTAAGGCGTTTGATTGCTAACCAGAAGGTTGGCGGTCCAAACCCATGAGCTGCTCTATGGAAGGAAAATGGAGCAATCTACTTCTATAAAGATTTATCACCTTGGAAAGCCAATGGGGGGGGGGGTTGTTATGAGATTGACTCAATGGCAGTGAGTTTGTTTTTTGGTTTTACTATTAGTCCTTTCTGTTCTACAGAATCTTGCTTAGTTTGTGTACTTTTATTGTTTTACTGCTTGGAGAAGTTTTGTTTGAAGTAATTATGATACCCTTGTACTATAAACAATTTACTAACGTGATACTGCCTTGAAAACCCACAAGGGGTAGCTATGAGTGGGATCCGACTAGACGGCAGTGCGTTTGGGTTTTTTTTGTTTGTACTATAAAAGTACTTAAGAGTTAATATCAACTAAAAACAGCATGTTTAAGACCTGGAGATACTTGTAAAACCAGGACTGAACTTGCTGTCCAACAGTATTTGTCTTGATCCTGCAATATCTAACGAAATTTTTTGGATGGGGGTCAATTTAACATGAAATTTCAAAATCTAGATCTTTGCATAGAAAACTGACACATCTTAATAAAGTAAAATTTTTGGAGAGCTTTTCTTAGTGCAATTTATCAGTGCACTTAAACATTTAAGAAGTACCCCAAACTTCATAGAAATAATTTTTGCCACCTACTTTTGACAAGGTTGAGAAGGGTGCCCATTTTATCCTCTCTTCACTGCTAGCATGATTTAGAAGTCTAGCCTCAAAATTTTCATGGGTAATGGGACAGTCTAGCTAGATGAATATCCAGCTGTGCTAATTGACTTTGCTTGGCCTGTTACTTGCTATCAGTGGCCAATAATCTGGTAAATCTGGGAAGGGTTAATTATGATGGATGGCATTTCAAAGAAGCCTGCAGACTGTCTATATCTGAGTCACTCTAATCAGAATTGTTGCCTGGGATTCTGTATTTAATATACCCCAAGTGATCTTAGCTACACTAGTTTTAAGGACTATTACTGTAAGATAGTGAAAAGTGCTGTTTCTTAAGTGTTTCTGTTACTTGTATTTCATAAGGGTTCACGTTTCATAAAGCTTACAGCAGTTATGCATTTTACTGATGGACCCTAAGTTGAGTGTGGAAGATGACAGCAGTAGTGGTGTACCAGGTGGAGGTTGGAGAGCTGTGGAAGTGGCTGCTGGCTGGGAACGAGATTACTTTTTTTTTGTAAATTTTCTGCAAAAATGCACTGCCTTACTACATCCAGTCCTGGCCTGCCTTTGGTTTGTCACTGATCTCAAGTCATCCATTGCATCATGAATTGGTAATCATCAGGATTGAAATTCACTTTTGCTTTTGTTTTCTTGAGGACTTGGCCTAATTACATATTGCCCTATATTGCTGTTAGCAAATTTAGATTCTCAAGAAGGTGGTAATTCCAGCAGCCTCCCATAGTAAATGGCTGTACTAGCCTCAAGTAAGAATTGTGGTTTCCTGAGGATGACAGTTTAGGAAGGCAAAGCAGTAAGTATTGCTGAATGTTAGTGAGTTTTCCTCAGCCTTGTAGAGGCAGGGAATTTTGGACAGAAGCATATTCTTGTAATGGCACTGAAATAGGACCCATAACAATTATAAGGGTGAAATTCTTCATGGGAATTAATAAGAGCAAGGTTTTCTTGTTATAGCAGTCCAAATCAGTACTAATAATTGGAAGAAACTGAAGTGATCTGTTAATAGCAGAACCCGAGTGTGACATTTAATATGTCATGAAAGCTATGCTTTGAATAAACACTTGAGCAAAAGAATTAATTGCCTATTTTGTTGTATGGATGGTTTTGAATTATAGGCTTAATTATATTTTATGAAAAATACCTGACAGTCTTAGACTGGATAGTGGAATCTTTAATAATTGGAAGATAGCTTCTTGAGTATTACAACACAGTTGAGAGATTGGCTAAGGCAGTAAAGAAAACTTAGAAATGCTCAGATATTTGTAAATTGCTTCTACAATCATTGATATATAAAGCATGTTAGTAATTAGTTTTATGTATTAAGACCTATCAGCATGTCTTGATGGCTTTTTTTTTTTTTTTGTTAACCATGTGGTTGACTTGATTTTAAACTAAAAGTATAATGTTTTCTGTACCACTTAACATTTTCAAGACAATCTCCCCAAGCAAATTCTGTTGGAATTGAGTGTTTCCAGTTCTAGAAGCCTACTTCTAGAGTCTTCATATGAAGTTTATAGTGGGCTTTAATGGAGTTTCAATTTGCACTAAATTTTCTTTTCTGAAAGATTACTTATGTTCAAATTATAATGTAGTAGTGCTTTTGTCTTAAAATTAAACTATTACAGCACTCATGCTTTTTTTGCACTGTCTTTTTTTTTTTTAAGCTTGCCTCTTGGATGAATAACTTTGAAATAACTGGTCTTATTTTCTTAATTGAAAAGGTAAGGCAACTACCATTGATGTTTAAAATGACATAAGAATTTTAAATGATGGGATTATTTTGAAAGCCAGGTAGCTAATACATAATTAGTCAAATAGTATTACAAATTGAAGAGTAACTGAATTTGATGAATGAAAAAGGACAATTTCTAGTTTTCTCCAAATCATAAAAATGAGAAAAAATGTTGACGGGAGGAAGATTCTATATGAGGGTATTTAATCTTTTGCCTGTTGGGCTTGCTGTCAGATAGAATGAGGTGCACTAAAAGTGCTAGTGGGCATTTACCACACTTTACTGAGACTAGTAAAAAGTTTAAAGAAAATGGCAACTTGAATTAGATGTCTGTGATAGTAATAATTAACCAACATACTTATATTGAATGATAATGTAAATACAGAGAAAGCATAATGGTATTGTTTTACTATCCCATTTCCTACTTTTACGTCCCTTGAGGATTTTAAAAGCAATGTGGGTCCTCAGTTCTGGCCTGTTGAGAGGGGGATTGCCATTATGGTGGTGCATGGTGTGGTGCAGAGCAGTCTTTGTTTTGCTTCTCCACAAATGACTTCTTTGTGACCAGCTTGTGTTTTACCTATTTGTTCTAAAAACATAGGGCCTGGATTAAATAATGGGTTTTGTTATTATAGGTTCTGCCTGTTTAGCACAATAGAGAGGACTTGATTCTGTAATGAATAATACGAGTTTTCAAAAAAGTTAAAATAATCCTTTTCAGATTAAGATGTATGGGGCATTCTATTTAGCAGGTTTTAAAAATAATCTAGTGCAATACATTCAATGAATTATTGCAAACAAATGTTTCTGAGGCCTAACTCGTCTATCATTTGGTTGCCCTGTGATGTTGAGTAGATTAATTTCTTCAAATCTCAGTCTCTCAAATTGTAAAATTATAATACTTTCTTCAGGTATGGACAGCAAATGGTAGGCATGTGTTTTGAGGTCAGTAGTTCTCAACGTCATTTTGAGGTTAAACACACACTCTTGAGGACCCATCCCAGACTTAAGCAAAATCTTCAAGGGTGGAACCCTAGCATCAGTATTAAAATCCTTACGTGATCCTGATGTAAGGGTTGAAAACCAGTGATTCATGTTTGTTGTTATTACCATGTTAAAGAAGCTGTGAGAGACATGCATATGAGTAAGTCCCAAATATTAATGCTTCTATGTACTGGGCAGTCTGAATACAAAGAGTAGTACAATGTGACCAGGCATGTAGGGAAGTTGATGTAACTATGTTATGATGGGATGAGTATCCTATCTCGAAACTTGCCTAGGCACCTGCAGGGTATTCCCTATGTTTGCTTCTGTAACACTTCTTCTGGGCTTCAATGGCTTATGAACCTTCAGAAGATTTGAGATAGTAGCCTGTGATTTGGGTGATAATTTGGTGAGAAGAGGTGATGAGAAGTCAGGAGTCAAGGTGAGCTAAGATGCTTGTAGATAACAGGGTTGTTCTGTTTCATTTATAGAGATTGGTAATCAGGTCAAATAAGCAAATTTTATGGAGAGAAACTGAAGAACAGTTGAATTTTAGGATTTAAAATTTGAGGTGTTTGCATGATATGCAAGAAAAAAGAATCTGAATTCAGAAGAGGGGTTAGAGCTGAGGCAGGGAATTTCATGGGAGTGGATAAAAGCATTCTGGAGAGTGGGAAATGAAGAGGAGCAAAGGCCTACTGTTGTAGGCCATGTGAATGAATGAATGAATGAACACATGATTTAACTCCTCCAAGGACTAAGCCACCTTGCCATCCCTCGCCTCCATACACACACACTTCCACAGCAAGCAGTGTCTGGATTTGTTGATCCCCTTTTAGAGTCTGACTAACCCATTGGGCTCTGGAGAGTGACATAATTTCTTTGTACTTCAGCTTCCTTATCTGTAAATGGAAATAGTAGTACCTACCTCAGGATTGTTGTGAGGATTAAATAAGAATCTCTAGAGTACTCATAGGGAGCTCTGGTAGCGTAGTGTCTAAGGCACTTGACTGCTAACCTGAAGGCTGGCAGTGCAAACCCACTAGCCACTCCTTGGAAGGAATGTTGGGCAATCTACTTCCGTAGTGATAACTGCTGCGGAAACCCAAGGAGGGGTCGCTATGAGTCGGGTCCAACTCAAAGGCATATAACAACAACAACAAAGTACTTACAACCACAACTGGCACATAGTGCTCAATAAGTTGTTAATGGATTGATAAAAATTCAATTTCCTATAAGATTCAGTTCATTTCCCACTTATAACTCATGAACACTTCCTCAGTGATTTGAGCCTGTGTTAATCGTCTT
The DNA here is from genome assembly GCF_000298275.1 of Orycteropus afer afer. Classification (NCBI taxonomy): domain Eukaryota; kingdom Metazoa; phylum Chordata; class Mammalia; order Tubulidentata; family Orycteropodidae; genus Orycteropus; species Orycteropus afer. The sequence continues at coordinate 3,552,067 of NW_006921759.1, forward strand.
CCCTCAATTTATTCTCTGTCATGCAATGTACCACTTGAGAGACACTGTTGTTTTTACTTGCTTATGGTTTTCATTGGTCTTGCCCTTTTGCTAGAAGGTAAGTTTCCCTTAAGATTAGAACTAAGTCCTTTTTTTTTTTTTTTTTTTGTTTTATTGTGATTTGGGTGAAAGTTTACCAAGGAAATTAGTTTTTCATTCAGTCCATACATGTTTTGTTTCATAACAGCTCTCTTCCCACTTCCTCCTTGTGGTTACTTTCCCCCTGTCCTATCCTATGCATTCCTGCCCTCTGAGCTTTCTCGCTATGCAAATGCTACACTTCTAACACCCCATAGTTGATTGTTCTAAGTAGTGTTCTACCTAGTTTAATTGTTCACCACTAGGCCTGTCTATTGTTTGGCTGAAAGTTAAGACATTTCCAGACCGAAGGGAGACTAGGGGCCATAATCTTGGGGATTACACAGTCTCTTTCAGACCAATAAGCCTGGTCTTTTTTTATTTTTATGATTTTGAGGTTTATTCCACATCTTTCTCCCACTCTATCCAGGATTTTCTATTTTGATCCCTTTCTGAGTGGTTGACAGTGGTAGCTGGACACCATCTAGTTCTTCTGGTGTCAGGGTCATGTAGGCTAAGGTTTGCATGGTCCATTAATCCCTTGCACTAATTCCTTCCATGTGTCTTTGATTTTCTTCACTCTTCTTTGCTCCAGAGGAGGAAAGACCAATTGTGTCTTAGATGGCCACTTGCAAGCTTTTAAGACCTCAGTTGCTAGTCACCAAAGTAGGACATAGAACAATGTTTTATATATTGTATTATGCCAATTGAGTTTCATGTCCCCTGCAAGCATGGTCCCAAGCCCATAGGCCCAGCAACTCACTCCCTTGAGGTGTTTGGTCATGGCTAAGAAGTTACCATAATTTTGGCCCCTGTAGTTATATATGGATATTTTTATAGCACATATAAATAAATATGTAGAAATACTGTCTGCCAAACTTAAACTTATATATGATCGGGGTATATTCCCTTTTGCCTACCCATCATCTTGCCTGTCTACCTATGTATCCACCCAAAGATGAATGTTTGTTATTACTGATAATGCAGTATTGTCTGTGTAAAAGTGTTTATCTTTGCTGTCTGTACCTCTTGTGCATCTCTCCATGTCTTCCTTTTCCTTTGCGATATTGTGCTAGTCACCTGGGCTAGGTCTATTGCCTTTTCCTTCACCCAAATCAATACATGTCTTTTACCTAGCTAGTGATTTTCCTCCCCGCCCCCTCCTGTCCCTGGTTACCAATCAGAAAAGTTTTTTTCCATGTGTAAACTTTACCTTGACTTTTTATAGTGGACTCATACAGTATTTGTCCTGTGATTGACTTACTTCACTCATCATAATGTTCTCCAATTTCATCCACATTTTGAGATGTTTTGCCTTTATTTTTTACTGTTGCATAACATTTCATTGTGTGTATGTACCTTAGTTTGATTATCCATTCATCTATTGACAAGCACTAAAGTTGTTGCCATCTCTTTCCTATTGTGAATAGTGCTGCCATGAATATGGGTGTGTGTATATCTACTCGTGTCCCAGCTCTCTCTCACTTCTTTAGGATATATACTGTGATAGTTAAATTTGTATGTCAACTTGGCTGGGCCTAGTTGAGTGGCTGGGCAGCTGGTGGTAGTTATACCCCATAATGAGACTGGCAATCAATTCCATGGTGGGGTCTACCACAAGCAGCTCAGTAGCTGCCTTTGGGATGTGGTCTGCTTCCTGTAATGTAAGGAGAAGCCTTAGGGATAGTCTCTAGCTTATGGCACACTTGAACCCTACATGTAGCCGAGTCATTGTTCAGCCTGCCATGCTCTGCCAACCTTGGGACTTTCAATGGACTTGAATTAATGGCCTGCCATGTGGTTGATAACATTAGGACTGTGCCTGATGTTTATTTGTTGACCTTGGGCTTGTCAGCCTCAGCAGTCAGTAGCTGCCTGAGTGAAGAGATGCCTCTCACTTCAGTGGGCCAGGAGCAAGAGCCAGAACTGAAGCCCAAGGTGGAGGGCTTTCACCCAGCCCCTAGAGCCTGGCACTTTGAACTTGGACTTGTAGCCTCCCAAACTGTAAGAATAAACTCCTGTTTGTTCAGCCAATCCATTTGTGGTATATTCCTGTCACAGCAGCAGAAGGTAACCAGAACATGTACCTAATAGTGGGAATGCTGGATCAAAGGGTATTTCTACTTCCAACTTTTTAAGGAAGTGTCATACCATTTTCCACAGTAGTACCATTTTACAGTTCCACCAGCAGTGTATGAGAGTGTAGAACCAAGTCTTAAACTTCTATCTCACTACAGCTTACAGCCACTAATTTTTCAAACATTTTAATTCTATCAGTGTAGCAAGTTAGAATAAATCTTAATGTTTTAGAAGTGTTTTGGTGCAGAGTAGTAGCCTAATATATGAATGTATAAAGAATGAAAAACCTAAGATTGCCTTCTCTGTATTCGGGTATGTTTTAAGAACTCTAGCACAAATAGCAGGAAAACAGGAAAACACCCCTTACTTAATCCTGTGCTTTCTTTACTTCTTCCCGGCAGCTTTTTCAACAGTTCATAAAAATGAGAACTCATCTTGAAAAAATCTTTTAAGACTATCTAGGAAAACAGGCATCATGTGGGACTTCTTGCCTGAAGCAAAGGTGATAGCCTGGTGTACTTTAAACATGCAGCTAAAGGGAGAGAAACTTGCAAAGTCACACCATTCATTTAGGCTTCTGGGTCTTGGCATCCTAATATATAAAATGAGGCATGTCTTCTAGCAATAAATATGCAAATACTGGCAATCAGTATACAATTTTTTAAAATAACAATTATACATTATGGAAATATCAGGCAATTTTATTATAAGACTTCAAAAACAATGCCAGCAAAATACATAACTCTCCTTCTCACACTCCTCCTCAAATTGCCGTCTCTGCTACCATACAACTTACCAACCTGGCGAGAGAATAGTACTGTTGTGTGTTGTTAGATCCACAATTAGCTTAAAGAGTCAGATAATATAACTGAATTACACACAAGGATTTTATAGCTATATAACATACTTGGGACTTCAGTCTGTCGAATCTTAGCTCCAGGCTTTCTAGCTGTGTGACTTTGAATGTCATTTAACTTTGCAAACTCTCTGTATTTCCTCTTCTGCAAAATGGAGATAATAACATGAACTAACATTTACATAGCACTTATTGTGTGTCAGGCTGTGTTCAATGTGCTCTACCTTATAAAAGTTCTTACCTATTACCATCATTGTACAAGGATACATTGTCTGTATCAGCATTTACACATTCAACATCTCACCAATATTTTTCCTGGATATAAACTACAGAAACTCCAAAGTTTTTAACTTTTAAAATCCTTTAAAAATATTTTGTGAAAGGTAATAATTATGTCGGAGAAATAAGCTCACTGCCAATTTAAAATATTGGTATTTGATCATTACCAGTGTTGAGATGAGTTTCATCTAGCAGTCAGGAACATCTATTCTAGTAATTTGCTAGCCCCCATGAATCATTAAATGATTTTTTTTTCCCCTTCAAATTGTGATTTCA
>NW_006921759.1:3555773-3563386 GCF_000298275.1 Orycteropus afer afer
TTTTTTTTTTTTTTTGTTAACCATGTGGTTGACTTGATTTTAAACTAAAAGTATAATGTTTTCTGTACCACTTAACATTTTCAAGACAATCTCCCCAAGCAAATTCTGTTGGAATTGAGTGTTTCCAGTTCTAGAAGCCTACTTCTAGAGTCTTCATATGAAGTTTATAGTGGGCTTTAATGGAGTTTCAATTTGCACTAAATTTTCTTTTCTGAAAGATTACTTATGTTCAAATTATAATGTAGTAGTGCTTTTGTCTTAAAATTAAACTATTACAGCACTCATGCTTTTTTTGCACTGTCTTTTTTTTTTTTAAGCTTGCCTCTTGGATGAATAACTTTGAAATAACTGGTCTTATTTTCTTAATTGAAAAGGTAAGGCAACTACCATTGATGTTTAAAATGACATAAGAATTTTAAATGATGGGATTATTTTGAAAGCCAGGTAGCTAATACATAATTAGTCAAATAGTATTACAAATTGAAGAGTAACTGAATTTGATGAATGAAAAAGGACAATTTCTAGTTTTCTCCAAATCATAAAAATGAGAAAAAATGTTGACGGGAGGAAGATTCTATATGAGGGTATTTAATCTTTTGCCTGTTGGGCTTGCTGTCAGATAGAATGAGGTGCACTAAAAGTGCTAGTGGGCATTTACCACACTTTACTGAGACTAGTAAAAAGTTTAAAGAAAATGGCAACTTGAATTAGATGTCTGTGATAGTAATAATTAACCAACATACTTATATTGAATGATAATGTAAATACAGAGAAAGCATAATGGTATTGTTTTACTATCCCATTTCCTACTTTTACGTCCCTTGAGGATTTTAAAAGCAATGTGGGTCCTCAGTTCTGGCCTGTTGAGAGGGGGATTGCCATTATGGTGGTGCATGGTGTGGTGCAGAGCAGTCTTTGTTTTGCTTCTCCACAAATGACTTCTTTGTGACCAGCTTGTGTTTTACCTATTTGTTCTAAAAACATAGGGCCTGGATTAAATAATGGGTTTTGTTATTATAGGTTCTGCCTGTTTAGCACAATAGAGAGGACTTGATTCTGTAATGAATAATACGAGTTTTCAAAAAAGTTAAAATAATCCTTTTCAGATTAAGATGTATGGGGCATTCTATTTAGCAGGTTTTAAAAATAATCTAGTGCAATACATTCAATGAATTATTGCAAACAAATGTTTCTGAGGCCTAACTCGTCTATCATTTGGTTGCCCTGTGATGTTGAGTAGATTAATTTCTTCAAATCTCAGTCTCTCAAATTGTAAAATTATAATACTTTCTTCAGGTATGGACAGCAAATGGTAGGCATGTGTTTTGAGGTCAGTAGTTCTCAACGTCATTTTGAGGTTAAACACACACTCTTGAGGACCCATCCCAGACTTAAGCAAAATCTTCAAGGGTGGAACCCTAGCATCAGTATTAAAATCCTTACGTGATCCTGATGTAAGGGTTGAAAACCAGTGATTCATGTTTGTTGTTATTACCATGTTAAAGAAGCTGTGAGAGACATGCATATGAGTAAGTCCCAAATATTAATGCTTCTATGTACTGGGCAGTCTGAATACAAAGAGTAGTACAATGTGACCAGGCATGTAGGGAAGTTGATGTAACTATGTTATGATGGGATGAGTATCCTATCTCGAAACTTGCCTAGGCACCTGCAGGGTATTCCCTATGTTTGCTTCTGTAACACTTCTTCTGGGCTTCAATGGCTTATGAACCTTCAGAAGATTTGAGATAGTAGCCTGTGATTTGGGTGATAATTTGGTGAGAAGAGGTGATGAGAAGTCAGGAGTCAAGGTGAGCTAAGATGCTTGTAGATAACAGGGTTGTTCTGTTTCATTTATAGAGATTGGTAATCAGGTCAAATAAGCAAATTTTATGGAGAGAAACTGAAGAACAGTTGAATTTTAGGATTTAAAATTTGAGGTGTTTGCATGATATGCAAGAAAAAAGAATCTGAATTCAGAAGAGGGGTTAGAGCTGAGGCAGGGAATTTCATGGGAGTGGATAAAAGCATTCTGGAGAGTGGGAAATGAAGAGGAGCAAAGGCCTACTGTTGTAGGCCATGTGAATGAATGAATGAATGAACACATGATTTAACTCCTCCAAGGACTAAGCCACCTTGCCATCCCTCGCCTCCATACACACACACTTCCACAGCAAGCAGTGTCTGGATTTGTTGATCCCCTTTTAGAGTCTGACTAACCCATTGGGCTCTGGAGAGTGACATAATTTCTTTGTACTTCAGCTTCCTTATCTGTAAATGGAAATAGTAGTACCTACCTCAGGATTGTTGTGAGGATTAAATAAGAATCTCTAGAGTACTCATAGGGAGCTCTGGTAGCGTAGTGTCTAAGGCACTTGACTGCTAACCTGAAGGCTGGCAGTGCAAACCCACTAGCCACTCCTTGGAAGGAATGTTGGGCAATCTACTTCCGTAGTGATAACTGCTGCGGAAACCCAAGGAGGGGTCGCTATGAGTCGGGTCCAACTCAAAGGCATATAACAACAACAACAAAGTACTTACAACCACAACTGGCACATAGTGCTCAATAAGTTGTTAATGGATTGATAAAAATTCAATTTCCTATAAGATTCAGTTCATTTCCCACTTATAACTCATGAACACTTCCTCAGTGATTTGAGCCTGTGTTAATCGTCTTCCCTCAATTTATTCTCTGTCATGCAATGTACCACTTGAGAGACACTGTTGTTTTTACTTGCTTATGGTTTTCATTGGTCTTGCCCTTTTGCTAGAAGGTAAGTTTCCCTTAAGATTAGAACTAACTTTTTTTTTTTTTTTTTTTAATGTTTTATTGTGATTTGGGTGAAAGTTTACCAAGGAAATTAGTTTTTCATTCAGTCCATACATGTTTTGTTTCATAACAGCTCTCTTCCCACTTCCTCCTTGTGGTTACTTTCCCCCTGTCCTATCCTATGCATTCCTGCCCTCTGAGCTTTCTCGCTATGCAAATGCTACACTTCTAACACCCCATAGTTGATTGTTCTAAGTAGTGTTCTACCTAGTTTAATTGTTCACCACTAGGCCTGTCTATTGTTTGGCTGAAAGTTAAGACATTTCCAGACCGAAGGGAGACTAGGGGCCATAATCTTGGGGATTACACAGTCTCTTTCAGACCAATAAGCCTGGTCTTTTTTTATTTTTATGATTTTGAGGTTTATTCCACATCTTTCTCCCACTCTATCCAGGATTTTCTATTTTGATCCCTTTCTGAGTGGTTGACAGTGGTAGCTGGACACCATCTAGTTCTTCTGGTGTCAGGGTCATGTAGGCTAAGGTTTGCATGGTCCATTAATCCCTTGCACTAATTCCTTCCATGTGTCTTTGATTTTCTTCACTCTTCTTTGCTCCAGAGGAGGAAAGACCAATTGTGTCTTAGATGGCCACTTGCAAGCTTTTAAGACCTCAGTTGCTAGTCACCAAAGTAGGACATAGAACAATGTTTTATATATTGTATTATGCCAATTGAGTTTCATGTCCCCTGCAAGCATGGTCCCAAGCCCATAGGCCCAGCAACTCACTCCCTTGAGGTGTTTGGTCATGGCTAAGAAGTTACCATAATTTTGGCCCCTGTAGTTATATATGGATATTTTTATAGCACATATAAATAAATATGTAGAAATACTGTCTGCCAAACTTAAACTTATATATGATCGGGGTATATTCCCTTTTGCCTACCCATCATCTTGCCTGTCTACCTATGTATCCACCCAAAGATGAATGTTTGTTATTACTGATAATGCAGTATTGTCTGTGTAAAAGTGTTTATCTTTGCTGTCTGTACCTCTTGTGCATCTCTCCATGTCTTCCTTTTCCTTTGCGATATTGTGCTAGTCACCTGGGCTAGGTCTATTGCCTTTTCCTTCACCCAAATCAATACATGTCTTTTACCTAGCTAGTGATTTTCCTCCCCGCCCCCTCCTGTCCCTGGTTACCAATCAGAAAAGTTTTTTTCCATGTGTAAACTTTACCTTGACTTTTTATAGTGGACTCATACAGTATTTGTCCTGTGATTGACTTACTTCACTCATCATAATGTTCTCCAATTTCATCCACATTTTGAGATGTTTTGCCTTTATTTTTTACTGTTGCATAACATTTCATTGTGTGTATGTACCTTAGTTTGATTATCCATTCATCTATTGACAAGCACTAAAGTTGTTGCCATCTCTTTCCTATTGTGAATAGTGCTGCCATGAATATGGGTGTGTGTATATCTACTCGTGTCCCAGCTCTCTCTCACTTCTTTAGGATATATACTGTGATAGTTAAATTTGTATGTCAACTTGGCTGGGCCTAGTTGAGTGGCTGGGCAGCTGGTGGTAGTTATACCCCATAATGAGACTGGCAATCAATTCCATGGTGGGGTCTACCACAAGCAGCTCAGTAGCTGCCTTTGGGATGTGGTCTGCTTCCTGTAATGTAAGGAGAAGCCTTAGGGATAGTCTCTAGCTTATGGCACACTTGAACCCTACATGTAGCCGAGTCATTGTTCAGCCTGCCATGCTCTGCCAACCTTGGGACTTTCAATGGACTTGAATTAATGGCCTGCCATGTGGTTGATAACATTAGGACTGTGCCTGATGTTTATTTGTTGACCTTGGGCTTGTCAGCCTCAGCAGTCAGTAGCTGCCTGAGTGAAGAGATGCCTCTCACTTCAGTGGGCCAGGAGCAAGAGCCAGAACTGAAGCCCAAGGTGGAGGGCTTTCACCCAGCCCCTAGAGCCTGGCACTTTGAACTTGGACTTGTAGCCTCCCAAACTGTAAGAATAAACTCCTGTTTGTTCAGCCAATCCATTTGTGGTATATTCCTGTCACAGCAGCAGAAGGTAACCAGAACATGTACCTAATAGTGGGAATGCTGGATCAAAGGGTATTTCTACTTCCAACTTTTTAAGGAAGTGTCATACCATTTTCCACAGTAGTACCATTTTACAGTTCCACCAGCAGTGTATGAGAGTGTAGAACCAAGTCTTAAACTTCTATCTCACTACAGCTTACAGCCACTAATTTTTCAAACATTTTAATTCTATCAGTGTAGCAAGTTAGAATAAATCTTAATGTTTTAGAAGTGTTTTGGTGCAGAGTAGTAGCCTAATATATGAATGTATAAAGAATGAAAAACCTAAGATTGCCTTCTCTGTATTCGGGTATGTTTTAAGAACTCTAGCACAAATAGCAGGAAAACAGGAAAACACCCCTTACTTAATCCTGTGCTTTCTTTACTTCTTCCCGGCAGCTTTTTCAACAGTTCATAAAAATGAGAACTCATCTTGAAAAAATCTTTTAAGACTATCTAGGAAAACAGGCATCATGTGGGACTTCTTGCCTGAAGCAAAGGTGATAGCCTGGTGTACTTTAAACATGCAGCTAAAGGGAGAGAAACTTGCAAAGTCACACCATTCATTTAGGCTTCTGGGTCTTGGCATCCTAATATATAAAATGAGGCATGTCTTCTAGCAATAAATATGCAAATACTGGCAATCAGTATACAATTTTTTAAAATAACAATTATACATTATGGAAATATCAGGCAATTTTATTATAAGACTTCAAAAACAATGCCAGCAAAATACATAACTCTCCTTCTCACACTCCTCCTCAAATTGCCGTCTCTGCTACCATACAACTTACCAACCTGGCGAGAGAATAGTACTGTTGTGTGTTGTTAGATCCACAATTAGCTTAAAGAGTCAGATAATATAACTGAATTACACACAAGGATTTTATAGCTATATAACATACTTGGGACTTCAGTCTGTCGAATCTTAGCTCCAGGCTTTCTAGCTGTGTGACTTTGAATGTCATTTAACTTTGCAAACTCTCTGTATTTCCTCTTCTGCAAAATGGAGATAATAACATGAACTAACATTTACATAGCACTTATTGTGTGTCAGGCTGTGTTCAATGTGCTCTACCTTATAAAAGTTCTTACCTATTACCATCATTGTACAAGGATACATTGTCTGTATCAGCATTTACACATTCAACATCTCACCAATATTTTTCCTGGATATAAACTACAGAAACTCCAAAGTTTTTAACTTTTAAAATCCTTTAAAAATATTTTGTGAAAGGTAATAATTATGTCGGAGAAATAAGCTCACTGCCAATTTAAAATATTGGTATTTGATCATTACCAGTGTTGAGATGAGTTTCATCTAGCAGTCAGGAACATCTATTCTAGTAATTTGCTAGCCCCCATGAATCATTAAATGATTTTTTTTTCCCCTTCAAATTGTGATTTCAGTGAAAGTTTACAGAGCAAATTCATTTTCCATTCAATAGTTCAGACACATTTTGTTACATGACATTGATTGCAATCCCCATAATGTAAGAGCTCTCTTCCTACCTCCTCCCTGTGGTTACCTTTTCCCTGTGTCCTTCTCTCCTATGCAGTCTTGCCCTCTAAGATATCTCCCTTTGTGAATACCGCCCTTATGATTTCCCATGGTTGACTCTTCTAAGGAGTGTACCTATTTGCTGTAAATGTTCACCTTACATGCCTGTCTATTGTTTGGCAGGAAAGCCATGGGTGTGAGTTCAATTCTAGGCCCAAAGGGTGACTAGAGGGTTTCAACGTCTCTATCAGACCAGTAAGGCTGGTCTTTTTTTTTATGATTTTGAGTTTTTTTCCACACTTTTCTCCCACTCTATCCAGGATCTCCTATTTTGATCCCTTTCTGAGTGGTTGGCAGTGGTAGCTGGGCACCATCTAGTTCTTCTTGTGTCAGGGTCATGTAGGCTGAGGTTCGCATGTTCCACTAATCCCTTGGACTAATTATTTCCATGCATCTTTGAATTTCTTCATTCTTTTTTGCTGTGGATGAGAAGAGACCAGTTATTGCATCTTAGATGGCCGGCTGCTTGTAAGCTTTTAAGACCCCAGTCACTACTCACCAAAGTAGGTGAATCACTAAATGATTTTTAAAGGTGACTTTAGACCTCAAGTTTCCACTTGGAAATTGAACTCATGACACCTTTTTACTAACCACAAGCTGAAGTTGGATACTTCAGTTAATAAAAATCTTAATGTTGTTGAGGTCCTTAGATGAAGTGTATTTTACATATATAAGAAATAAAACAGAATCTGATTTAAAGGAAATGCATAATATAAAATACTATAGTTTTTATTTCAAATGAAAGAATATGTAGAAGAGGTGAATGAATACCTCTAGACTGTACTTGTGTTAAGATTCTCATATTTTTAAGCATCAAGGTCATTTCTGAGGAAGGGGAAAGTTATAGGGATTTAATCGATATTATAAATGCAATAATCTTTTACAATTAAATAATAGTTAATACTTAAATAACCTTTACTATGTGACAAGTACTATACTAATTCCAATTTACAGATGAGGAAATAGTGTCATAGGTTAAGGAACTTGTCCACAGTAATATAGATGGTACATGGGAGAGCTGAGAGGTGAACCTTGGCAGTCTGATTCCAAGAGCCATACTCTTAATGTTAAAGAAGGAAAAAGAGGCTGGAGAAATGGTATGTTGTTGTTGTTGTTGTTATGTGCCGTCGAGTCGGCCCCGACTCATAGCGACCCCTCCTTGGGTTTCCGAGGCAGT
>NW_006921759.1:3563486-3572683 GCF_000298275.1 Orycteropus afer afer
GATTGCCCAACCTTCCTTCCGAGGAGTGGCTGGTGGGTTTGAACCGCCAGCCGTCTGGTTAGCAGGCAAGTGTCTTAGCCACTATGCTACCAGAGCTCCTGAGAAATGGTATAGCAGTGAGGAAAAAACAAATTAGATTACAAAAATGGAAGAGGTACAAACATAAGAATCAAGGGATGCTGAAAGCACGAGGAAATACTTATTTCCAACACCCTCTCCCTCCAATCCCACCACTAGCGGATGATTTCAAAATCACTGGCTGTAGAATGCTACAATTATATATAACAATTTATTGGTACTTGATGGGGACAGGGAGAGGTAGGTTCAGGTTGGTATTACACTTGTGGTTAAAAGAATGATGATGATTGAAAGGAGAATTGCCATAGTGATTATTATAATTTTTTTGAAATATTTCCACCATATCCTCCTAGGAATCTTTCTTGTTTTTTGGAATTCTTTGCCCTGAAAAGAAAAAAAAGTAAATTTAATGTTTTCTTTCCAAATCTGGACTAATGAGTATATTTTATTACTTATTAGAATTATTTGAAATAATAGACTTAGCTTGGTTGTAATCAATCTCAAAAACTTTTAATAAGACTGAACAGCATTTATAAAGTGATGCAGCAATGTTCCAGATCCTTGGTCCCTTCCAGGTCCAGGACATCTATAAGGAGCAGTGATGAAAATGCCACCTGTCATGGGCTCTGTCCAGATGGTGAAGCATATGATATAGAGGAATGGTGGACAGTGTCTTTGGGTCATTTAAAACTGAATTGATTATGATGAGCATGTGTAAAATGTTGCCTCTGTGTGTATATTATATTTTATTACTTTAATATTAGATACTTGCTCAGTCAATATTGTAAGGAAGCAAATTCAAGTGATCAGTATTTCCATTAGGGATATTTCATTCTGTAGGCAAGAAATTACAACAAATATAGTAAAGATAACTATATTTTCATTTCCCAGAATATTTTTATCTGTTCTTTGAATGTTTTGTAAAAATTACTTTTGGAGTTGCCATAATTGAAGATTTAAATTTTTAAGTAATTAATATTTTTTGTTGAAAATATATACAGCAGAACATACATCAATTCAACATTTTCTGCATGTATAATTCAGTGTCATTGATTATATTCTTTGTGTTGTGCAACCATTCTCACCCTTGTTTTTCCGAGTTGTTCCTCCTCTATTAACATAAACTCACTGGCCCCTAAGTTTCCTACCTAATCTTTCGAGTAGCAGTTGTCAGTTTGATCCCATGTAGATAGATTTTAATTTTCCATTTGCTTTGTCAATTTGTTCTCATATTGTTTTTCTGAATTTTTCGTGAGTTTTGTCTGTGTGTTCCTTGATTTTGTCTGTGGTTTCCTTGAACTTTCTCTCAATGCATTGAAGGTACCTAAACATAAATCTTTTGAATTCCTTACTGGGTAGTTCCAATAGCATTTCTTCTCTGAAAGATTTTCTGGCCCTGTAATTTGGTCACTTGTTTGAACCATTTTGTCCTGTATTTTTTGTATGGTTTAAAGTTGTCTGTTGTCTCTGAAATATTGTAGTGTATTATTTTCTATTAATTAGTATATTTTGTGTATTACTTTGTTGATTGTATGTTGGTTTGCTTCACTCTGATTTATTGTTTTGTTCTGCTTTAATATTATTCAGGCAATGGGGTGAGTGTGTTATTCTGGTTGCCAGTTTGGCAGCACTGGGATGCTCACCACCTGTCTCCGAGTGGATTTGGTAGCAGGTAGGTGTGTGGGTACAAGTCTCTGATCACTAATTATGCAGAGCAGCAGAAAGCAGGCTAGGCAGGTGTTGGTCACTGTTTGTCATCAGTCTAGTGGTGCTGGAGTGAGTGGTAGCATATGCCCAGTGGATGGGGGAGCAGGTGTGGGTGATATGACTGTGTAGAGTCACGGGCTCTCAACTCTCTAGTCACCTGTGATATCACCAATTTGAGTGCTGGTGCAGTCCTGGGAAATTAGTTATCTAGTTCCTACTCTGATCAGTACACTACTTGTAATAATTAAAAATGGTTGCACTGCATAAGATGGCAGTTTTCTGCTCCTTGTACAGTTTTGCTTAGTCTCTTTCTCTCATCAGTATTTGATCTACTTCTTTATTTTTCCTTTGAAGCTCTGGGATCCAGGATTGTCACTATAGCTGTTTCCCTTGTTTTTTCTACTCTTTGTTGTAGAAGGTCTGGATAGTGTATCTGTCTAGTATGCTATCTTTGATCCTCTCCCTATAGATAGCTTTTAAAAGAACACAATATTCAAGGCAGATGTCAAGGAATGTTTTTGGTTTAAGGTTTAACATATAAAGATTATCTCAGGGCAATAGTTTCAGGGGTTCATTCAGCTTTCATGGCTCTGGAAAGACTGGATTCCATGAGAATTTGAAAGTAATAATTAAAAAACAATTTTTTATTGTGATTTGGGTGAAAGTTTACAGAGCAAATTCATTTTTCATATAGCATCTCACATAAACTTTGTCTCATGACATTGACTGCAATTTCCCACAATGCAAAAGCTTCCCTCCCTCATCCTCCCCATAGTTACCTCTTCCTTGTGTCCTTCCTTTCCATGCACTTGAGCTGTCTCCCTGTGTATACACAGCCCTTCTTTTCTCCCATCATTGATTTCTCCAAGGAGTGTATCTACCTAATGTAAATATTCAACCCATATGCCTGTCTTGTTTGGCTGGAAGCCACAAGAGTGCGTTCAATTCCAGACCAGAAGGACAGTTAGGGGCCATAGTCTCAGGGGTTCTACCAGGCTCTATCAGACCAGCAAACCTGATCCTTTTTTATGATTTTGAGTTTTGTTCTACATTGTTCTCCCACTCTGTCCAGGATCTCCTGCATAGATTCCCCTCCAAGTGGTTGACACTGGTAGCTGGGCACCATCTAGTTCTTCTGGTCTCATAGTTATATAGGCTGAGGATTGCATGGTGTACCAGTCGCTTGGACTAACTGTTTACATGCACCTTTGGCTTTCTTCTACTTTCTAACTATTCTATTCTTCTTTGCTCTGGATGAGGAGAGACACCACTTCATCTAGATGGCTGCTTGCATGTTTTTAAGATCCCAATCACTACTCACCAAAGTAGGATGTGGAACAATGTTTCTGTGTAGTATGTTATGCCAATTGAGCTTGATGTCCCCTGCGACCATGGTCCTGAGCCCACAGGTCCAACTACTTGCTCCTGGGTAGCTAGCTGTGGCCAAGAAGTGACTTCAACCTTGTCCCTTTACAAATACACTTGTAGAAACATTGTCTGGCAACCCTATACATGGTCATGGGCACACTACCCCCTGCATAGACATAGCTAATAGTTCAGCCCATCCACCCATCTATCCACCTATAGATCAATGTTTGTCTTCACTGACTACACAGTACTGTATATGCAAAAGGCTTAATCTTTGTTGTCTGTACCTCTCATACACCTCTCTCTGTCTTCCTCTTCCTCAATGCCACTGTGTTGATCACTCACATTTGGTACATTGCCCTTCTCTTCACCCAAATCAATACTTGTCTCTACCTATCTAACAGTGTTCCCTCCTCTCCTCTCCCACCTGTGGTAACCAACAAAGAAAATTTTCTTCCTTATATAAACCTGAGAATTTGAAAGTAATTTTGCATTTCTCCCCCTTTTGATCAGGATCATTCTATAGGATCTTTAAGCAAACTATTCAGTAACAGTAGCCAGGCACCATCCAGTTCTGTTCTAACGGCAAGGAGGCAGTTGTTCATGGAGGCAATTAGCCACACATTCCATTTCCTCCTCCTATTCCTGACTCTCCTTCCTCTGTAGCTCCTAGAGAATAGAGACTAATTGTTGTACCTTGAATGGCTGTTTGCAAGCTTTTAAGACTAGGCAACTACTAGGTAGAACAGAAACACTGAACATATTATTAGGCTAATTAACTAGAGATGTCCCATGAACCATGACCCTAAATCTCCAAACAAAGGAACGAAATCCCATGCAGTGTTACTGTACAAAAGCATCCTCAGTAGCTACTACTTTTTGTCTTTGCATTGTGGTAAATATGTCTTTCACACAACTTTTGCTAATTCAACTTTTTACAGATGTACAACTTACTGATAGCACTTACAATAATAAGCTGTGCAACGGTACCCTTAATCAATGTAATTTTTCCATCACCATAAACTGAAACTCAGTACTCCATAAACAATGCTTCCTCTTTTTCCTCTCTCCCTCACCTCTGGTAACCACTAACAAACTTTGATCTCTCAATATTTTTGCCTGTTCTTGTCTTTTTATGTAAGTGATGTCATACAGTATTTTTCCTTTTGTGATTGACATATTTCACTCACCATAGTGTCTTCAAGCTGTGTGTATATTGTAGCATGTACCAAGACATTATTTCTCTTATTGACTGAGTAGTATTCCATTGTATACTACTATTTTATTTACCCATTCATCCATTGGTGGACATTTAGTCTGTTTCTATACCTTTTGACTATTGTCACTAGGACTGCAGTGAATATTGATGCACAAGTATCTGTTTGAGTCTCTGCTTTAAAATCTTTTAAAAACATAGAAGTAGAATTGTTAGATCCTATGGTAGTTCTAGTTTTAATTTTTTGAGGAATTGCCACACTGTTTTCTACAATGGCTGTACCATTTTGCATTCCCACCAACAATTGACAACAGCTGTAACTTCTCCACAGCCTTACCAACATTTTTTATTTTCTGTTTCTTTTTTCTTTTTTCTTATCTTAGCCATCCTAGTGAGAGTTAAATGGTATGTCATTGTGGTTTTGATTTGCATCTCTCTGATGGCTAATGATTTTGAGTATCTTTCCATATATCCCATGTTCATTTGAATGTACTCTTTGGTGAAATATCTATTCAAGTTCTTTGTCCATTTTTTGATTGGGTTGTTTATCTTTTTGTTGTTAAGTTGTCAAAGTTTTATATATATTTTGGTTACTAGATTCTTATCAGTTATATGTTTTCTGAAGATATTCTCCCAGTCAGTAGCTTGTCTTTTCACCTTTTTTGTAAAGTCTTTTGATGGATAAGTTTTTAATTTTTATGTGGTCTCATTTATTTTGTCTTTTGCTGTTTGTGCTTTTGTTATTATATTAGGTAATCCATTGTTAAAAGGTAAATCTGACAGTGTTGTCCCTGCATTTTTTCTAAGGATGTTATGGTTTTAATTTCCACATTTAAGTCTTTAATTCATTTTGAATTTGTTTTTGTGCATGGTGTGAAGCATGCATCTTGTTTTTTTCTGCATGTGGAAGTCCAATTTTCCCAGTATCATTTGTTGAAGAGATGTTTCTTTCCCAAATAAATGGACTTAGCACCCTTGTCAAAGTCTATTGACCATAAATATGTGCATATATTTCTGGACTCTCAGTTGCCCATTGGTCATGTGTCTATTGTTAAAGCAGTACCAGGCTGTTTTAATTACTATAACTGTATAATATATTTTAAAATCAGGAAGTGTGAGTCCTCCTACTTTGTTCTTTTCTTTCAACATTGCTTTAGCTATTTGGGAGTTTTTGCCATTCCATATCAAGTTGAGGGTTGGTTTTCCATTTCTGTAAAGCAGACTGTTGGAATTTTGATTGGGATTGTGTTGAATCTATAGATTACTTTGTGTAGTATTGTTATGTTAACAATGTTAAGTCTTCTAATTGATAGAAATGGGACATCTTTCCAATTATTTAAGCTTCTTTAATCTCTTTCATCAATGTTTTATAATTTTCATTGTGTAAGTCTTTCACATTCCTAGTTAAATTTATTCTTCAGTATTTTATTTTTTTAGATGCTATTATAAATGGAATCGTATTCCTAATTTTCCTTTCAAATTTCTGATTGCTGTTGTATAGAAACACAATTGATTTTTGTTTGTTACGCTTGTTCCCTGGAACTTTGTTAAATTCCTCTGTTATCTCTAGACACTTTTTGTGGACTCTTTGGATTTTTATATATAGGATCATGCTATCTGTGAATAGAGCTAAATTTACTTCTTCTTTTCTAGTCTATCACAATTTTCTTGAAAGTTTTCATGAAGAAAGTGTTGGACGCTATTAAATACTTTTTCTGCATCTACACAGATAATTATGTAGTTCTTTTCATTTGTTCTACTGATGTGGTGTATTATGTTTATTGATTTTCTAATGATGAACCATCCCTGCATTCCTGTAATAATCCCCCTTGGTCAAAGTGTATGTTTTCTTTCTTTCTTCAGTTTTTTTATATTGTGATTTGGGTGAAAGTTTACAGAACAAATTCATTTTCCATTTAACAGTTCATACACATTTAGTTTCATAACATTGATTTCAATGCCCATAATACTCCCTTCTCACTTCCGCCCTGTGTCCTTATTTTCTATGCATTCCTGTTCTCTGAACTATATCCCTGTGCAAATGCTGCCCTTCTGATCTCCCACAGTTGTTGTTCTAAGGAGTGTACCTACTTGGTACACCTTGTAGGCTTGTCTGTTGTTTGGCTGGAAGCCATGGGAGTGAGTTCAATTCCAGGCCTGAGGGGTGACTATTGGTCATAGTCTCAGGAATCTCCTATTTTGATCCCATTCTGAGTGTTTAGGAGTGGTAGCATGGTCCATTAATCCCTTGGACTAACTAGTTCTGTGTCTCTTTGATTTTCTTCACTCTTCTTTGCTCTGGATAAAGAAAGACCAATTGTTGTATCTTAGATGGCTGCATGCAGTATTGTAAGACTTTCTAGTGTCTTTTCCCTTCCATTTCAGACTCTCATTTGTATTTTTTATAGGGCTGGGCTGGTGGATATCAACTCTCAGTTTCTCTTTGAGAATGTTCGTTCTTAAAGGAAAGTTTTGTTGGGTATAGTATTCTTGGTTGACAGCTATGGTGGTTATGTTTTTGTGTCAACTTGGCTGAGTCTGGTTGAGTGGATGGGCAGCTGGTGGTAGTTATTCCCCATGATGAGACTGGCAATCAATGCCATGGTGGGATCTACCACAAGCAGCTGAGTAGCTGCTTTGGCTATGTGGTCTGCTTCCCATATATAAGCAGCAGCTTTGGGAATGGTCTCTAGTTTATGGCACGCTTGAACCCTGCATGTAGCTGTGTCATTGTTCAGCAGCCTGCCATGCTCTGCTGACCTTGGGACTTAAAATAGACTGAAATTAATGGCCTGCTGTGTGGTTTGGTAACGTCGAGACTGTGCCATTTTATTTGTCAACCTTGGGCTTGTTAGCCTCAGCAGCCAGTAGCTGCCTAAGTGAAGAGATGCCTCCAGCTTCAGTGGGCTGGGAGCAAGAGGCAGAGCTGAAGCCCAAGATCAAGTAGCTTTGACACAGCCCCTCGAGCCTAACATTTTGAACTTGAACTTAAAGCCTCAAAATTGTAAGAATAAACTCATGTTTGTTAAGGCCATCCCATTTGTGGTATATTCTTATCAGAATGGCACT
Organism: Orycteropus afer afer; assembly: GCF_000298275.1. Lineage (NCBI taxonomy): Eukaryota > Metazoa > Chordata > Mammalia > Tubulidentata > Orycteropodidae > Orycteropus > Orycteropus afer. The sequence goes on from NW_006921759.1 coordinate 3,570,925, forward strand.
ATGTAACCAGAACAACAGCTTTCTTCTTTTATTCCACTGCCTCCTGGCCACCAGTGTTTCTGAGGAGAAATTCTCATGTAAGCTTATTGAAGACCCTTTGTATGTGACTATTTGCTTCTCTGTCACTGCTTTTAGGATTCTCTCCTTATCCTTAGTCTTTGAAAGCCTGACTGTGATGAGTCTCAGTATAGATCTCTTTGGGTTTATTCTGCTTGGGGTTCTTTGAGCTTCTTGGATTTGTAAATTCATGTTCTTGGTCAGACATTTTCTGTCTTTATTTCTTCAGATACTCTTTTTGTCCCTTTCTCTCTCTCATCTTCTTCTGGAATTCCCATGATGTATACATTAGGTCTCTTGATATTGTTTCATAATTCCATTAAACTGTGCTCAGCCATCTTGAACCTCTGTTTGTTGTTCTTTAGCCTCTGTTAAGTTTGACTATTAAGTTAGCCTCTACTTTATGAATTCTTTCTTATGCTTGACTAAATCTGTTGTTATATCCTTCCATGTGTTTCTCATTGCTATTACTATCCTTTTCAGTTATAATATTTCTGCTTGATTTCTTTTTTAGATCCTCATTTTGTTCTTGCATTGTTTTCCTTATTTCTTTGAAATATTTTGTCTTTGTTTTCCCTTAACTATTTAATTATGTTTAGTGTTGTTGTATTATATTATTCTATTCATAATTTGGTGTTCTGTAGATATTCTTTCACTTTCTTTGTCATATTCATTTGGGTGGGCTAGTGTTTCTTTCCTTCTTTCTCCCCCCCCCCCCTTTGTTTGTCTTGTGATTTTTTGTTGGGTCACTAGAATTTTTGAGGGTGTTAATGTTCTCAATCCTCCCCAATATTAGGTGTTTTTACATGCCTTACTTTCTGTAAAAATTTCTTAAGCAGATACTTTAGCCTTTGATTACTGTTTTTTCCTCTCCCTTTGATAGGTTGTCTCTCCTTGGCCTAATTGTGATTCAGAAGTTCCAGATCTTGGTTTTCAATTTTCAATATCTCCCAAACACACCAGAGAACACACTGTGGTCAAACAGTCCACCAGTAGGCACCACTACTCAGGCGAGATATTGTGCAGTAATCATTCTGTCCACCAGAGGGCAAATCTCTCTCTCTCTCTCTCTCTCTCTCTCTCTCTCCTCCTTCTCCTTTCTCTGCCTGGTTATTCCCTTCCCTTCTCTGTATCTGGAACCATGTTTTCAGTTGGAAAGCCCACACTCAACAAGCCCTCTTTGTGGCTGGGTGTTACTCTGCTTTTGCCTGAGCTTTCCTTCCCTGCTCTTGGGGCTGATTATATTTGAGCTGCCATTCAGGTGAAACATGGGCAGGCTTTTCTTTGTATTAGCTGGATGAGATCTGTCTTGTTGGTTTCTCTGCCCCAGTGGCCCTGTGGTGGTTTTGGGAGCTATATCCACTTAAATAACTCACTTTCTGGCTCCACTATAGGGAAACTTCTGTAGGAGTTCATATAAGTCCAGCTGCTACCACCCATCTGTCAGATTGTTGCACTGCTGTGGCTTGCATGTTGCTGTGAATCTGGAGGCTATGCAACCAGTATCTCAAAAACCAGCAGAGTCACCCATATAGACAGGTTTCAGCAACGCTTTCAAACTAAGACTGGGAAGAAAGACTGGACCATCCACTACTGGAAAAATTGGCCACCAAAAACCTTATGAATAGCCCTGAAATGTTGTCTGATAGAATGCCAGAAGATAAGCACCTCAGCTAGTTGTTGTTGTTATGAGCCCTTGAGT
>NW_006921759.1:3582292-3583694 GCF_000298275.1 Orycteropus afer afer
TTCTATATCCTTCCCTTTCAAGGCTCAGGGGTCCAGGATTATCTTCTGTGTCTGTGTTAATTGGTTTCTATTTTCTTTACTGAAGAGGGTCTATGGAGTCTTTCTGCCTCGTCCGCCATCTTACCAGAACTCCTTCTCTTCTATGGAATCTTTGATTAAAATGTTCAGTTATGCTAGCCAGGCACCATCCAGTTCTCTTGGCTTCATGGCAAAGGATGCAGTTGTTCATGGAGGCAATTAGCCACACATTCTATTTGCTCCTCCTATTCTTTGGTCTCCTTTTTCCTCTGTTGTCTCAGGCAAATGGAGACCAATTGTTGTGAAAACAACTATTTTGTTATTGTATAATATGCATTATGTGAAATTTTGCAGTTGAGTTTCATAATAACTTTGCGAATATTCCTATTTTACAGTATTGAAGAAAATGAGGCCCAGAAAGGTTTAAGTTAATTCTCCAAAGTTATATTAGTAAGTAATGAGCTGGAAGTCAAATCTAGGCTTGCATAACTCTATACTACTATGGTGTAGAAATACTTTAATTAAGATATAAATAGACTTTATATCCTTCTTATTTTACATTGTTTCCTTTTTTTTTAAAAAAAAAAAAAATTAATAGGTAGATATAGTTTGAAAAGCCAGAATTCTAGAAGACTTATGAGTGAAAACAGCAGTCTCTTGCTGCCTCACCTTCTGTGAGGTACAGAAAGTAATTTGGCCTTTGTACTTGGTTCCTGAGGGCTGGACTGCACTTGAGGCTAATGAGTGGAGGCTTACCAGGCTAATTAGGGACTACGTGGGGGGCCCCATGTTGACTAGCCTCAGAAGACATGATGCAGTCTCCCTTGGCCAATAAGAGCCTGGAACTCTAAGGTTTAGATGAACCTCCTGGTTGGAGGCTTTCTGGTTGGTAAGAATATCTGCTCTGGAGAGGGTTGTGTGTTCCTGGGAACACTGAAGCTTTGGGTTGGAGATTCTTCCAGAGCTCACCCTATGTGCCTCTTCTTTTGTATCCTTTTTGGTTGTAATAAAGTTATAGTTGTAAGTATTTTATACTCTCTGTGAGTTGTTACAATGAATTAATGAACCCATAAGGGCAATGAGGACCAGCAGGGGCTGGTGTTTACCTATTTGGCAGTCTGAAGGAAAGTTTCCTAAATTGTGAGCTCTGACCTAACTCCAGGTGGCTCGGGTCAGAGAAATGTTGCATGGGCAGTTGATCCAAAAGAAGGTGTCCTTTTTTTTTTTTTAATTAATTTATTTTGTTGTGATTTGGGTGATGATTTACAGAGCAAATTCACTTTCCATACAGCAGTTCACATACACTTTGACTCATGTCATTGACCACAGTTTACCACAATGCACCAGCTCCCCTCCCACTTCCTCCCCATAGTTAACTCTTCCC
>NW_006921759.1:3583794-3590564 GCF_000298275.1 Orycteropus afer afer
TCCTTGGGTTTCCAAGGTGGTATCACTACAGAAGTAGATTGCCCAATCTTCCTTCCAAGGAGTGGCTAGTGGGTTTGAATCATCAGTCTTCTGGTTATCAGTCAAGTGCCTTAGGCTATGCTACCAGAGCTCAGTTAGAGGGCTCTCCAAATACTACTGGGGAACAGCTGCCTTCTCAAAGTAGAGTTGACCTTAGTGATGTGGAAGGAATAAAGCTTTCAGGACCTTCATTTGCTGATGGAGCATGACTTAAAATGGGAAGAAATTGCTGCAAACATTAATTAATAAGAGGAACATGGAAGTACCAAGTATGAATCTAGGAAAATTGAAAGTTGTCAAAACTGAAATGGAACAGATAAAGATCAATAGTAGGCATTAGTAAGCTGAAATGGACTAGTTTTGGCCATTTTGAATCAGACAATCATATGATCTACTGTGCCGGGAATGACAAATTGAAGAGGAATGGCATTACATTCATCATCAAAAAGAACATTTCAAGATCTAGCCTCAAGTACAATGCTTCAGTTATAGGATAGTATCTATGTGTCTACAAGGAAGATCAGTTAATAATACTGTTATTCAAATTTATGCACCAACCACTAAAGCCAAAGTAGAAATTGAAGATCTTTTATCAATTTCTGCAGTCTGAAATTGACCAAACATTCAATCAGGGTGTACTGATTATCATTGCTGTTTGGAATTCAAGAGTTGGAAACAATGAAGAATCACCTGTAGTTGGAAAATATTGAGTTGGTGATAGAAATGATGCCAGAGATCATATAATAGAATTTTGCAAGGCAATTGACTTATTCATTGCAAATACCTTTTTTTCTACAACATAAATGGTGGTTATACACATGGATCTTGCCAGATAGAATAGACAGGAATCAAATTAACTACATCTGTGGACAGAGGCAATGGGGAAGCTCAATATCACAAGTCAAAACAAGGCTAGGAGCTAACTGTGGAACAGACCATCAATAACTCATATGCAAGTTTAAGTTGAAGCTGAAGAAAATTATAACATGTTTACAAGAGCCAAAATACAACCCTTATTATATCCCAAAATTTAGAGACTATCTGAAGAATTGATTTGACACAATGAAGATCAATGTCCAAAGACCAGAAGAACTGTGGGATGCCATTAAGAAAATCACACATGAAGAAAGCAAAAGGTCATTAAACAGACAGAAAAGGAATAAAAGACCAAAATGGATGTCAGAAAAGACTCTGAAACTTGCTTGAATGGAGAGTGGCTAAAGCAAATGGAAGAAATGATGAAATAAAGGAGATAAACAGATGATTTCAAAGGGTGGCTCGAGAAAACAAAGTGAAGTATTATAATGAAATGCACAAAGACCTGGAGTTAGAAAACCAAAAGGGAAGGACATGCTTAGCATTTCTTATGCTGAGAGAACTGAAGAAAGCAATTCAAGCCTTGAGTTGCCATACTGAAGGATTCTATGGGGAAAATATTTAATAATGCAAGAAGCATCAAAAAAAGATGGAAGGAATATACAGAGTCACCGTACCAAAAAGAATTGGTCAACGTTCAGCTATTTCAGAAGGCAGGATATAATAAAGAACCAATAGTATTGAAGGAAGAAGTCCAAGCTGCATTGAGTGAACTGGTGAAAAACAAGGCTGCAGGAATTGACAAAATACCTATTGGGATGTTTCAACAAATGGATGCAGTACTAGAGGGACTTACTCATTTATGCCAAGAAATTTGGAAGACAGCTAGCTACCTGGCCAACTGACTGACGAGATCAATATTTCTGCCCATTCAAAAAAAAAAAAAAAAAGAAAAGGTGATTCAACAGAATGTGGAAGTTATTGAACAATATCATTAATATCATGTGCAAGTAAAATTTTGTTGATAATTAAAAAATGGTTGCAGCAGTATATTGACAGGGAACTTCCAGAAATTCAAGCTGGATTTAGAAGAGGGCATGGAATGAGGGATATCATTGTTGATGTCAGATGGATCTTGGCTGAAAGCAAAGAATACCAGAAAGATGTTTACCTGTGTTTTAATGAATATGCAATAGTCAATTTCACCATGTGGCTCATAACCAATTTTGGATAACATTGTGAATAACAGAAATTCAAGAATATTTAATTATGTTCATGAGGAAACTGTACATAGACCAAGAGGCTATAATTTGAATAGAACAAGGGGATACTGCATGATTTCAAATTAGGAAGGGTGTGTGTCAGAGTTGTATCATTTTACCACACTTATTCAATCAGTATGCTGAGCAAATAATCTGGAAAGCTGGACTATATGAAAAACAGGATTGGAGGAAGACTCATTAACAACGTGCAACATGCACATGACACAACCTTGCTTGCTGAAAAGTGAAGAAAACCTGAAGCATTTATTGATGAAGATCAAAGACTACAGTCTTCAGTATGGATTACATCTCAACATAAAGACAACAAAAATCCTTACAATTGTATCAATCAGCAACATCATAATCAATAGAGGAAAGATTGAAGTAGTCCGGGATTTCATTTTACTTGGATCTACAATCGTCTCCCGTGGAAGCAGCAGTCATGAAATCAGATGTCATATTGCTCTGGGAAAATCTGGTGCAAAATACCTCCTCTTTCAAGTGTTAAGGAGCAAGGATGTCACTTTGAAGACCAAAGTGTACCTAACCCAAGCTGTGGTATTTTGAATTGCTTCATATGTGTGTGAAAGCTGGAGAATGAATAAGAAAGACCGAAGAAAATTTGGTGTTTTTAAATTGTGGTGTTGGTGAAGAATACTGAGAATACCACGGACTGCCAGAAAACAAAGAAATCTTTCCTGGAGGATGTTCAGCCTGAATGCTCCTTAGAAGCAAGAATGATCAGACTTTGTCTCAGCTAGTTTCTTCATGTTTTCAGAAGGGAACAGTCCCTGGAGAAGGATATCATGCTTGGTACAGTAGAGGGTCAGAGAAAAAGAGGAAGACCCTCAATGAGACGGATTCATACAGTGGCCTGAAGGATGGGCTCAAGCATAGCAAGGATTGTGAGGATGGTACAGGACTGGGCAGTGTTTTGTGCTGTTGGACATAGGGTCGTTATGAGTCAGAGGCAACTCAGTGGCACCTAACAACAACAATAACAACAACAACAATCAACAGTTACTGGGTGGGGAGGGATCTTTCATTCTCCAAACAGACCCCTAGGGAGGTCTGTCTTTTTGCTATTAGACAACCCCACCCTGTAATATGTTGGGTGTGGGTGTAGCCTCCACTCAAGATGCCTGTTTTCTAGCACACAGCAGTCTCAGTCAGCAGTCCTCAGTGCCAATCAGAAGGGGAAGCAGACAGATCCAAACTGACCCCCAGGGATGTCTGTGGTATTGGTTTCAGAGGACTCAACTATGGGGAGTTCAGGGAGGTAAGTAGAAAGAATGTTGGCTATGGGAGCAGACTCATTGTATGTGTATTTTTTTTTAATTGATTTTTTTCAGATACAATTGGTTTCAAATTATTTTAGCTTTATTAACACTTTTTTCTTGAACAAGTTACTTACTCTTTGAGCCTCATTTCCTCATATTCACTCCCTTTAAGATTTTATTTAATTGCTACCATCTCTTACAACCCTATTTAAAACTACTAACACCATCTCCATCCCAAATCTTACCTCCCTTAACTATTTTAGTTTTCTCTATGTTGTTGTTGTTGTTATGTGCCGTCGAGTCGGACCCGACTCATAGCGACCCCTCCTTGGGTTTCCGAGGCAGTATCACTACGGAAGTGGATTGCCTCATCTTCCTTCCAAAGAGTGGCTGGTGGGTTTGAACCGCCAGCCTTCTGGTTAGAAGTCAAGTGCCTTAGGCACTACGTACGCTACCAGAGCTCCCTATAATTAATATATTTATGAATAATGAAATATGGAGTGTGATAAGTACTTCATAATACAAAAAAGTTTCCTATCTTAACATGATTAAAAATTCATCTTTATTAACACACACAAAATTATTAACAGAATTCAAGGAGGCCACAGAACATTGTAAAATCCTTTTTGTATATTTATGGTCATTGGTGTTCAATGCATCAAATCTATTCTTTAGATGGTCTCTAAATTCAGGAGGAATATTATCAAGGTCATATTTTGGTTCTTGTGGACTTGTTTTAATTGTCTTCAATTTCAAGTTGAACTTGCCTATGAGCAGTTGATGGTCTGTTCCAAAATCAGCTCCTGGCCTTGTTTTGGCTGAAGATATTGAGCTTTTCCATCACCTCTTGCCACAGATGTAGTCAATCTGATTCCTGTGTACTCTATTTGGTGAAGTCCACATGTATAGCTGTGGGATGATATCAAGAACATAATTCATGAAGAAAGCAAGAGGTCATTAAAAAGATGAGAAAAGAAGACCAGAATGAATGTCAGAAGAGACTCAAACTTGCTCTTGAGTGGAGAATAGCTAAAGAAAATGAAAGAAATGACAAGAAATGAACAGAATATTTTAAAGAGCAGCTCGAGCAGACAAAGCCAATTACTATAATGAAATGTACAAAGACGTGGAGTTAGAAAACCAAAGGGAAGAACAATGTCGGCATTTCTCAAGCTGAAAGAACTGAGGAAAAAATTTAAGCCTCAAGTTGCATTATTGAAACATTCTGTGGGCAAAATATTGAATGATGCAGGAAGCATCAAAAGAAGATGGAAGGAATACACAAAGTCACCATACCAAAAAGAACTGGTCCATCTTCATCCATTTCAGGAAGTGGCATATGTTCAAGAGCCAATGGTACTGAAGGAAGAAGTCAAACCTGCACTGAAGGAATTGGCAAAGAACAAGGCTCCAGAAATTAATGGAATACTCATTGAGAAGTGTCAAAAAAAGGATGCCCCATTGGAGCCACTCATTCAATTATGCAAAGAGATTTGGAAAACAGCTACCTGGCCAACTGACTGGAAAAGATCCATATTTGTACCTATTCCAAAGAAAGATGATCCCCCAGAATGTGGAAATTATCAAATAATGTCATTAATATCACACTCAAGTAAAATCTTACTGAAGATAATTCAAAAACAGTTACAGTAGTATATTGACAGAGGACTTCCAGAAGTGCAAGCTGGATCCAGAAGAGGACATGGAACAAGGGATGTCATTGCTGATGTCAGATGGATCTTGGCTCAAAGCAAAGAATACTGGAAATATATTACTTGTGTTTTATTGATTATGCAAAAGCATTTGATTGTGTGGATCATAACAAATTGTGGATAACATTGAGAAGAATGGGAATTCCAGAACACTTGATTGTACTCATGAGGAACCTGTACATAGACTAGGAGGCTGTCATTCGAACAGAACAAAGGGATGCTGCATGGTTTAAATCAAGAAGAGAGTGTGTCAGAATTGTATCCTTTCATAATTCTTATTCAATCTATATTCTGAGCAAATAATCCAAGAAGCTGGACTATATGAAGAACATGGCATCAAGATTGGAGGAAGAATCATTAACAACCTTCAATACACTGACAACACAATTTTGCTTACTGAAAGTGAGGATGACTTGAAGCACTTACTGATGAAAATTGAAGAATACAGTCTGCATATGGGTGGTTGTTGTTGTTGTTGTTACATATCAATATAAAGGAAACAAAAATACTCACAACTGGACCTATAAGCAGCATCACGATAAATGGAGAAAAGATTGAAGTTCTCAAAGACTTCACATTGCTTGGTTCTACAATCAATGCCAATGGAAGCAGGAGGCAGGATACCAGATGATGTATAGCACTGGGCAAGTTGGATGCAAAGGACCTCTTTCAAGTGCTGAGGAGCAAAGATGTCTCCTTGAGGACTAAGGTGGACCTGACACAAGCCATGATATTTTCAATCACCTCATATGCCTGTGAGAGCTGGACAATGAATAAGGAAGACTGAAGAAAAATGGATGCTTTTGAGTTGTGGTGCTGGTGAAGAATGCTGAAAGTACCATGGACTTCTAAGAGAACTAACAAATCTGTCCTGGAGGAAGTGCAGTTGGAATGATCCTTGGACATGAGAATGGCCAGACTTTGTGTCACCTACTTTGGTCATGTTATCAGGAAGGGACCATTCCCTGGAGAAGGATGTCATGCTTGGTAAGGTGGAGGGTCAACAAAAGAGGAGAAGGCCCTCAATAAGATGGATTGACACAGTGGCTGCTGTGATGGGCTCAAGTATAGCAAGGAATGCAGAGCTGGCATGCAGAGTGGGCAATATTTGATTCTGCTTTGCATAGGGTCGCTATGAGTTGGAGACGACTTGATGGCACCTAACCACAACAACAACAACATATTAATGGAATTGATGCAAATGCAACTGTTTTTTTTAATTATTATTAATTTTTAAATTCATTTCCTTGTTGCTGTTAAGCAATATATACAGCAAAATATATACCAACTTAAGTTTGTAAATGTACATTTCAGTGACACTGATTACATTTTTCAAGTTCTGCAACCATTCTCACTTTCCTTTTCTGAGTTGTTCCTCCTCCATTAAGATAAACTCACTGCCCTCTAATTGTTATCTAATCTTTTGAGTTGCTGTTGTCAATTTGATCCCATATATATATTTCTTAAGAAAGCATAATGCTCAAGGCAAATCTTTTTAAAATTAAGCTAAACTATTGTTTGGTTTTAAGGTGGTTTCAGGGGAGAATTTTGGTTTAAGGTTTAAAGCTTAGCTTAGGGAATAATTTCACGAGTTTACCCACCCTCTGGGCTCCAGGAAGTCTAGAGTTCACGAGAGTTTGAATTTCTGTTCTGCATTTCCC
>NW_006921759.1:3597640-3609867 GCF_000298275.1 Orycteropus afer afer
GATAATTTTGTCAGTGGTTTTGTTTTTCTCTTCCTGTTCTGGAATTCCAATGACACGTAAGTTATTCCTTTTGATGGTATCCCACATGAAGAAGGTGTCCTTTTTACTTGTCAGCTCTTATTCAGTTCTGGGTGCCTAGGGTTGGAGAGAGAGGAACACTTGGTGGTTGGAGGCAAGGATAGAAAAGTGGGAAGATAAGGACTGGATCCATAACCACACTTTGGGGAATGGATTAATACTGCTCTTTACCACTCAGTCAGCAATGAAAGTGGGATTTACTCACTTTGCCCCTTGCTTAGTGTACCTTCCTACCCTTGATACCATTTTTCAAAGTTTCAGCTTTTGTTAGTTTTATTTACTACTGTATTCCTATTACCTAGGACAGAGGTTCTCAACAGGGAGTGATTTTGTTCTCCAGGGGACAGATGGCAATGTCTGGAAGCACTTCTTATTGCCACAACTGGGGAGAGAAGAATGCTATTGATATCTAGTGAGTAGAGGTCAGGGATGCTGGTAAGTATCCTACAATGCACAGGATTGTCCTCTGTACCCCCAAACAATGAACTGCACAATTTAAAATGTGCCATGGTTAAGAGATGTCTGGTATATAATGGGTGCTCAATAAATATTTGCTGAATGTCCCTCTTTGTTTATTTTTTTCTTGGTGTTGGCTTTTCTATGCATTTCTAGAAAGGCTGGGTGTAAATATATATAAAATTACTTGATTTTTCTGTTTCCAACTATAGAAAAGAGGATTTAACATACTGTGCCCCAACCCCCATTTTCCAAACACACATCTTCTCTTCTACCCTCTCTCTTTCTATCTTTTTTTAAAATCAGAACTTTGTGAATATTCACAGATGAGCCATAGAGTATACTTGATTACACTGACTTTAATGTAGAATTCTTTGTTTTCCGAGAGCTAATGTTTTCATTTTCTTATTTTTTTATCTACCAGCCACTAATTCATCCTCAAAGACTCCAACAGAGCTGAAAAGTCTCCTCTCTATGTGTTTAAATATATCCCCTTCCCTTCCCCCACATCCCAGGGGCCTTTAATTTTCTTGTTTCAATCTTCTTTTAAATTTTTTATTGTGTTTTAGAAGAAAGTTTACACAGAAAATTAGGTTCTCACTTAACAATTTTTGTACAAATTGTGCCATGACATCGGTTACAATTTTTGCAATGTATCAGTATTCTCATTATTTCCATTCTGTTTTTCCTGATCCTATTTATCTAGCTTCCCTGCCCCTCCTTGACTGTTCATCTTAGCTTTTGAGTAAATGTTGATCATTCGATTTCATACAGTTCATTATTAAGTGAGCAAATTCCTTATGGTCGATATTTATTTTATAGGCTAACCTATAAGGAGACCTCCAGGAGTGGCTTCAGTTACAAGCTAAAAGGGTATCTTAGGGCAATAGTCTCAGGTGTTCCTCTAATTTCTAGTAAGTCTGATCTTTTTTCAGGAATCCGAATTTTGTTCTACCTTTGTCACCCATTCTTTCTGGAACTTTCTGTTGTGGCCTTGGTCAGATTGGTTGGTAGTGTAGCCAGGCACCACTGGTTTGTCTGGTCTCAGGCTAGAAGAGGCTGTGGTTTATGTGGGCTATCAGTACTATGGACTATTTCCTTGAGTCTTTGGTTTCCTTCATTCTCATTTTGCTCTAGATAGGAAGAGATCAATAGTTTTATCTTAGATAGCCACTTGTAAGCTTTTAAGACCTCAGATGACACTCAAACTAGGATGTAGAACATTATCTTTATGAACTGTTAGGTCAATGGATTGAGCTGTTCCATGAGACTGTGGTCCCAAGCCCTTAAACTCAGTAAACCAATTCTGCGTGGTGTTTGGATAGGTCTAGTAAGTCTCCATAATGTAGCCACCTTCCTGCTCCATTCTTAACTGGTTGCTCTCTAAGCAGCTGCATACAGTTTTCCTGGGACTTTGCTTCAACATTATCCTAGAAATTCCCTTTGCTTGCACTTGTGTTGGATCTTCCTGCTTTATCTTGAAGAAGTCCCTCTCAGAATATTCTGACCTTCTTCAGTATGGGTTGGTTGGGCACTAGATTTGCTATCAAGCTCTGTTCTTGGGATTTTACTTCACTAATACCCTGCGAATGCCCCTTTCTTTTGTTGAGTCTTCTGTTTTCTTCAATCTCATGTCTTTTTTCTTGATTAATTCTCTATTGTTGAACATCTATCTAGAACATCCTCCTAAGAAAAACTTCCTAAGAGAGAGTGAATGTGTAGAATATTTCTGGGGATTTACATGCCTAGAAATGTCTTTTGTCTACCCTTACATTGCGTTGGTAGTTTTGATGGTTATTGAAAATCCTTTTTCTTCAGAATTTTGAAAGCATTCTCATATTTTCTCCAGCTTCCAGTATTGCTATTTATTGAGAAATAGCAATAAAAAGTTTTTTGTTTTTTTTTAATAATCTCTGAAAGCCTTTAGAATCTTTTTTTCCTCCTCAGTGTTCTATAATTTCAAGATTATATGCCTTGCTATGGTCCTTTTTGTTTTGTTCATTGAATATGGAAACTTATGTTCTTTAGTTCCAGAAAATTTACTTGTATTATTCTGATTTTCTACCCTCTTCATTTTCTTTTTGTGGAACTCCTATTTTCATATGCTTGATCCCTTAGACTGATTCTTCTTCATTCTTCTCTCTTTTCACTCTACTTTCTGAGACATTACCTTAACTTTACATTACATACAATAATTACACTGAATTTAAAAATTTTACTTTTGTTTTAATTTCCAAAAAGCCTTTTTTTTTTTTTAATATGACTAAGCTTTTATATAGTTTCTTATTCTTGTTTCAGGAATGTATTATTTTCTATTATTTTTTTTAAGACAGAGAATTTTTAAAATGATGTTTTCCTTTGTTCCCTTTACTTCTGTTTCCTATGAGCACCCCATCCATTTATTTCTTCTTCTTTTTCTTTTTTTAATTGTGGAAGCTTTCCTCAAATATTTCATGATCTGTTTTGTTGATTTGTTTAGATGATGATTGGAAACTCAATATGAGTAAGTAAAGCCCATCATTTGGTAGGCTTCACTGAAAGAAAATCTGGTGTAGATTTGACTATTCTATTGGTATAATGTTTAAGTGTTAGTATCTGAAGGTATTTTCTCTTGATCTAGTCAGTGTTCTAGAGAGGAATCCTTTAACCTCCTGCCAGGATGAATGGAGTAAGAGAGAAGTTGGGAAGTTGTCACCATATTCAGGGGGCAGTTTCCCTTAACTCATATGTTTTTAATAGAGTGGTCACCCAGTCCTCAACTGCACCTACTGTCTGAGTTTAAACCCTTTCTGATCAATTGTTTTTAGAGAATAAAATTTCTTGTCCTTTGTCAGGGTCAGGGAAGTAAGCTTGGCTGAATAAAGTAGGAAAGAAGCTTTATGGTTAGCATGTTCCTTTTACAGCTTTTCTACCCAGTCTCTTATTTCTAACTTCTACTGTATGACTACTTTTAGATGTACCATGTGTCTCTAATTTCTGATCCTTTCTAAGGTTCTATAGTCTGGATCACTTTGCTTCTTAATGATTTCTCCTGCTACAGGCTTATGTTTCAGCTTTTTCTGCTCTATTGAGTCTAATAACATACATCTATTTCTAGTTTGCAAAATTGTTGACATTTCATACTGATCTCTTTTCTGTTAGTCTTTATCCTTGTGGTTTATACATTAAAACTTTAAATTATTGCTTTACTTATCATTTTACTGGAGTTTTGGGAGGATAATAAGATAAATGCATATGCATTCCAAGTTTAACAAACAATCCATGGCCCATATTTTTCTGTAGGAAGACTGGCAGAAAACTTATTAGCCAATATGTATATATATATGTGTATATATATATATATATATATACATATATATTTTGTATTTTCTACTTTTTTTTTTAAATTGTGATCTGGGTGAAAATTTACAGAGCAAATACACTTTCCATACAGCAGTTTACATACACTTTGTCTCATGACATTGACCACAGTTTAGCACAATGCAACATCTCCCCTCCCACTTCCTCCCGATAGTTACCTCTTCCCTGTGCCCATCTCTCCATGCACTCCTACCCCCTGAGCTGTCTCCCTGTGCCTAAGCAGCCCTTCTTTCTCTCATGCTTATTCTCTCCAAGGAGTGTATCTACCTCAGGTAAATGCTCAACTGATATGCCTGTCTATTGTTTGGCTGGAAGCCACAGGTGTGCGTTTAATTCCAGACCTGAAGGGTAGCTAGGGGCCATAGTCTCAGTGGTTCCACCAGGCTCCCTCGGGCCAGCAAACCTGTTCCCCACTTTCTTTTTCTTTTTTCTGAGTTTTGTTCCACATTGTTCTCCCTGTCTATCCAGGATCTCCTACAAAGATCCTCTTCCAAGTGGTTGACAGTAGTAGCCGAGCACCATCTATTTCTTCTGGTCTCATAGTCGTATAGGCTGTAGATCAAATGGTGTACCAGTAGCTAGGACTAATTGTTTCCATGAATTTTTGGGTTTTTTGTTAAATTTTTTGTTAAATTTGTTAAATTTTTTGTTAAAAAAATCTGCTTTCTAAGAACATTCAGTAGAGTCTTCTAACAAAAAGATCAAGAGAAAAGAAAGATGAAACTAATTTAGCTAGTCAAAAATTAGAGTTTAGTGAATATAGTATGTGCTGTGTGAAAATAACTGTGTGAAAAGTGTAAAACACTTCAGTAAAATTTTATCTTTTTTTGAGCTGTTTCTTCTCAATTAGCTGCAAAGAGGAATTATTTTTTTCTTTATGTAATCATGAAAATACAATGTATGCATAAAAGTGGCATTTGTTTGTAAGGTAAGGCAACAATGTGAAATAAGATAATTTTAGAATTTTTTGTTGTTGTTGTTGCTATTTTTTAGGACTAAGATGTTGCCTCTTCCCCCATAAAGCACATAATAAATCTGATGAAAATATTAATAGATATGGTTATAAAGTGGACGAGGTAATCCCACAACCTTCCACTATTACTACCCAGAAATGCTAGGCCAGGAGCAGGACATTAGGAAACCACTGAAAAGTAGCACTGATGATGCATCTATTCTAGGGTTAGGAGTGTATGAAGGTGTTGGCCTCTGTCATCAGGGTTTAGGATTTTTGTGGTCACAGGAATAGCAGCTTTATATGATGAGTGTAATAGAACTACACTGAAACTTCATTGTTCTCATTAATCAGGCACAAAGCTTTGAAGTCATCCTTGACATTTCTCTCACATATCCAATCTGTTAGCAACTTCAATGCACTCGACCTTAAAAACATATCCAATGTATTTCATCAAAAACAATAAAATAAATTCTAAAAGTTATATCCAGAATCCAAGCATTTCTCAACACCTGTACTGCAGTAGATCCTCATTTAGAATTACCTATATCTTTACTCCACCACTCATTTGTCAGTTTGTCTCACTGTCATGCCCTTTGTGTTGCTGGGTGCTGGAAGCTATGCAACCAGTATTTCAAATACCAGAAAGGTCACCATGGTAGACAGGTTTCAGCAGAGCTTCCAAACTAAGACAGATTAGGAAGAAGGATGTGGCAGTCTACTTCTGAAGAAAAGTAGTCAATGAAAATGTTATGAATAGCAGTGGAGCCAGAAAATGAGGACCTCAGGTTGAAAGACACTTAAAACACACTAGGAAAGAGCTGCTTCCTCAAAGTGCAGTTGATGTTACCTGTAGTAACCTGGAGTAAGCTTTAGGGACCTTCATTTGCTGTTGTGGCATGACTCAAAATGAAAAGAAATAGCTGCAAACATCCTCTAACATGGAAACTACAAAGTATTAATCTAGGTGAATTGGAAGTCATCAAAAATGAAACTGAACACATAAAGATCTATATCCTAGCCGATGAGTTGAAATGGACTGGTATTGGCCATTTTGATCAGTCATAGTCTAGTAAACAAGGAATGACAAGTTGAAGAGGCATGGTGTTGCATTCATGGGGGTCAAAAAGAACATTTTAAGAGCTATGCTGAAGTACAATGCTGTTAGTGATATAATAATACCCAAAGCATACAAGTAAGACCAACTAATACAATTATTAATGAAATAGAAACAGACCATTAAAGTCAAAGATGAAGAAATTGAAGATTTTTTTTTATCAACTTCTGCAATTTGAAGTTGATCAAACATGCAACTAAGATACACTAATAATTACTGGTGATTGGAACGTGAAAGTTGGAAACAAAGAAGTATCATCAGTAATTGAAAAGTATTGTCTTGGTGATAGAAATGATGCTTGAGGTCTCATAGAATTTTGCAAGACCAACAACTCATTCATTGCAAATATCTTTTTTCAAAAATATAAAGGGCAACTATACACATGGGCGTTGTCATGTGGAATATAAAAGGACCAAATTGACTATATCTCTGGAAAAAGGTGATGGAGAAGCTCAATACCATTAGGCAGAACAAGGCCATCTGACATCAGCAATGATATCCCTTCTTCCATGTCCTTTTCTGAATCTTTTCCCCATACTTACTCAACTATCCACCACTCATCTATCAGTTTGTCGTACTATGGTGGCTTGCATGTGCTGTGAGTCTGGAGATTATGCCACTGGTATTTCAAATGCCAGTGGGGTCACCCATGGTGGACAGGTTTTAGCAGAGCTTCCAACTAAGGCAGACTGGGAAGAAGGATGGAGTCACTCACTTCAGAAAATATTGGCAACTGAAAACCTTGTGAATAACAGCAAAATATTGTCTTGTATATTACTGGAAAATTTTATGAATAATCCTAAAACATTGTCTGATATAGTGCTGGAAGATGAGCCCTCAATTTTGAAGGCACTCAAATTACAACTGGGAGAGAGCTGCCTCCTCAAACTATAGCCAACCTTAATGATTTGGATGGAGTAACATTTTTAGGACCTCCATTTGCTGATGGGGCATGACTCAAAATGGTAAGCAACAGCTTCAAACATCCATTAATAACTGGAATGTGGAGTATACAAAGTATGAATGTAGGAAAATTAGAAGTTGTCAAAAATAGTATGGAACACATGAAGATCATTATCCTAGGCATTAGCTGAAATGGACTGGTATTGGCCATTTTGAATCAGATAATCATATGGTCTACTATGCTGGGAATGACAAATTGAAAAGGAATGGTTTCACATTCATCATCAAAAAGAATGTTTCAAAATCTAACCTGAAGTGCAATGCTCTCAGTGATAGAATACCATCCATACAAGGAAAACCCATTACTACTACTAGCATTCAAAATTATGCAGTAACCACTAAAGCAAAGATGAAGAAATTAAAGATTTTTACCAATTTCTGCAGTTTAAAGTTGACTAAACATGTAATAAAGATGTATTGGTAATTATTGGCAATTCAAATGTGAACATTGGAAACAAAGAAGAATCATCAGTAATTGGAAAATATGGCCTTGCTGATAGAAATGATGCTGGAGATCACATGATAGACATTGCAAGACCAATGACTTATTCATTGAAAATACCTTTTTTCAACAACATAAACAGCAGCTACACATGTGGACTTTGCCAGATGGAATACACAAGAATCAGACAGACTACACCAGCCAGGAGCTGACTGTGGAACAGACCATCAATTGCTTGTATGCAATTTCATGTAGAAGCTGATGAGAATAAAAACCAGTCCATGAGAGCCAAAATATAACCTTGAATATATCCCACCTGAATTTAGAGACCATCTGGAGAATAGATTTGATGCATGGAACACCAATGATCAAAAACCGCATGAGTTGTGGGATGACATCAAGAACATCATACATAAAAAAAGCAAATGTTCACTAAAAAGACAGGAAAAGAAGAAAGACCAAAATGAATGTCAGAAGAATCTCTTACATTTGCTCTTGATCTGAGAGTAACCAAAGTGAATGGAAGAAATAACAAGATAAGAGAACTGAAAAAAGATTTCAAAAGGGCAGCTCGAGAGGAAAATGTAAATTATTATAATGAAATGTGCAAAGATTTGAAGTTAGAAAACCAAAGGGAAGAACACACTCAGATTTCCCAAACTGAAAGAAATGAAGAAAAAGTTAAAGCCTTGAGTTGCAATACTGAAGATTCGATGGGCAAAATATTGACTGATGCAGAAAGCATCAAAAGATGGAATGAGTTCATAGAGTAACTGTACCAAAAAGAATTGTTTGATGTTCAGCCATCTCAGGAGGTGGCATATAATCAAGAACCAATAGCATTGAGGAAGAAGTCCAAGCTGCAAGGAAGGAATTGGTGAAAAACAAGGCTCCAGGAATTAATAGAATACACACTGAGGTGTTTCAACAAATGAATGCAGCACTGGAGACATTTACTTGTTTATGCCAAGAAATATGGAAGACAGCTACCTGGCCAACTGACCAGAAGAGTTCAATATTTGTACCCATTCCAAAGAAAGGTGATTCAACAGTATGGAAATTATTGAACAATATCAACAGAATGTGGAAATTATCAAACAATATAATTAATGTTACTGCAAATTAAATTTTGCTGAAGATAATTCAAAAATGGTTGCAGCAGCATATTGACAGGGAATTTTCAGAAATTCAAGCTGGATTATGAAGAGGATGTGGAATGAGGGATATCATTGCTGATGTCAGATGGATCTTGGCTGAAAGCAAAGAATACCAGAAAGATATTTACGTGTGTTTTACTGACTATGCCATAGCAAATTCCACTGGGTGGATTATAACAAATTATAGATAACATTGCCACGAATGGGAGCTCCACAACACTTAATTGTGCTTATGAGGAACCTCTACATAGACCAAGAGGTTGTGGTTCAAATAGAACAAGAGTATACTGCATGGTTCAATATCAGGAAGGGTGTGTGACAGGGTTGTATCCTTTTACCATTCTTATTCAATCTGTATGCTGAGGAAATAATCCGAGTAGCTAAACTATATGAAAAAGAACATGGCATTAGGATTGGAGGAAGATTTAGTAACAACCTGCGATATGCAGACGGTACAACCTTGCTTACTGAAGTGAAGACTTTCTGACTTGAAGTGTTTCTAATAAAGATCAAAGGCTACAGTCTTTAGTGTGGATAACATCTCAATTTAAAGTAAATGAAAACCCTCACAACTGGACCAGTAAGGAACATCATGATAAATGGAGAAAAGATTGAGGTTGCCATTTTATTTGGATCCACAGTAAACACTCATGGAAGCAGCAGTTAAGAAATCAGACACTGTGCTGCATTGAGGTAATCTGCTGAAAAAGACTTCTTTAAAGTGTTAAAAAGTAAAGATGTCACTTTGATGACTGAGGTGCACCTAACCCAAGCCATAAAATTTTCAATTGCTTCATATGCATGTGGAAGTTGGACAATGAACAAGGAAGACCAAAGAAGAGTTGATGTTTTTGAATTACGGTGTTGGGGAAGAATACTGAAGATTCCCATGGACTGCCATAAGAATGAACAAATCTGTCTTGGAAGAATTGCAGCTTGAGTGCTCCTTGGAAGTGAGAATGGCCAGACTTTGTCTCATCTACTTTGATCATGTTGTCAGAAGGGACCATTCCCTACAGAAGGATATCATGCTTGGTAAAGTGGAAGGTCAGCCAAAAAACAGAAGACCCTCAAGAAGATGGATTGACACCATGGCTTCAACAATGGGCTCAAGTATAGCAAGGATTGTGAGGATGGCACATGACTCGTTCTGTTGTACATAGGGTTGCTATGTTTTGGAGCTGACTCAACACCACCTAACAACAAAACAACATTCAGTCTGTAAACTGAGCAAATAATCTGAGAAGCTGGAGTATATGAAGAAGACTGCTATATCAAAATTGGAGGAAGACTCATTAATAACCTGCAATATGCAGATGACACAACCTTGCTTTCTGAAAGTGAAGAAGACTTGAAACACTTACTAATATAATAAAAATCAATGACTGCAGCCTTCAGTATGGATTATGCTTCAGCATAAAGAAAACAAAAGTCCTTACAACTGGAGCAATAAGCAATATCATGATAAATATAAAAAAAGACTGAAGTTGTCAATTATTTCATTTTGTTTGGATCCACAATTAACCAAAGGAAGCAGCAGTCAAGAAATGAAATAATATATTGCACTGGGAAATCTGCTGCAAGGGACCTCTTTAAAGTGTTAAAGAGCAAAGATGTCACTTTGAGCACTAAGGTGCACCTTGCCTAAGCCATGGTATTTTCTGTCGCCACATATGCATGCAAACACTGGACAATGAATACGGAAGACTATAGAAGTGATGTCTTTCGATGATGGTGTTGGCAAAGAATATTGAATATACTATGGAATGCCAGAAGAATGAACCAATCCATCTTGGAAGAAGTATAGCCAGAATGCTCTTTAGAAATGAGGATGGAGAGACTGTCTCATATACTTTGGACATGTTATCAGTAGGGACTAGTCCCTGGATAAGGACATCATGTTTGGTAAAGTTGCTGGTCAGCAAAAAAAAAAAAAAAAAAGACAGTGTTCTATTGGGAGCTCTGGTAGCATAGTGGCTAAAGCACTTGACTGCTAACCAGAAGGCTGGCGGTTCAAACCCACCAACCACTCCTCAGGAGGAAGATGGGGCAATCTACTTCTGTAGTGATACTACCTCGGAAACCCAAGGAGGGGTCGCTATGAGTCAGATCTGACTCAATGGCACATAACAACAACAATAACACCACCAGTGTTCTATATCCTACTCTGGTGAGTAGCGACTAGGGTCTTAAAAGTTTTGGGCTGCTATCTAAGGTGCAACTATTGTGTCTTCTCATCCAGAGCAAAGAAGAATGAAAAAAAATCTAAGATGCAAAGAAACAATTAGTTGGAATAATTAATGGACCACATAAACCCTATCCTCCATGCCCCTGAGACCAGAAGAGGTAGATGGTGCTGACTTCTCTGAAAGAGAACAAAATAAAATGTGCTGGATAGAGTGGGAGAAACTTAGGGAGCAAAACTCAAAATCATAAAAAAGACCAGGCTTTCTGGTTTGATAGAAGCTGGTGGAACCCCTAAGACTACGGTCCTCAGACATCCTTTAAGCCTGGAACTGAACTTACCCTCATGGCTCTACTTTCAGCCAAATGATAGACAGGCCTATAAGGCAAAAAATAATACCAGGAAAGTATGCATTAATTAAAACAATCAACTATACCAGATCAAAAGGACAGGGATATAGCTAAGAAGGCAGGAAGGGAAGGATGAAGGGAAGTTGTAAACACAGGGAGGAAGTAGGAGGAAGGCTGTTATATTGCTGGCATTGCAATTAATGTCACAAAACAAAATATGCATGAATTGTTGAATGGAAGACCAGTTTACTCTGTAAACTTTCACCCAAATCATGATTTTTTAAAAAAGTGAGAAAAATGGACTGAGAGAGAAAAGTGATTTCTGGTAGAATCAATACGACTTGAGTACATGCATATCTTGCTTCATATGGTTGGCTGTGTTTCTAGAAAACATAAAATGCTATAAGGGAGCTATTCAACCCTTAGTGATTTTTTTTTTAAAAAAACTCTTCTTAAAAGAGATTTTCAAATAACACACAAAAGTAGACCAAATCCTAACACATTTGATCGCTAACTAGTAGGCTGGCGGTTCAAACCCACCAGCCACTCCTTGGAAGGAAGATGGGGCAATCTACTCCGGTAGTGATACTGCCTCAGAAACCCAAGGAGGGGTCATTATGAGTTGGATCCAACTCAGTGGCAGTGAGTTGGTTTCCAGTTTTAACAGTTACCAACTTATGGCAGATTTTGTTTCATTCATACCCCTTTCTACTTCTATACTGCCTTCTAAATTATTCTGAAGAAAATTCTAGACATTATATCATTTCATCCATAATGTAGTATTATCTCTAATAAGTACTTTTAAAAAACATAACCATAATACCATTTTCACACCTAAAAATCCTTAATATCATCTAATATCCAGTTAATCTAATTGCTTCATAAAATTATAAATTTTCTTGAATTAGAATCCAAATAAGGACCACACATTGCAGCTGATAAGCCTTCCTAGCCCATTTGATAGGTTATTCCTCTCTGCTTTTTCCTTGCTATGTATTTCTTGATGAACCTTTGATCTTAATATCAGTAATCTATCTATATCTTTATCTATTAAAAACCAAAACCCAAAACCCACAAACAAGCCAGTTTCTGCTGAGTGGACTCCAACTCATGGTGACTTCTTGTTTGTCAGAGTACAACTGTGCTCCATAGGGCTTTTTTTTTTTT
>NW_006921759.1:3610763-3611320 GCF_000298275.1 Orycteropus afer afer
ATATATATATATATATATATATATATATATATATATTTTATAAAACCATGGAATAGTGACATGGAATTACAGAATGCCTGATATGATTTCGCATTTGACAATTTGTCTCAAAGGTAGTAATCCTATGACTCAGAGCACTGTTTTGGATATCAAGACAGGTGTGAATCACTTACAGTTGTTTGGAGATCAACTGTTTTATTATTGGAAGCATCAAGTCTTTCTTCTCTTTCCAAAACTGCATCAATATTTTGTTTCAAAATATTTGTTACATCAGTCACTTTACTCCTTAGTGAGGAAATTTCACTGTCACTTTGATTTTTATTGTACTTCATCTATGTGGAAGTAAAATAATACATATTTTATTTTCTGTAAATGTAATTTATTACAATATTATTGTAAAAATCAGAACACAAGTGTCAAAGGAACATCTTACTCCTATTTCAGTATAAGGAGTCATCTAAACCTCAAATTTTCCCACCCAAATTTTGCAAAAATCTCCCACATTTGTTAAGGGAATACACGAATATATTCAATAAGCAGTAGAAGCTTTTTTTTTT
>NW_006921759.1:3612030-3615574 GCF_000298275.1 Orycteropus afer afer
TTATAATATTAATAAATAACACAAAGTTGCCCTCTGGGGAGGTTTACCAATTCACACTCTCATGAACAATGTATTTCCCTCCAACACTTAGCAACACAGTGTCTTACCAAATGTTCTGATCTTTGCCATTTGCTGTAGGTGAAAATAATCTCTAAATAGGTTTTATTATGAGTAAAGTTGAACTTCCTTTTTTTTTTTTTTAAAGAGTTACTTGTATTTCTTTTTCTGTGAATTGTTTATATACTCTATTCATTTTTCTATTGGGTTGTTGGTATTTTCCTTTGCATTTATAAGAACATTTTATATATTAAGGAAATTTATCCTTTATCAACAATATCCATCACTCATCTATCAGTTTGTTGTACTGTAGTGGCTTGCATGTTGCTCTGATGTTGGAAGCTATGCTGTCAGTATTTCAAATACCAGCAGGGTCACTGTGTTAGGGTGGGTTCTCTAGAGAAGCTAAATTAGTAAAGCTTATATATACATATAGAGAAAGAGAAATATATCTTAGGAAAATGGCTCACACACTTATAGAAGCTAGCAAGTCCCAAGTTCTTGGATCAAATGTCAAACTGGAGGCTTTTTCTGACTCACATAGCTGCAGAAGCTGATGAGCTCAAGGGTGGCAGGCAGTATACCAGCTGTTGACTCCAATGAATGACGAATCCAAGTTCTTCAGGCCAAATGGTGGATTGTTCACTCACAGTCAGTTGTAGGCAGCACAACAGGATCCCGATCCACAGAAGACTGTCTCTTTTCCCAGGATGTCCATAAACATATTGGAAGCAGGACACACCCCTAGGGAAACTCCCTTTCAACAGACTGGCTGCTCAAAACATATACACCTGATCCCATCATGGGAATAACCCACATCATAAATGCTTAAACCACACAGAATTGTGGTCCAGCCAAGTTGACACACAGTTGCAACTATCACAGTCACCCTTCATGGACAGGTTTCGGTGGCGCTTCCAGACTAACACAGACTGGGAAGAAGGACTTGGTAGTCTACTTCTGAAAAAAATTGGCCACTAAAAACCTTATAAATAGTAGTGAAACACTGTTTGATATAGTGCTGGAAGATAACCCACTTAGGTTGGAAGGCACTCAAAACACAACTGAGGAAGAGCTCTCTCCTCAAAGTTGTGTTGTTATGTGCTGTCGAGTTTGACCCGACTCATAGCAACCCATCCTTGGGTTTCCGAGGTAGTATCACTACAGAAGTAGATTGCCCCATCTTCCTTCCGAGGAGTGGCTGGTGGGTTTGAACCACCAGCCTTCTGGTTAGCAGTCAAGTGCCTTAGGCACTATGCTACCAGAGCTCCCCTCCTCAAAACAGAGGTGACCTTTTAATGAAGTGGATAGAGTAAAGCTTTAGGGACCTTCATCTGCTGATGAGGCACAACTCACAATGAGAAGAAACAGCTGCAAACATCCATTAATAATTGGAATATGGAATGCATGAAGTACGAATCTAGGAAAATTGGAAGTTGTCAAAAATGAAATTGAATGCATAAAGATTGATATCCTAGGCATTAGTGAGCTGACTTGGACTGGTATTGAACCTTGCCAGATGGAATACACAGGAATCAAATTGACTACATATGTGAAAAGAGATGATGTAGTAGAAGCTCAGAATGATCAGTCAGAACAAGGACAAGGGCCAACTATGGAACAGACCATCAATTGTTCAAATGCAAGTTCAAGGTGAAGCTGAAGAAAATTAAAACAAATCCATTACAGCCAAAATACAAACTTGAGTATATCCCACCTGAATTTACAGACTATCTGAAGAATCGATTTGACACATTGAAAACCAATGACCAAAGACTAGACAAATTGTGGGATGAAATCATATATGAAGAAAGTAAACGGTCATTAAAAAGAAAAGAAAGAAAGAAGAAAGGCCCAAAATGAATGTCAAAAGAGACTCTGAAACTTGCTCTTCAAAAGAGAAGGGGTGAAGTGAATGGAAGAACTGATAAGGTAAAAGAGCTGAAGAGAAGATTTAAAAGGGAAGCTAGAGAAGACAAAGTAAAGTATTATAATGAAATGTGCAAAGACTTGGAGTTAGAAAACCAAAAGGAAAGAACACACCCAGCATTTCTTAAGCTGAAAGAAATGAAAAAAAAAAAAAAAAAATTAAAGCAAGTTCCAATACAGAAGGATACTATGGGCAAAATATTGAATGATGCAGGAAGCATCAAAAGAAGATGGAAGGAATTACAGAGTCATTATACCAAAAAGAATTGGTTCAACCATTTCAGGAGGTGGCATATGATCAAGAACCGATGTGACTGAAGGAAGAAACCCAAGCAGTACTGAAGGAAGAAACCCAAGCTGTACTGAAGGAATTGGCAAAAAAATAAGACTCCAGAAACTGACAGAATACCCACTGAGATGTTTCAACAGAAAGACACAATGCTGGAATCCCACACTTGTTTATGCCAAGAAATATGGAAGACAGCTACCTGTACAATTAACTGGAAGAGATCCTTACCTGTGCCCATTTCAAAGAAAGGTGATCCAAAGGAATGTGGAAATTATCAACCAATATCATTAATATCACACACAAATAAAATTATGCTGAAAATAATTCAAACTAGTTGCAGCAGCACATCAACAGGGAAATGCCAATAATTCAAACCAGATTTAGAAGACGATGTGGAATGCTGGATATCACTGTTGATGTCAGATGGATCTTGGCTGAAAGCAAAGAATATCAGAAAGTTGTTTACCTGTGTTTTATTGACTATGCAAAGGCGTTTGACTATGTGTATTGTAAAAAATTATAGATAACATCACAAAGAATGGGAGTTCCAGAATACTTAATTGTGCTCATGAGGAACTTGTACACAGACCAAGAGGCAGTCATTCAAATCGAACAAGGGGTTGCTACGTGGCTTAAAATCAGAAAAGGCATGTGTCGGGGTTGTATCCTTTCACCACTCTTATTCAATCTCTATGCTAAGCAAATAATCTGAGAAGCTAGACTAAATGAGGAAGAATATGGCATCAGGATTGGTGGAAGACTAATTAACAACCTGATATGCAGAAAACACAACCTTGCTTGTGGAAAGTGAAGAAGACTTGAAGCACTTACTGAAAAAGATCAAAGAGTACAGCCTTCAGTATGGATTACACCTCAACATAAAGAAAACTAAAATCCTCACAAATGGAGCAATAAGCGAGATCATGATAAATGGGGAAAACACATTTTACTTGGATCCACAATCAATGCACTTGGTAGTTGCAATCAGGAAATCAGATGCCATATTGCACTGGGAAAATCTGCTGCAAAAGACTTCTTTAAAGTGTTAAAGAGCAAAGATGTCACTTTGAAAACTAAGGTTGTGTTGGATTGGGTTCTCTAGAGAACACAAAACCCAGCAAGTTTATATATATATATATTTATAGAGAGAGAAAGAGAGAGAGAGAAATTTATCTTAGATAAATGGCTCACAAGCGTGTAGAAGCTGACAAGTTCAAGCTGAAAAGTTCGTCTCTGGAGGGGGATGGGGCCCAGGGCCGTCTGGCTTTC
>NW_006921759.1:3621221-3634914 GCF_000298275.1 Orycteropus afer afer
GAAGTATATAGTCCGGAATGCCGTTCTTCCAGTTTGTCCCTGGGATAGTATTACAGGTAGGCCACACCCCTGGGGAAACTCCCCCTAGACTGACCGGCCGCTTAGGACGCAGTCATGTGATCCATCATGGGAACCACCACTCACAACTGGAGTCCAGCCAAGTTGATACATCTTCAACTATCACAAAGGTGCACCTGATCCAAGCCATATTATTTGGGAAAGCTTTATATGCATGTGAAAGAAGGACAATGAATAAGGAAGACCAAAGAAGAACTGATGGATTTGAATTGTGCTTTTGGCCAAGAGTTTTGAAAATACCATGGCCTACCAGAAGAATGAACAAATCTGTCTTGGAAGAAGTACAGCTGGAATGCTGCTTGGAAGTGAGAGTGGCCAAACTTTGTCTCTCATACTTTGGTCATGTTATCAAAAGGGACCAGGGCCTCTTTTACCATGCTTGGTAAAGCATGAATAAGGAAGACTGAGAAGAGTTGATGCTTTTGAGTTGTGGTGCTGGCAAAGAATGCGGAAAGTACCACGGACTGCTAAAAGAACTAACAAATCTGTTCTGGAGGAAGTGCAGCTGGAATGCTCCTTGGAAGAAAGGATGGCCAGACTTCATCTCACCTACTTTGGTCATGTTGTCAGAAGGGACCATTCTTTGAAGAAGGATGTCATTCTTGGTAAAGTGGAGGGTTAACAAAAAGAGGGGAAGGCCCTCAACAAGATGGATTGACTTGGTGGCTGCAGCAATGGGCTCAGGTTTAGTAGGGATCATGAGGTTGGAACAGGACTGGACAGTGTTTTGTTCTATTGTACGTAAGGTTGTTATGAGTTGGAGACAACTTGAAGGCACATAACAACAACAACAAAAAGTAGAAGGTCAGCAAAAAAAGGGAAGACACAATGAGAGGGACTGACAGCGGCTGGAAAGATGGGCTCAACCACAGCAATGATTGTGAGGAATGTTCAGGATTGACCAACGTTTTGTTCTGTTGTGCATATGGTCACTATGAGTTGAAACCTACTCGACAACGACTAACAACCACCACCAAAATATGAGTTGCAATTTTTTTCTCTTATTATTATCATGGTGTTTGCTATGTGGACATTTTTTATATTAGTGGAACTGAATTTGTCCTCTTTTTTAAAATTGTAATTTGGGTGAAAGTTTACATAGCAAATTCATTTTCCATATAACAGTTCATACAGATTTTGTTTCATGACATTGATCGCAATCCCCACAATGTAACAGCTTTCTTCCCACTTCCTCCCTGTGGTTATGTTTTCCCTTTGTCCTTCTTTCCTATGCAGTCCTGCCCTCTGAGCTATCTTCATGTGCAAATACTGCCTTTCTGATCTCCATGGTTGATTGTACCTACTTAGTGTAAATGTTCATCTTACATGTGTGTCTCTTGTTTGGCTGGAAGCCAAGTGAGTGAGTTTAATTCCAGGCCTGAAGGGTGACTAGGGGCCATAGTCTTGGGGTTTCAACAGTCTCTATCAGAGCAGTAAGCCTGGTCTTTCTTTCTTTTCTTTTTTTAATGATTTTGAGTTTTGTTCCACATTTTACTCCCACTCTATCCAGGATCTCTTATGTTGATCCCTTTCTGAGTGGTTGACAGTGGTAGTATGATAGTTGGAGCTCTGTGTCAACTTGGCTGGACCACAATTCTGTGTGGTTTAAGCAATTGTGATGTGGGTTATTCCCATGATGGGATCGGATGTATATGTTTGGAGCAGCCAATCCATTGAAAGGGAGTTTTCCTAGGGGTATGACCTGCTTCCAATATATTTATGGACACCCTGAGAAAAGAGACACTTTTCTGTGCTCTGGATTCTGTTGTGCTACTTACAACTGTCCATGAGTGAACAATCCACCATTCGGCCTGGAGATCTTGGATTTGTCATTCATTGGAGTCAACAGCTGGTATACTGCCTGCCAACCTGGAGCTTGTCAGCCTTTGCAGCTGCATGACTCAGGAAAAGCCTCTAGCTTGACGTTTGATCTAAGAACTTGGGACTTGCCAACTTCTATAAGTGTGTGAGCCATTTTCCTAAGATAAATTTATCTTTCTCTATATGTATATAGGAGTTCTGGTAGCATAGTGTCTAAGGCACTTGACTGCTAACCAGAAGGCTGGTTCAAACCCACCAGCCACTCCTCGGAAGGAAGGCTGGGCAATTTACTTCTGTAGTGATACTGTCTGGGAAACCCAAGGAGGAGTTTGTTCGTAGATGTAATTAGCCACACATTCCATTTCCATTCTGATTCCTAACTCTTCTTCTTCCTCTATTGTTCCAGGCAAATAGAAACCAATTGTTGTACTTTGGAGGGCCACTTGCAGGCTTTTAAGACCTCAGGCACTATACAATGAACTAGGTGGTAGAACAGAAGCAATGAACACATTATCAGGCCAATTAATGGGATGTCATATGAAACCATGGCCCTAAACCTCCAAACCAAGGAATCAAATCCCACAAGATGTTTTGTTGTACATAAGCAGGCTCAGCAGCTACTCTTATTTGTTTTTCCTTGTCATTGTAAATATATCTTTTATACAAGTTTTGCCAATTCAACTCTTTACAGGGATTCTACTTATTGACAGCTATTACATTAGTTGGCTGTGCAACCCTATCTTTAATCAATGTGATTTTTCCATTACTGTAAACTGAAAATCTGTACTCCATAAACAATAATCTCCCTTCCCCTGAGCCCTGGTAATCACTAATAAACTTTGGTTTCCATACATTTGCCTTTTTTTGTCTTTTTAAATAAGTTAGGTCATACAGTATTTGTCCTTTTTTTATTGACTTTATTTCACTCAACATAATGTCTTAGGAAAAAGGAAAAGTAAAGCCAAGACGTCCAGGACAAAGAGAGCAAGCGGCAGAAGGATCTAGGTAAGGGAAGGGACCCAGGCCCCAATCCCCAACCAGCAGGAAAAGTAGAGGAGAAAAGTAAGGAAAGCCAGGGTGTCCAGGACAGAGCAAGCAAGCAAAAGGGATCAGGTAAGGGGAGGGTGGACAGGTTTTGAACAGTTAAGGGAGACAAACTTGCTGTCAGTTTGTTGTGCTTTGGTGGCCTGTTGCTGAGAGGCATGAGGCTGTGCCACCGGTTTGTCAAATGCCAGAGGGGTTGCACATGATGCACAGGTTTCAGCGTGGCTTGCAGACTGAGACAGACTAGGAAGAAGGAAGAGGACATCCACTTCTCAAAGAATTGTTCAGGGAAAACCTTATGAATAGCAGAGAAACACGGTCTGTTACATTACTAGGCAACTATGTAAATAGCCTGGAAACACTGTCTGATACAGTGCAGGAGAATGAACCACTTAGGTTGGAAGGCTCTCAAAATAGGACTGGGAAAGAGCTGCCTCATCAGAGTAGAACCGACATTACTGGTATGGATAAAATAAATCTTTGAGACCTCCATTTGCTGATGTGACAAGACTCAAATTGAGGAAAACAGCTGCAAACATCCATTAATAATCAGAACATGGAATGTACAAAGTATGAATCCAGGAAAACTGGAAGTTGTCAAAAATAAAATGGAACACATAAAGATTGATATCCTAGGCATTAGTGAGCTGAAGTGGACTGAAAATGGCTATTTTGAATCAGACAACCATATGATCTACTGTGCCAGGAATGACAATTTGAAGAGGAATGGCATGGCATTCATTATCACAAAGGATATTTCAAGATCTGTCCTGAATTACAATGCTGTCAGTGATAGGATAATATCCATATGTCTACAAGGAAGACCAGTTAATATGACTACTATTCAAATTTATGCACCAACCACCAAAGCAAAAGATGAGGAAATTGAAGATTTTCATCAACTTCTGCAGTCTGAAATTGACCAGACATGCAGTGAAGATGTGTTAATTATCACTGGTGACTGGAATGCAAAAGTTGAAAACAGAGAGGAATCTCCGGTAGTTGGAAACGTTGGCCTTGGTGACAGAAATAATGCTGGAGATCGCATGATAGGATTTTGCAAGACCAACAACTTATTCATTGTAAATAATGCAAACAGCAGCTATACACATAGACTTCACCAGATGAAATACACAGGAATCAGATTGACTACATCTGTGGCAAGAGGTGATGGAAAAGCTCAATATCTTCAGCCGAAACCAGGCCAGGAACTGATTGTGAAACAGACCATCAACTGCTCATATGCAAGTTCAACTTGAAGCTGAAGACAATTAAAACATGTCCACAAGAGCCAAAATATAATCTTAAATATATCCCTCCTAAATTTAGAGACCATCTAAAGAATAGATTTGATGCATTAAACACCAGTAACCAAAAACCAGAAGAATTATGGGATGAGATCAAGAACATCATCCATGAAGAAAGCAAGAGGTCATTAAAAAGAGAGAAAAAAAAAAAAAAAGACCAAAATGGATGACAGAAGAGACTCTGCAGCTTGCCCTTGAGAGGAGCCAAAACAAATGGAAGAAATGACAAGATAAAAGAGCTGAACAGAAGATTTCATAGAGCAGTTTGAGCAGACAAAGCCAATTACTATAATGAAATGTGCAAAGGTTCGGAGTTAGAAAACCAAAAGGGAAGAACACCCTCAGCATTTCTCAAGCTGAAAGAATTGAGGAAAAAATTCAAGCCTTGAGTTGCGATATTGAAAGATTCTATGGGAAAAATATTGAATGATGCAGGAAGCATCAAAAGAAGATGGAAGGAATACACAGAGTCACTGTACCAAAAGAACTGGTAGATCTTCATCCATTTCAGGAGTTGGCATATGATCAAGAACCAATCGTACTGAAGGAAGAAGTCAAAGCTTCTTCACTGAAGGAACTGTCGAAGAACAAAGCTCTAGGAATTGACCGAATACCCATTGAGATGTTTCAACAAACAGATGCCTCACTGGAGGCACTCATTTGGTTATGCCAAGAGATTTGGAAGACAGTTACCTGGCCAACTGACCGGAAGAGATCCATATTTGTACCCATTCCAAAGAAAGGTGATCCCACAGAATGTGGAAATTATTGAACAATATCATTAATATTGCATGCAAGTAAGATCTTACAGAAGATAATTAAAAAACGGTTGCAGCAGTATACTGACAGAGAACTTCCAGAGGTGCAAGCTGGATTCAGAAGAGGACGCGAAACAGGGGATATTAATGCTGATGTCTGGTGGATCTTGGCTCAAAGCAAAGAATTCCAGAAAGATGTTTACTTGTGTAACCTATGTTTACCTATGCAAAAGGTAAAGATGTTTACCTATGCAAAAGCATTTGATTGTGTGGATCATAACAAATTGTGGATAATATTGAGAAGAATGGGAATTCCAGAACACTTGATTGTACTCATGAGGAACCTGTGCATAGACCAGGAGGCTGTCATATGAACAGAACAAGGGGGCACTGTATGGTTTAGTGTCAAGAAGGGAGTGCATCAGGGTTTTATCATTTCATCATACTTACTCAAGCTATATTCTGAGCATATAATCCGAGAAGCTGGACTATATGAAGAAGAACGTGGCATCAAGATTGGAAGAAGCATCATTAACAACCTGTGATATGCTGTCAATACAACTTTGTTTGCTGAAAGTGAGGATGACTTGAAGCAATTACTGATGAAGATTGAAGAATACGGTCTTCCATATAGATTACATTTCAATATAAAGAAAACAAAAATCCTCACAACTGGACCTATAAGCAGCATCACAATAAATGGAGAAAAGGTTGAAGTTGTCAAAGACTTCACATTGCTTGGTTCTACAATTGACGCCAATGGAAGCAGCAGTCAGCACATCAGACCATGTATAGCACTGGGCAAGTTGGCTGCAAAGGACCTCTTTCAAGTGCTGAGGAGCAAAGATGTCTCCTTGAGGACTAGGGTGCGCCCAACACAAGCCATGATATTTTCAGTTGCCTCATATGCATGTGAGAGCTGGACAATGAATAAGGAAGATCAAAGAAGAATTGACACTTTTGAGTTGTGGTGCTGGCAAAGAATGCTGAAAGTACCAGAGACTTCTAAGAGAACTAATAAATCTGTCCTGGAGGAAGTGCAGCCGGAATGCTGCTTGGAAGTAAGAATGGCCAGACTTCGTCTCACCTACTTTGGTCATGTTATCAGAAGGGACCATTCCCTGGAGAAGGATGTTATGCTTGGTAAGGTGGAAGGTCTACGAAAGAGTGGAAGGCCCTCAACGAGATGAATTGACAAATTGGCTGCGGTGATGGGCTCAAGTATAGCAGGGATCATGGAGCTGAAACAGGACCAGGTGGTGTTTCTTTCTGCTGTGAATAGGCTCACTGTGAGTTGAAGATGACTGCAGCTAACAACAACAACAACAACAACATGTCTTCAAGGTCCATTTGTATTGTAGCATGTATCAAGACGTCATTGTTCTCACTGGCTGAGTAGTTTTTCATTCAGTTTTGAAAGATAGTTTTTCTGGAAAAAATTTTGGTTGACTATTGCTTTCACCACTTTTAATATATCATCTCACTGCCTTCTGGCCTGCATGAATAGAAATTTCTTGAAATATCTTGAAGCAATACATTTCCCTTGAATTGCCACGAGGCTCTGCTGATAGTCTAATTATGGTTCCTTTTGATACTTTCTCTGCTCTTAGGTTGCTTGATAATTTTCTTTTTGATACTGTGCAATTTTACTATGATGTGGCTAGGTGCAAATTTGATTTTATTAATTATTATTGGTATTAGTTGCACTTTTTGAATGTGCAGATGGTGTCTAAAAATTCTGTAAAAAATCTTTCCATAATGCCTCATCTTCATTCTTTTAAGACTTGTAGAACTTTAATTAGATTTAAGATAATCTTTTTACTTTAACCTCCATGTCTTTTAACCTATCTTTCATATATTCGTCTGTGTCTTCCCTACATAATTCCTTTGAATCTATGTTCTCATTCATTAATTCTCTTTTCATCTCTATTTAATCTTTTTTTTTTTAATTTAAAATATCTAAGTTCTTCTTTGAATAAATTTTTAAGTTTGGAACTATTTTAGAGGAATAGAAAAGCTGCAAAGTTAGTATAGATAATTCCTTTGTACCTCTCATCTAGTTTGTTTCCCTAATACTACCATCTTGTATTATCATGGTATAATTTTTTAAAAATAAGAAAAACATTGGTGCATTACTATTCACTCAACCAAAGACTTATTTAGATTTCATCAATTTACTCTTAATGTCCTTTTACCATTCCAAGATCCAGTCCAAGGTACTGCACTGCTTTGTTGTCATGTCCCCTAATCTCTGGTCTGTGACAATTTCTCAGTCTTTCCTTGTTTTTCATGATCTTGACAATTTTAATGAGTATTGGTCAAGTCTTTCAGAGAAAATCTCTCAATTTGGCTTTGTCTGGTATTTTTCCTGAGGTTATGAGTTTTTGTAAAAAACATAGTGATGAAGTGCCTTGTTATCACATCATATCAGGAGGTTCATCATATCCATGTGTCATTACTGGTAATGTTAACTTTGATCACTTGGTTAGGTAGTGTTTGCCAGGTTCTTCCATTGTAAAGTTACCATTTTTCCATTTCTATACTTTATTCTTTGGAACTGAGTCACAATGTTCATTCTACACTCAAGCTCCACTTCTGGAAGGGAAATACCTACATATATCATCTGGATTTCTTCTGTAAGAAGAAATTTTAAGTTTTCTCCTCCATTTATTTATTCAATCATTTAGTTATTTAATGTAGACTCATATACATTTGTTTTATACTTTGAATTATAATCCAATAGTATATTATTTGTATTTTTGCTCAAAGTGTTCCACCTTTGGCCATTGAGAGTTCATTCATTGGCTCCTGTGTCTTTTGACATATCCTTATCCTTTTGCTTTTAATTTACTGCATTTAAAATTTATCTTACTTTTCATTTGTAAAATTGTATTTTTTCAAAACTGCTTAGTAATTTTTCTTAGTATTGTGTTATTTGATCATATTTCTTGTCTTGATTTCAATTATTTAAACATATTAAATGTGTATCTTTTATTATTCTATAATCTAAAATCTTGAGCCTTTGAGGAGCTGATTCTGTGGTTCATTACTGTGGCTATTGCTCATTATATATTATTCCCTTGTGTGTTTCATGATTTTAGACCATGAGCACATCTTTCTTGGAACTTCTTATGAAGCCCACCTTTAAGTTGTGTTTCTCACACATTTCTCCAAAAGGATCTGCATTTTCTTCTGCTTGCCACTAGGGTGTGCAATCAATCTAAAACCAATTTAAAACAAATTCCTCACTTGAGATTTTTCAAGGCCACACAGAAGTGCAAATTTGGACCACAACTGCATGAAGACTGGTTTATGGTTATAAATTCTCTTGGCAGATTTTTTTTTTTTTTCCTTTCCCTAAGTCCCAAGGTCAGGAGAAGGAAGTTTCCTTGTTGTAGGATGGGTTTATTTCTAGCTCACCCTTTTACTGTGGTACATCTTTGGAGTCAAAGCTCTGTGCAGGGGTATTTCCTATTAGACTTTTCTTCTGGGGGGGGGGATTTAGGCTTTGTTTTCTAGTCCTTGTAGCTAGAATAGCTACTAAAAGGAAAACTCAGGGTAAAGAGGTATCTGCAGATTCCTTCACGGTGAGAGTTAGGTTCTGTGATTTTAAAATATTTTATTTTGATTTTTGTTTATGTGGATTAACTTGCTTTCTTTCTAGTACAACAATGAATTAAATTTATTATTTTTTTTTAAAAAGCATTTTTTAATTTATTTTTCAAGGGGAGGGATAATCAAGGTATTTGCCATATTGCTGTAATGGAATTATTTTCTCTAAATATTTAGCATTGTGGCAAAGACGCTTGCCTGCTAACCGGACGGCTGGCAGTTCAAACCCACCAGCCACTCCTCGGAAGGAAGGTTGGGCAATCCTACTTCCGTAGTGATACTGCCTCGGAAACCCAAGGAGGGGTCGCTATGAGTCAGGGCCGACTCGACGGCACATAACAACAACAACAACAAATATTTATTGAGAGTTTAGTGGGTACTTTGTGAGGTCCTGGGATACAGTGGTGGAAAAAAAAAAAAAAGACACTATTCCTGTTATATGAAGCTTACAGTCTAGTGAGGAGGGAAGACAATAAAATTATTACACTGATAAGTTTATAATTATAACCTTAAATAATTGTTCTGAAGGAAAAGAACATTGTTTTATGAATACTTCACAACCTGTGGTAAAAGAAACTTGGCTGAAGAGCTGGAAAGCTATATGAAGGATGAGCAGTATTAACTAGGTAAAATGGGGGAGAATAGAGCAGAAGAGAGTATTTAGGGCTGTTTGGTAAAAAAAGACCATAGCGTATTTATGGAATTAGGGGAAAGCTATTCTTACTGGAGTGTACAGAATCAGCCAAAGAATTACAGGTGATGAGGTTAGAGATGAGTAGGGGCAACGCATGGCTTTATTTGCCATGGTTATGTTTGATCCTACACCATAATGCATAAATTGCCTCTGGACATGGACTTTAAATTCACTTATGCATTACTATAACACTCTATTCAGGTGGATTTTTATCACTGTTTCAACATGCTGTTGAGTGAAAAGCATGATAAAACAAACAGTCAGACAGACTTTGGTTCAAATTCTTGCCTACACCACTTAGCTACTTGACCTTGTTCAAGTTATTTCATTAGTCTGAACCTGTTTTATTATTTATAAAATGGTGAACATAATACCTAAAGAGTTGTAATTATGCAACCAAGTGCATTGAGAGAGAGAATCACCAGGCCTGTGGGCTCGGGACCACAGTCTTGGGGAACATCATGCTCAACTGGCACAACATAGTACATAAAAATCTTGTTCTACACCCCACTTTCCACTTTACCTATTTGGTGAGTAGTGACTGTGGTCTTAAAAGCTTTTGAGTGGCCATTTAAGATGCAACTATTGGTTTCTTCTCTCCTGGAGCAAAGAAGAGTGAAGAAAATAAAAGTAATTTGAAATAATTAGTCCAAAGATATGATGGACCATGAAGACCTCAGCCTTCACAACCCTGAGATGGAACTAGATAGTGCCTGGCTACCAGCCAACAACTTGGAAAGGGATCAAAACTGGAGATCCTGGTTAGAGTGGGAGGAAAAATGTGGAACAAAATTCAAGAACACAAAAATGACTAGAATTACTGGACAGATAGAGATTGGTGGAACCCATGAGACTATGGCTCCAGGTTATCCTTCAGGCCTAGATGTAGACACACTTCCATGAATTGGCTCTCATCCCAACAGCAGAAAGACCTACGTGCAGACCATCTACCCCAGGGAGATGCAATTACCTAACCTAGGAAGATGCATCCCTTACATCAATCAACCATGAGGCATCCGAGGGGTAGCATTCACACAGAGGAAAAGCTGGACACATAGGAATGCATAGATAAGAAGGGCACAGGGTAGGGGTAGTCATAGGGAGGAGAGTGGAGGAAAGGTTTTTGTGGTTGGGGATTGTAATTGGGGCTGTGAAATCAAATGTGCATGAGCTGAATTGAATATAACATAAATCTGCTTTCTAAATTTGCACCCAAAGCACAATAATAATAATAAAAAAAAAAACAAATAAGGAGTTGTCATTATGATTGAGATTATATACATGTAAAAAAAATACACACAGATGTATGTGGGTGTAGGTATGCATGTGTTCAAACATAACAGTTGCTCCATGGGAGGAAGATGAGGCAATCTACTTCTGTAAAGAGTTACAGCCCTGGAAACCTAATGGGGGTCATATAGGTGGAAAAGACAAATAGATTGGTGAACAGAACAGAGTCAAGCAACTGACTATAATATATGAACAAAGTTGGAGAAAGGATTTAATAAATTATGTTAGAACAATTAGATATTAATTTGGGAAAAAAAATTATGTCTGAACTCTACCTCATTCCATGCACAAAAATTAATTCCAAACAGATTAAAGATAGTGATTTTTTTTAAAAAAGGACACAAAACTCTGAAGAAAGAAATAGAAAACAAAATTAAGGAGATTACTTTTATAATATTAGAATGAAGACCTTTTAAAGTCTGACAAGAGGTTCAGAAAGTGCAATAGTAATGACAGATTGTTGTTGTTAGGTGCCATTGAGTTGATTCCAACTCATAGCGACCCTATGTACAACATAACGAAACACTGTCTTGTCCTGGGCCATCCTCACAATCCTTGCTATATGCTTAAGCTCATAGTTGCAGACACTGTTATCAGTTCATCCTGTTGAGGGTCTTCCTCTTTTTCTCTGACTTTCCACTTTACCAAGCATGATATCCTTCTCCAGGGACTGGTCCCTTCTGACAACATGTTCAAAGTAGGTGAGACAAAGTTTGGCCATTCTCACTTAGGAGCATTCTGACTGCACTTCTTGCAGGATAGATTTGTTCGTTCTTTTGTCAGTCTATGGTATTTTTAGTAATCTTTGCCAACATCACAATTCAAAGGCATCAATTCTTTTTCAGTCTTCCTTATTCATTGTCCAGCTTTCACAACATATGAGGTGACTGAAAATACCATGGTTTGGGTTAGGCACACCTTAGTGTTCAAAGTGACATCTTTGCTCTTCAATGCTTTAAAGAGGTCTTTTGCAGCAGATTTGTCCAGTGAAAAACGACATCTGATTTCTTGACTGCTACTTCTATGAGTGTTGATTGTGGATCAAAGTAAAATGAACTCTTTGACAAATTCAATCTTTTCCCCATTTACCATGATGTTACTTATTGGTCCAGTGGTGGGGATTTTTGTTTTCTTTATGTTGAGGTACAATCCATACTGAAGACTATAGTCTTTGATCTTCATCAGTAAGTGCTTCAAGTCCTCTTCACTTTCAGCAAGCAAGGCTATGTGATCTACATATCATAGTGTGGTGGTTAAGTTTGTGTGTCAACGTGGTTAGGCTTGGTTGTGTGCCTGGGCAGCTGGATATAGTATTCCCCATGACGAGACTGGTAATCAACTCCATGGTGGGATCCACTGGGAGCAGGTGAGTAGCTGCCTTTGGGTATGTGGTCTGCTTCCCATATATAAGAAACAGCTTTGGGAATGGTCTCTAGCTTATGGCACACTTGAACCCTGCATGTACCTGTGTCGTTGTTCAGCACCCTGCCATGCTCTGCCAACCTTGGGACTTTCAATGGACTTGAATGAATGGCCTGCCATGTGCTTTGGTAACATTGGGGCTGTGCCTTTTTACTTGTCAACCTTGGGCTTGTCAGCCTCAGCAGCCAGCAGCTGTCTGAGTGAAGAAAAGCCTCTAGCTCCAGTGGGCCAGGAGCAGGAAGCAGAGCTGAAGCCCAAGGCTGAGGGGCTTTCACCCAGCCCCTAGAGCCTGCACTTTGAACTTGGACTTAAAGCCTTCAAATTGCAAGAATAATCTCCTGTTTGTGAAGGCCATCCCATTTGTGGTATATTCTTGTCAGAATGGTACTATGTAATCAGAACACACAGGTTGTTAAAGAGTTTTCCTCCATTCCAGATGCCACATTCTTCTTCATACAGCCAACTTCTCTGATTATCTGCTAAGCATACAGACTGAGTAAGTATGGTGAAAGGATACAAACCTGACACATTCCCTCCCTGGTTTTAAACCATGCAGTATTCCCTCATTCTGTTCAAATGATAGTACGTGCACAGGTTCCTCATGAGCACACATAACGAACTCACTGCCGTTGAGTTGGATCTGACTCATAGCGATCCCTCCTTGGGTTTCCTAGGTGGTATCACTATGGAAGTAGATTGCTCAACCTTCCTTCCAAGGAGTGGCTGGTGGGTTTGAACCAACAGCCTTTTGGTTAGCAGTCAAATGCCTTAGGCACTATGCCACCAGAGCTCCTATGAGCACACAAAGTATTCTGGGATTTCCATTCTTCTCAATGTTATCCATAATTTGTGATGATCCACACAGTCAAATGTCTTTGCATAGTCAATAAAGCATAACTAAACATCTTTCTGGTATTCTTTGCATCTGACATCAGTAATAATACCCCTCATTCCACATTCTCTTCTGAATCCAGCTTGAATTTCTTGAAGTTCCCTGTCAATATAGTGCTGCAGCCATTTTTTGAATTATCTTCAGCAAAATTTTTCTTGCATGTGATATTAATGATATTGTTTGATAACTCCCACATTCTTTTAGATCATCTTTCTTTGAAATGGGCACAAATATGGATCTCTTCCAATCAGTTGGCTAGGTAGCTGTGTTCCCAGTTTCCTGACATAGATGAGTGAGGGCCTCCAGAGCTGCATTCATTTGTGGAAACATGTCCGTGGTTATTCCATCAATTCCTGGAATCTTATTTTTCACCAATTCTTTTAGTGCAGCTTGTATTTCTTCCTTCAATACCCTTGGTCCTTGATCGTATGCTACCTCCTGAAATGACTGAACACTGACTAATTCTTTTGGGTACAGTGACTCTGTGTATTCTTTCCATCTTATTTTGATACTTACTGCATCATTCAACATTTTGCCCATAGAATCCTTCAATATTGCAATTCAAGGCTTGAATTTTTTCTTCAGTTCTTTCAGCTTGAGAAATGTCAAGTGTGTTCTTCCCTTTTGGTTTTGTAATTTCAGGTCTTTGCACATTCCATTATAATACTTTAGTCTGCCTTCTCAAGTTACCCTTTGAAATCTTCTGTCCAGCTCTTTTATTTCAACATTTCTTCCATTTGCTTTAGCTACTCTCCATTCAAAAGCAAGTTTTAGA
>NW_006921759.1:3635594-3636107 GCF_000298275.1 Orycteropus afer afer
ATGCTTCTTATTTGTTTCCAACTTTCACATTCTAATCACCAGCAATAATCAATACATTTTGATTGCAAGTTTGGTCAATTTCAGACTGCAGAAGTTGGTAAAATTCTTCAATTTCTTCAACTTTGCTTTGGTGGTTGGTGTATAAATTTGAATAACAGTCATACTAACTGGTCTTCTTTGTAGGCATATGGATATTATCCTATCAGCAATAGCACTATACTACAGGATAGATCTTGAAACATTCTTTTTGATGATAAGCATGATGCCATTCATCTTCAATTTATCATTTTCTGTCATAGGAAACCATATGATTGTTTGATTCAAAATAGCTAACATCAGCCCATTTCAGCTCACTAATGCCTAAGATATTG
Organism: Orycteropus afer afer; assembly: GCF_000298275.1. NCBI lineage: Eukaryota > Metazoa > Chordata > Mammalia > Tubulidentata > Orycteropodidae > Orycteropus > Orycteropus afer. Next base: position 3,635,966 of record NW_006921759.1, read on the forward strand.
ATCTTTATGGATTCCATCTAATTTTTTTTATTTACATATTGTGAATTGGGTGAAGATTTACAGAGCAAATTCACTTTCCATACAGCAGTTCACATATACTTTCTCTCATGTCATTGACCACAGTTTACCATAATGCAACAGC
>NW_006921759.1:3640011-3641180 GCF_000298275.1 Orycteropus afer afer
GATTATCTTCTGTGTCTGTGTTAATTGGTTTCCCTTTTCTTTGTTGAAGAGGGTCTGTGCAGTCCTTCTGCCTAGTCCCCCATCTTCCATATTCTGATTATTAATGGATGTTTGCAGCTGTTTCTTCCCATTTTGAGTCATGTCACATCAGCAAATGTAAGTCCTAAAAGCTTTATGCCATTCACATAATTAAGGTCGACTCTACTTCGAGGAGGCAGTTCTTCCCCAGTTGTATTTTGAGTGCCTTCTGACCTGAGGGGCTCATCTTCTGGCATGAACAGACAATATTTCCGGGCTATTCATAAAATTTTCCAGTAATATATGACAAGTGTTTCACTGCTATTCATAAGATTTTCATAGGCCAATTCTTTGAGAAGTGGATGGCCCTTTCCTTTTCCCAAGTCTGATTTTGTCTGGAAGCTCCACTGAAACCTGCCCACCATTGGTGACCCTGCTGGTATTTGAAATACCAGTGGCATAGCCTCCAGCCTCACAGCAACACGCAAGCCATCACAGTATGACAAACTGGCAGTCGAGTGGTGGATTTGACTGTATGGATCATAACAAATTATGGGTAACAATGGGAATAATAGGAATTCCAGAACCTTAATTTTGCTCATGAGGAACCTGTACATAGACCAAGAAGCAGTCATTTGAGCAGAACAAGGGGATACTGCATGGCTTAAAGTCAGGAAAGTTGTGTGTCAGGGTTGTATCCTTTCACCATACTTACTCAATCTGTGTACTGAGCAAGTAATCCAAGAAGCTGGACTATATAAAGAAGAATGTGGCATCAGGATTGGAGGAAGACTCATTAATGACTTGTGATATGCATCTATGCTTTGTTGAAAGCAAAGATGACTTGAAGCACTTACTGAGGAAAATCAAAGACTACAGGCTTCAGTATGGATTATATCTTAAATAAAACCAAATTCCACCAACCCACTGACACTGAGTTGATTCTGACTATTAGCAACCCCATAAGACAGAGTATAGCTGCCCCATAGGGTTTCCATGGCTGTAAATCTTAAGAGTCTGAAAACCAAAAAGGAAGAACACGCTCAGCATTTCTCAAACTGAAAGAACTGGAGAAAAAATTGAAGCCTCGAGTTGCAATATTGAGAGATTCTATGGGCAAAATATTGAATGATGCAGGAAACATCAAGAGA
>NW_006921759.1:3643245-3644517 GCF_000298275.1 Orycteropus afer afer
AAATGACATATTGCATTGGGCTAATCTGTTGCAAAAGACCTCTTCAAAGTGTTAAAAAGCAAAGATGTCACTTTAAGGACTAAGGTGTGCCTGACCCAAGCCATGGTCTTTTCAATCACCTTATATTTATGTGAAAGCTGGACAATGAATAAAGAAGACTGAAGAATTGTTGTCTTTGATTTTTGGTATTAGTGAAGAATATTGAATATATCATGGACTGCTAGAAGAATGAACATGTGTCTGGAAGAAGTACAGCCAGAATGCTTCTGGCTTCTTACGTCTTAAGTGAGGATGGCAAGACTTCATCTTGAATGCTTTCAATATGTTATCAGGAGCAACAAGTCCCTGAAGAAGGACATCTTGTTTGGTATAGCAGAGGGTCAGCAAAAAAGACCTTCAATGAGATGGACTGACACAGTGGGTGTAATAGGCTCAAACACAGCAACAATTGTGAGGATGGTGCAGGAATGGGGATGTTTCATTCTGTTGTAACATAAGAGTCACTATGAGTTGGAATCAACTTGACGATTCCTAACAATAACAACTTAAAAGATTAGAGTAAGAGAAATTCGCCTGCTAACCTTGACAAAGCAAGTAGCCATACTGAGGAAGCTCACAGGGCCAAGAACTGCCATGTAGCCTCTAGGACCTGAGGGTGGCCCCCAAGTGACAGCCACCAAAAAGCTGCATCTCCTAACCACACAGCGCAAGGAAATGATTTTTGCCAACAATCTGAAAGAGCTGGAAACAGATTTTTTCCTAAAGTCACTAAATGACAAGGTAGTGTGACAACTTTAGTAGTTTGTGAGACCCTAAGCAGAGGATCCAGCTAGCTGGCCTAGACTCCTATGAAAATTTTAAGGTATTACATATGTGTTATTTTAAGCCACTAAGTTTGTGGTAATTTGTTATGCAAAAACAGGTAACTAGCACAAGTATACTTAAGAATATATATATTTTTAAAATGCATTTTATTGAAATATAATTTATGTACAGTGAAATACACAAAACTAAAGTGACATGGTCAATGCATATATATATATATATATATATATATATGTATGTATATTTTGCAGTGTTCCCTCCCCTCCCCTCCCACCCCTGACAACCAACAAAGTTTCCCTCCATATATAAACCTTTCCTTCACCCTCCACAACAATGAACTAATACTATATTTGTCCTTCTGTGCTTGACTTATTTCATTCAGCATAATGTCCTCCAAGTTCATCCATATTATGTAGTGTTTTGCAGACTGTACATTATTCTTTAGTG
>NW_006921759.1:3646352-3647652 GCF_000298275.1 Orycteropus afer afer
CGTATTCCTCATGGATGTGTTTTGGGTCTGTATGCTGGTCCCTTTTTTCTCCTGCTTTATCTTGCTTCTTTGTGTGGACTGTGATGCTCTGTTGTCTCTGAGGCATTGTGATGTTTTTGTGTTTATATTTAATTGGTGATTATATGTTGGGGTGACTTGCCCACAATTTTCATTTTCTTTGTTGTGTTTGTATGTTATCTATACAGGCAGGGTACTGTGCTTTTAATGTATGTTTTCCTTAGCTTTTTTCCCCATGCAATTTATTTGCAAAAGAAATTGGGTCATCTTGCAGAGTTTCTTGTATTCTGAATTTTGCTGATTGCTTCACTAAACTCTCTATATCCCGTAATCTGGCAGTTAGATTTAAAGGCTTGGTCAGCTTCAGTTTGCATGTTCTGGGAAATAATACATAAGACGTGTGCAGTGTACTACTCATTACATCACATCTTGTTGTTATGTGCTGTCGAGTAAACCTGACTCATAGAGACCCCTCCTTGGGTTTCCGAGGCAGTATCACTACGGAAGTAGATTGCCCAACCTTCCTCCCGAGGAGTGGCTGGTGGGTTTGAACTGGCAGCCTTCTGATTAGCAGTCAACTGCCTTAGGCACTACACTACCAGAGCTCCCTACATGACATCAGGAAGCATAAAATGACTGTCTCTCTTTTCATAAGCTTAAGAATGGCCTTAAGTATCCTGAGTCTGACTCATCCATTATGAAGTTCCTTATCCACTTGTCCTCTAATGTTTTTATTAGTCATTTATTTTATGATATTTAGATCCATTACTTCATTAGAGATCGAAAATTGTGATCTTTTATTATCCCTTCTTTTTATTAGCTGGAATACTTCTATAAGTATTAGCATTCTATAAGAGTAGCAGGCCAGAAGAGCAGGGAAGTGGATAAAAGCCTTGAGCCCCAGGCTCACAGGTGAGGAGACACAATGCAGGGACGCCAGAGTAGCAGGCCAGAAGAGCAGGGAAGGGGATAAAAGCCTTGAGCCCTAGGCTTACAGGTGAGGAGAGACAACGCAGGGACGCCAGAGTAGCAGGCTGGAAGAGCAGGGAAGGGGATAAAAGCCTTGAACCCGATAGAAGAGCAATCAGCCGAAGGGATTAGGTGAGGAGGAGAAACTCAGGCCGCCCAGAGTAGCAGGCCGGAAGAGCAGGAGAAAGGGGATAAAAGCCTTGAACCCAGACAGAAGAGCAGTCAGCCCCAGGGTTACAGGTGAGGAGAGACAACTCAGGGACGCCCAGAGTAGCAGGCCAGAAGAGCAGGAGAAAGGGGATAAAAGCCTTGA
>NW_006921759.1:3651001-3656779 GCF_000298275.1 Orycteropus afer afer
GGGCAGTGTTTCATTCTGCTGTGCATGGGGTCGCTATGAGTCGGAAATGACTCGACGGCACTTAACAACAACAACAACAACAACACTTCTATAAAGAAGTATTATAGGTAATACTTCTGCTTACCAGAAGGCTGGCAGTTCAAACCCACCAGCCACTCCCCGGAAGGAAGGTTGGGCAATCTACTTCCATAGTGATACTGCCTCGGAAACCCAAGGAGGGGTTGCTATGAGTCGGATCTGACTCCGTGGTAATGGTTGCTTTTTTTTTTTTGCTAGATCCATTACTTCATTAGAGATCGAAAATTGTGATCTTTTATTATCCCTTCTTTTTATTAGCTGGAATACTTCTATAAAGAAAAGAACCTTGCCCATCAACTATTTGTTTACTCTGAGGTACAGTTAATATAAGAAAATCAGAATAAATGCTTGATCCTTTCCTTTTGTTTATCAGTTTTCAGGTAGAAGTCAATCTTTAGTATCTTCCAAAAGTATCTGATGAGGGATTTTCTCCCCTTTGGTCGTATCTAGGATCTCATGGAGTTTAACATATTGATGTGTTAACAACATCCACCTCAGTTAGTATTCTTTTTGATGTTCAAATTATTCCATCATTATCCAGTGACAGCTTTTTCAAGTTGGTTCCTAAAATCTTCTGACAACAGTACAGCAGTTCTTGATAGCTTCTCTGTTTCTGATAGGAGAAAATGTTTCTGGCTTATATGTTTCCTGTCCCAGACTTGGAATCAGGCCTGGATTCTTTTTTTTGGAAAATGGTAGTTAGATACTATAAACTAGACACTAATAGAGCTCAATGCTACCACGTTAGTCATTGTTTCTAGGCTCTTTGAACGGATACACTAGAAGACATAACTCCCCTCCCCAATATCATTGTTCCTACTGATATTTTCAATAAAATTTGGTATTGAAAAGTTTTACTTAACTCCTTTGATTTTATATTTGTAACCTTTCTTGATGAAAATTTTGAGTTTTCAACAAGATTAACTCAATTGTTCAAAGTAATATATTGATATTTATATCAACTAGTTTCAGAATAGCAATATCAGTATTATTACTAACAATGTGGCTCTTGAAAAATATTTTATGATTTATCTGTAGTTCTTTTTGACATTAGGATATAATCACACTAGTATATATAATCAAATTACTATGTTTTAAAGTCACTTGAAATAATTTTTACTGTCTTTTAAGCTATCACCTCAATATTACCTGTTTTTAGTTTATCCTTCTCTTGCTTTTTATTTATTTTTACCATATACAAACAAATAAATATATTTATATTTATTTCTTCTTTCTTAAATGTTTGTATGTAAGAATACCAAAACCAAACCACTGCTATCAAGTTGATTCCAACTCATAGCAACCTCTACTGGGTTTCTGAGGCAGTAAACCTCTATGGAAGTAAATTGCCCCATGTTCCTTCCATGGAGTGGCTGGGGGTTTGAACCACCAACATTGTGGTTAGCAGTCATATGCCTTAGGCACTGCACCACCAGAGCTCCTGGTTATGACTAGGTTACTATTACTATAGCAGGTTACAATACATCCTTTATCTTGCTTTTTTTCACTTGTCAATATATTATGGATATTATTTCTAATCCTTATATAGAAATAATCTCATTCATCTTTACAGCTCTTAACTCATAATTCCTGACTTGTCAGCTGTAATACACTGTTTAGGAGTACAATTTGAGGTTACGTACCATATACTTTCCTAATACTTGTTGAAAATCAGCAGCAACTGCATTTGAAGGAGAAAAATGTTCTTGTGACATCAAAGGATTTTTCATAATAGTATCACTAACCTGGGGAAATCAATGGAAATATTTAACCTCTATAAGTAATTTCAATTGGAGATTTACAGAGAAAATATTCTTGAAGGAAAGTTGGGCAGAAATCTAGAAATAAAAGAAACCACATTTCTGCTTTTTGGTGGTACGGTAACCTTTCTATTAAAAAATACAGTATATATGAAAACTGTACTTGCCCTAGTCTTATCCACTGTTGCTCTATAGCTTAGATCCTCAGACAGTGAGATTTCAAGTGTTACCTTGATTCTTTGGTAGATCTAAGGACTTGACTGTAGGAGCAGGCAAGGAAAGACGGAACTCCATGATACTTTCTAAATCAGCACTTTGATACTATCTCTCAAACCCTAGTTACGGGACATTTCAAAATTTTAAGAAGGAATTCTGACAACTATTTCTACCTAATGTTTATACCCTGGAAACAATAGTAAAAACTTTGTGGTTAGCAATTTTGTGTCACCTGGTTTTGAAAAGAGGATAGAATTGGGATGTCTTGTAATGAGTAGGGAGGAAAACAATTCAGGCTATCTGCAGATAAATGGCTATGTGTTTGGCATCTGGACTCTAGCAGTTGTCTAGGCATAACTGTAAACTGAATAATAATATTTAGTTCTCATAATCCTTGACTCTGTGTGTATACAGGGATAGTAAGCTATAACTTCCAGAATATATGGTTATATCTGAGCTGTGTTAAAGCAAACTAGTACAATTAATGGATAAAATATACACGTAGTTGATGATGTAACTGGAGAATATTAGTAACTATATTATAGCTTATTGATTTTTCCACCAATATTTTTTATTAAAAGACATCCTGAATTTTCTATTTGTGAATAAAATTGAAGATCAGTATAATTTATTTTTAAAAATAAGAAATAAACATATTATCTGGACTATAAGTTAGCAGAATAATGCCTTAAGCCTAATCTGTCTCTGTCTTTTAAGAAGTCTCTTTCCTCCAGCCAAAGATGACACTTGGGGTGGTATCAATAATAGGCAATATCTATTGGGAAAATTAATCATGCCTTAAGAAATTTACAAAATCTCATACCTCTAAAAGCACATACATATAAATATACTATTTACCATAATTTATATTTGCTGGCAATTTTCAGGTAAATGTTCAATAAAGATAATATGTCTTGATTTAAAAAAGAAAATCTTTCAATATAACTCTTACAATTGATCCATATCCTCTACCAGAAATTTCTTTAGAATATTGTCTTAAAAAATTTTGATTACTTACTTCCTCATCTATATAATTACTTGTATGTTATATATACATGTGCTATTCTACTTCCATACAGATACTGCATCAGAAACCCAAGGGGGGTTGCTATGAGTTGGAACTGACTTGACGGCAGTGAGTTTGGTTTTTGTTTTTTTCTGGCATTGAAAACATATTAAACATTGGTAAAGATTAATTTCTTTATTACTTCTCAGGAATTAAATAAATATAAACCAAAACTCAAACCAAATTCACTGTCATTAAGTTGATTCCTACTAATAACGACTCCCATTGGGTTTCCAGGCTGTAAATCTTTACAGAAGTAAATTGCCCCATCTTCCTTCCTTAGTTAGAGCAGCTGGTGGGTCTGAACCGCTGACCTTCTGGTTAGCAGTCAAATACCTTATCCATTACACCACCAGAGCACCTTAAAATAAACATAGAGAAACTGTAATAGAATTGAGTGGATCATCTTTGGAGACCTTACTTTAGAGTAGGGAGGAGCCTGGAAGCAGGAGACAGATAAGGGACAATGATAAGAAATCTCTGAAGGTCATTCACAGCTTCTGCTTTACAGACAGGAGATAATCTACTTGTTAGTGATACTACTATTGATAAACTATATAACAGATACCACATAGTTTCAGTAACTAAAAAGTCTTCAAATTAGTATAAGAAATTACTTACATTTTTAAGAAATGCAGATGGCACCACAGTATCCAAGGCATTGTCCGTAGCACATAAGTAAGTGATTCCATCAATAAACAGAGTATGATAGACATAGCTTTGAAAAGAATACATTCATTTATATAATACTGAAGAAATTTAGAACTTACACAGAGAATTTAATTTTGTTTTTCAAGCTCTCATTGGTAGTATAAAGGCTATATAAATAACTTTTTATAATCAAAATTGGAAAATCTCTCATATATTTTAAAATTAAAATAAATTGTGTTAAATAAAAGGTTTATAAATAGTGAGTATATATTTAAAATGGCATCAATAAAAAGAAATTACCTTAAACAGAAAACTCTATGATAACCTGAATATATATTTAAAATAGCTGTGATAGAAGTCAGTCACATTGCAGGTCTGAATCAAGATCCGGACTAAACAGAAAATTCTATTATGTTTAGTCGAACATAAAAAAAAAAAAAAAAAAAACCTCAAAAACTTTTTGAGTTTTTTTTTTTTTTTAATGTTTATAGGAAGGAGCTCTGGTGGTGCAGTGGTTAAACCAAAAGTTCAGGAGTTCGAGCCCACCAACTGCTCTGTGGGAGAACGATGAGACAGTCTGCTTCTGTAGATTTACAGCCTTGGAAGCTCTATGGGGCAGTTTTACTCTGTACTAATAGGTTGCTGAGTTGGAACTGACTTGATGGAAATGGGTTTTGTTTTGTATTTTTTTATGTTTGCAGGTAGACATATTTAGTTTTGGAATTTCTTGACTTTACATTATGATAGAAGCTCTGGTGGCATAGTGCCTAAGGCATTTGACTGGTAACCATAAGGCTGGTGGTTCAAATCCACCAGCCTCTCCTTGGAAGGAAGGTTGGGCAATCTACTTCCATAGTGATACTACCTTGGAAACCCAAGGAGGGGTCGCTATGAGTCGGATATGATTCGATGGCAGAGAGTTTGGTTTGGCTTTTGTTTATATTATGATAGATTAGACTTTAAAAGTAGTAAATTGGCAATACCAAGTATTCTGGAGAACAGGATGAGTTGAGGCAGGGAGGATAAACTCCTTTTTAGAATGCCTATTCTGACTGATTATTCCAATTGCTAGACCTTTAAAGCCATCTCAGAATCATATATTAAGAGGTTAGCAGACCCTCAGAAGTAACTTCAACATTTACCACCCAATAATCCAGCAAATTTAGGAATATGGCAACAAAAATAGCTGTTTGGTTCCTAGACTTTAATCGAGTCTTAGGTATTTGGTTGCTAACCAAAAGGTTGGTGGTTCAAACCCACTGCAGTTGCTCCATAGAAGAAAGATGACGCAGTCTGCTTCTGTAAAGATTTACAGCCTTGGAAACCCTATCGGGCAGTTCTACTCTGTCCTGAAGGGTCGGTATAAGTCAGAATCGACTTGATGGCAGTGGATTTGGTTCGGTTTATATCCAAATGTTCAACAGGCAACAGACCCGGTCAAATGTTAACCTGGATATACGTAAGAATGAGGAATTGCAGAAACAGATAGAAAAGATAATTCCACGGGGAGAAAAGTACATGTTCCTTCAACATAAACCCCTCATGTAATACCTTGAATACAATATGCTATCAGTATTTCTCATGATGAAATATATTTTTATTTCTACATTTGGAGGAGTCTGCAGAAAAAAGACTGTTAATTCTACCATATATGTGATAGTTTCATGTGTGATTTGAAGATGGATATTGAGATATTTGAAATTTATGCTTAGTATATATTATGGGCTCAAACGAACCAACAATTGTGAAGACGGCACAGGACTGGGCAGTGCTTTGTTCTGTTGTACAAAGGGTTGCTATGAGTTGGAATTGACTCAATAGTACCTAGTAACACTAATAACAAATTATTGGTAACATTCAGAAAGTATTTTTAAATATTTTAAAAAAGCTTGAATACTTGATATCCTATATATATATATATATATATATAGTTGTTGTTGTATTTTGCCGTCGAGTCGGCCCCGACTCATAACGACTCCTCCTTGGGTTTCCGAGGCAGTATCACTA
>NW_006921759.1:3657051-3674825 GCF_000298275.1 Orycteropus afer afer
TACCATAAGGGAAATACAATGTGTTTCTTATAGGAAAAAAAAGAAAAGAAAAAGATGATAAACCAAAAATTTACTAAAAGTGGTTACCAATATAGGAGGAGAGAGTAGGGTGAAAAAGAAAATATGAAAACTAGATTTCTCAGAAGGAAAATTGTTTTACAGATTTGACTTTGGAACCATATAAATGTTTTAAAAATAAAATGCTATTAATCAAATGTTAAAAGAGTAATCCTTAAAAATAAAAAGCAAAATGAGAAAAATGAACCTGTGTATCAAATAACCCAGGCAGGAGATGATGGTGTCTTGGTCATTATGTTAGTGGTGGCAGTGGTCATAGTTTATCCAAATGTAAATGTAGAAGGAAAAGGCAACAGTCCATTATACATCCAAGCAGAAAGGCAGTTGGATATATAAGTCTATAGTTCAGAGCAGATGTCCTCAAAAAATTTAAATCAGAAAGCACAGCATAGGTAAGCAAATAGTAAATGAGGGAAGTGTCTGTTTTTTGAAATTATTCCAGCTGATAAGTGAGAATAAAATGTTGCCATCTGGCAATCTCCAATCAATTAATGGATCTAAGGCCTAGGCAATGAGCACATATGGCTGCTAACATCTCAAAATGAAATATAATCAGACATTATGTATCACTTGATGAAAAAACATAAATCATACAGCCAAAGGGATCAAGCTCTGAATGCAGCTGGAATTTTATGGAGATAGGGAGAATACAGAAATATGTTGAATAACCTTTTGAGTAAGCAATCAGTAAAACCAGACTGTGAGAAACTCTATAGGTCACATGGGCCAGGTTGTTTAACAATAAATTGTAGGGAAAAGAAAGGGCTAGAGGGGGAACATTTAGATTAAAAGAGGTTTAAAATACATTAAAGGTGGCACTGGAAAGTTATGAAAACTTATCAGCCACAACCAAACACCCTGAAGGAATGAGTCACTGAGCCTAGGGTCTCAGGACTAGTCCCAGGAGCCACCAAGGTCAATTGGCATAACATAGTTCTCTACAGAGGCAAAGTTCTACATTCTACTTTAGTAAGTAGTAACTGGAGTCTTTAAAAGCTTGTGAGAAGCCACCTAAGGTGTAAATATTTGTCTCTCACCATCTGGAGCAAAGAGTGAAGAAAATCAAAGATGCACAGAAACAATTAGTCCAAAGGATAATGGGTGACATGAACCCCAGCCTCCACGACCCTGAAACCAGAAGAGCTAGATGATGCCTGGCTACCATTGCTGCCTGCTCCGAAAGGGATCACAATAGGAGGTCCTGGATAAGAGTGGGAGAAAATGTGGAACAAAACTTGAAACAATAAAAAAAGACCAGGCTTACTGGTATGGTAGAGACTGGTGGAACCCCTGAGAGTATAACGTTGATATTCTTGAAGCCTGGAACTGAACTTACCCCTGTGACTCAACTTTCAGCCAAATGGTAGATAGGCCAATAAGATGAACAGTAACACCAGGGAAGTATGCACCCCTTAGAACTATCAACCATATGAGATCAAAAGGGGAGCATGTGGCCAAGAATAAAGTTCAGAAGGCAGGTAAGAATAGGAGAAAAGCATAAATGGAAATAGTAAACACAGGAAGGAAGTCAAATGTCACAAAACAAAATGTGTATGAACTGTTGAATGGAAAACCAATTTGCTCTGTAAACTTTTATCACAAAAAGTTAAAAACAAAAAAGAATGCACTGGACTGGGCTGTAATGCTTGAGGGTATCCATTTGGGTGCTGAGGCAATGAAGAAACAGGGAAGTGATTGCTATAGAAGTTGGGATGGAGGTTTATTTTAACAGGAATGAGGAGGTAGTGATTGGGACATTGTAGGAAGTGTTTCTGGGGTCGCTGGCAAGATTGAGCTTTTTGGGTTAGGTGGTGGTTGCTGTTAGTGGGAGAGTTCTGTTGTAATAATTCACAGTGCTATGTATTTGTTTGATGTGACATTTTGTATCTGTTTTATGTTACAATAAAACCTTAAGACAAACCTAATCTAAGAAAAAAGACAAAAAAAGAACAAAGAACGTAGAGCCTAAAAATGATAGAAGCTCTTTTCCCCTCCTTGTTCTTTTCTTAGCAAAGTGTTTTCAAGAGTTGTTTAAGCAACATTATGTAATGTTCCAAGTAAAGGTTAGAGTCTAAATGGCCATTATTCTTGGTCTTATACTTTAAAGAGACTTTTTTTTTTAAATTAATGAAATATTTGGGTACACACAAAAAAGTAGGAAGAATAAGATAACAAGAATACGTGTATGCCTATCATTGGTTAAAATATTACAGCTACAATGAACGTCCCTGCATATTCCTCTTCAATTTCATTTTTCTTTCTTTCCTTTGCAGAGTTAACCAATATCTTGAATTTGGTGTTTATTTTTAACATTCATGATTTTATACCTTTGTATACAAGCTTTCCTTTCTGAGAGCTCAATAAATAAGTGCCACTAGAATTTTTTTTTTTTAATCATGTCAGCCAAAGGGGCAGGGAGGTCACATTTTTTGCCTCCTCTAACCCCACAAAAAGAAGACAGAATCACATCAGTAGCCCAAGGCCTATTCTTGCAAGGCCAGACATGCTGCCTCCCTCCAGTCCTTTCACCAACCCTAATACCAACTGTTCCTCCTGCAGCATCCATCACCTCTCTGTTGTGTTCGACAATTCACTGCATGGCCACACAGATCTCACAGATTATGGGGTTTACTAGGGAAGCAACAGTCTACAATACAAGTTCAGGAACGTGCTCAGTCTCTTTCAGCCAGCTGTCTCACTCAACAGCCGGCAGTCTCAGTAGTAGCACACTGCTATCTCAGTAGTGTGTGTTTCTTAGTCTCTCAGCAGCATGTGTCTCGCACATCTCTCTCAGCAATGCACGTCTCTTGTGTCTCCCAGCTGGTAGTGAGAGTTTTTTTCTGCTCTAGGAGGGCTCCTTTTGAGCCTGGGAAAGTGGCAAACTAACCAACCCCAAAATCAGAATTCTATACACCTGAGAGAGAGAGAGAACTTCCCAGAGGATTGCTTCATGCCACTCTCAACAGAAATACCTCAGGTGGACAACTTTAACAATCAGTAGCTACTCAGTTGCTCATGGCAAATTCCATCACGGAGTTTACAAAGACTTAAGGCTAGAAAAGCCATACCAGGTAATGTACTACACTGCAATGTCCTTATCATTGAAATTATTAGATGGTAATTGTTAAAAGTGCATAGCTTACATTGACTATAGGACAGAATTAAGCTGCCCCATAGGGTTTCCAAGGCTGCAATCTTTATGGAAGAAGCCTGCCATATCTTTCTCCTGGGGAGTGGCTGGTGGGTTCAAACCTTTGATCTTTCAGTTAACAGCCAAGTGCTTTAATCACAGTGCCATATGAGTCAGAATTGACTCTATGGCAGTGAGTTATCAGTTCAAAGTTAAACTTGTAGAAACCATAAAATTAGAGCATATCTTACCTTCCAATTTTAGTTATGGACCTTGGTTCAGCTCTAAGAAGTACTAGTCTAAGTACTGTTGCCACTGCTTCCTAAAAAGAAATTGTCAGTATTTACTATGTAGAAGATTGCAATGTTTTTCATTATTCCCCTATGAAACAAACATTCTAATTTATTTATTAAGGAAACTTTATTTATTAGGAGAACTAAAGGGTGGTGATTCATAATGCCTGGAAAAACCAAACTGAAACCCACTGCCATCAAGTTCATAAGAGGTAAATGATCATGAAATATTCATAAGAATCTGAAGGAAAAGGTTGCAATTATAAAAATAAATATATATAATATTGACATACATGTAAATGTGCAAATACAGGTTGCACTAGATAATCATCTTATTCTTAAAGTCATATCTTTCATACAGTTTCAAGGCCAAAAAGAACCATCTAATTAAATCTTTTCAGTGACCTCTAATCACTGAAACTGTGTATAATACGTTAATGGATTAAAGGTATTCAGCTCTTATTCTTTGAATATTCTAAAAACTACCTCTGAAACCTAAAACTATAAGTCTCATCAAAGATGAAATAGGGGCAAATCTAGGGGCCCTAATTTATGGCATAAATAGACTATCAAGCATAACCCAGAATGCACAGGAGGTGGAAGAGAAGCTAGATGACTGGGACCTTTTAAAAATTAAATTCTTACGTGCATCAAAAGACTTTGTCAAAAGGGTAAAAAGAGAACCTACAGATTGGGAGAAGATATTTGCCTATGACATATCTGACAAAAGACTTATCTTCAAAATTTATAGGAAACTTCAACACCTCAACGACAAAAACAAACAATCCAATTCACAAATGGGCAAGGGACATGAACAGACACTTTAATGAAGATGATATGTTGACAGCCAACAAATACGTGAGGAATTGCTCACAATCATTAGTCATTAGAGAAATGCAAATCAAAACAACGATGAAATATCATCTCACCCCAGCAATAATAGCTAAACTTAACAGGACAGAAAATAACAAATGCTGGTAAGGTTGTGGGGAGATTGGGATGCACTTCAGGCCTGGGATAAAAATTTACTCCCAAGGGCTGGCTCTCAGCCCAACAGTAGTAAGACTTGCATGCAGAACACTTAACCCAGGGCAATGCACCCACCTACTCTACGGAGATACACCCTTGGAGCAATCAGCCGTGTGGCACCAGAGGGGCAACATTCACACCGAGGAAAACCTGGACAGGAGTGCACAACTAAGAAAGGCACAGGGATGAGGGGGTGACTGGGAAGGGAGAGGAGGGGACTGCATTAGGTAGGGTTGGGGATGGTAATTAGGGAGTGAAACCAAATGTACATGAACTGTTGAATGTAAAACAAATTCTCCTCTGTGAATTTGTACCCAAAGCACAACAAAAAAACAAAAAGTAATAAAATAATGAATTTTCTATCTTTCCTTTAATAAACTAAGAAAAAAATTGTTATTAACTATTGTTCACCAATTTCTCCTAAAAACAAAAAACAATTATCAAGAACTTATAGATGTTTCTTTCTTTCTTTTTTTTTTTTTAAACTGTGATTTGGGTGAAAGTTTACAGAGCAAATTCATTTTCCATACAGCAGTTCATACACATATACATTTTGTTTCATGACATTGATTGCAATCCCCATAATGTAACAGCTGCCTTCCCACTTCTTCCTTATGGATACCTTTTCTCTGTGTTCTTCTTTCCTATGCATTCCTGTCCTCTGAGTTGTCTCCCAGTGTAAATACTAACCTTCTGATCTCCCATGATTGCTTGTTCTAAGCAGTATACCTACCTGGTGTAAATGTTCACCTTATATGCCTGTCTATTATTTGGCTGGAAGCCATGGGAGTGAGTTCAATTCCAGTCATGAAGAGTGAGCAGGGGTCACAGTCTTGGGGTTTCATCAGTCTCTATCAGACCAGTCACCATGGCCTTTTCTATGATTTTGAGTTTTGTTCCACATTTTTCTCCCACTCTATCCAGTATCTCCTGCACTGATCCCCTTCCGAGTGCTTTACAGTGGAAGCTGGGCACCATCTTCTAGTTCGTCTAGTCTCATGGTCATGTAGGGTGATATACCTGTTTCTTAAAAGAGGAAATTTTGCAGGGCATTCTGATTATCCAAATACCTTATATTTAGTCAACTATATGGAACCCCACTAATTTAATTTAGAGGTATAAAGAGAATTTAAAATGTACCTAAGAAACTTTGAATAGTCACACTACTCAGTGGCTTTTCCTTTTCACAAAATTCCACTTGAATTAAGAACTTTATGGAAAGGTAAAGCTTATTAAGAGTAGAATGGAAAACTTGAAACTCTTACTATGGTCTGAAAAATCCAGGAATATTCTCTAGGAATGTTATTTACACAGAAAGCTTAAAAATTAAAGGGATACATAAGCTTTCAGTTATTTATTATCAACATTGAAAAATATCCCACTACCTTCCCCCACCACCACTTGTCTGTCAGTTTGTCATACTGTAGTGGCTTGTGCATTGCTGTGAGGCAGGAGGCTGTGTCACTGATGGTGGACAAGTTTCAGTGGAGGTTCCAAATTAAGACAGATTGGGAAGAAGGGCCATCTATTTCTCAAAGAATTGAACAGTGAAAACCTTATGAATAGCAGTGAAATACTGTCTGATATATTACTGGAAAACGTCAGGAACAACCCTAAAACATTGTCTGATACAGTGCCAGAAGATGAATGCCTCAGGTCAGAAGGCACTCAAAATATGTCTGGGAAAGAGCTGCCTCATCAAAGTAGAGTTGACCTTAATGACATAGATGGAGTATAGCTTTTGGGACCTCCATTTGCTGATGGAGCATGATTCAAAATGGGAAGAAACAGATACAAACATCCATTAATAATTGGAACATGTACAAGTACAAATGTAGGAAAACTGGAAGTTGTGAAAAATGGAATGGAACACATAAAGTTTGATATCCTAGGCATCAGTGAGCTGAAACAGACTGGTTTTGGCCATTCTGAATCAGGCAATCCTATGATATACGATGGTGGGAATGACAAATCAAAGAGGAATGGCATGGCATCCATAGTTACAAAGAATGTTTCCAGATCTATCCTGAAGTACAATGCTGTCAGTGATAGGTTAATAACCATACGCCTACAAGGATGTCCAGTTAATACTACTACTATTCAAATTTATGCACCAACCACCAAAGCCAAAGAAGAGGAAATTGAAGATTTTTACTAACTTCTGCAGTCTGAAGTTGCCAAACATGCAATCAAGATGTATTGATTATTCCTGGTGATTAGAATGCAAAAGTTGAAAACAAAGAAGAATCACCAGTAGTTGGAAATAATGGCCTTCGTGATTAAAATGATGCTGGAGATTGCATGACAGAATTTTGCAAGACCAACAACTTATTCACTGCAAATACCGTTTTTCAACAACATAAATGGTAACTATACATATGGACCTCACCAGATGGAATACACATGAATCAGATTAACTACATCTGTGGAAAGAGGTGATGGAGAAGCTCAATATTTTCAGCTAAAACAAGATGAGGAGCTGACTGTGTAACAGACCATCAATCGCTCATATGCAAGTTCAAGTTGAAGCAGAACACAATTAAAACAAGTCCATGACAGCCAAAATATGACCTTGATTATATCCCACCTGAATTTAGAGACCATCTGAAGAACAGATTTGATGAATTGAATGCTAATGACTGAAAACCATATGAATTGTGGGATGACATCAAGAACTTCATATATGAAGAAAGCAAAAGGTCATTAAAAAAGACAGGAAAGGAAGAAATGACCAAAATGGATGTCAGAAGAGACTGAAACTTTCCCTTGAATGAAGAGTAGCTAAAGCAAATGGAAGAAATGACAAGATAAAAGAGTTGAACAGAAGATTTCAAAGACCAGCTCAAGAAGACAAAGTCCATTATTATAATGAAATGTGCAAAGACCTGGAGTTAGAAAACCAAAAGGGAAGAACACACTCAGCATTTCTCAAGCTGAAAGAACTGAAGAAAATATTCAAGCCTTGAGGTGCCATATTGAAAGATTCTATGGGCAAAATACTGAATGATGCAGGAAGCATCAAAAGAAGATGGAAGGAAGACAGAATCATTGTTCCAAAAATGACTGGTTGATGTTCATCTATTTCAGGAGGTGACATATGATAAGGAACCAATGGTCCTGAAGGAAGAAATCAAGGCTGCACTAAAAGAACTGGCAAAAAACAAGGCTCCAAGCTCCAAGAATTGACAGAACACCCACTGAGATGTTTCAACTAATGGATGCCATACCAGAGGCACTTATTCACCTATGCCAAGAAATCTGGAAGACAACTACCTGGCCAACTGATACAATATTTGTACCCATTCCAAAAAAAGGTGATCTAACAGACTGTGGAAATTATCAAATATTATCATTAATATCACACACAAGTAAAATTTTGCTAAAGATTATTTACAAATGGTTGCAGCAGTATATTGACAGGGAACTTCCAGAAATGC
Source organism: Orycteropus afer afer (assembly GCF_000298275.1). NCBI lineage: Eukaryota > Metazoa > Chordata > Mammalia > Tubulidentata > Orycteropodidae > Orycteropus > Orycteropus afer. Next base: position 3,665,019 of record NW_006921759.1, read on the forward strand.
AAGGTGGATTCAGAAGAGGACATGGAACAAAGGACAACATTGTTGATGTCAGATGGATCTTGGTTGAAAGGAAAGAATACCAGAAAGATGTTTCCTTGTGTTTTATTGACTATGGAAAAGTATTTGACTGTGTGGATCATAACAAACTATGGATAACATTGAGAAGAATAGGAATTCAGAACACTTGATTATGCTCATGAGGAACTTGTACATAGACCAAGAGGCTGTTGTTAAATAGAACAAGGGGACCCTGCATGGTTTAAAATCAGGATGGGTATGTGTCAGAGTTGTATTCTTTCACTATACTTACTCAATCTGTATGCTGAGGAAATAATCCGAGAAGTTGGAGTATATGAAGAAGAATGCAGCATCAGGATTGAAGGAAGACTCATTAACAACCTGCAATATGCAGATGACACAATTTTGCTTGCTGAAAGTGAAAATGACTTGAAGCACTTACTGAAGAAGATTAAAGACTATAGTCTGCAGTATGGATTACACCTCAACATAAAGAAAAGGAAAATCCTCACAACTGGACCAATAAGCAGCATCATGATAAACAAAGAAAAGATGGAAGTTGTCAAAGATTTCATATTACTTGACCAATAGAACCAATCAACATCAATGGAAGCAGCAGTCAAGAAATGATATGTCATATTGCACTGGGGAAATCTGCTACTTTAAAGACCTCTTTAAAGTGCTGAACAGCAAAGATGTCTCTTTGAAGACTAAGGTGCGCCTAACCCAAGTCATGGTATTTTCAATTGCCTCATACACATGAGAAAGCTGGACAATGAATAAGGAAGACTGAAGAAGAGTTGATGCTTTTGAGTTGTGGTGTTGGTGAAGAATACTGAAAGTACAATGGACTGCCAGAAGAACTTAAAAATCTGTCCTGGAAGAAGTGCAGCCAAAACACTGTGTGGAAGCAAGAAAGGCCAGACTTCATCTCACCTACTTTGGTCACCTTGTCAGAAGGGACCATTCCCTGGAGAAGGATATCATGCTTGGTTAAGTGGAGGGTCATAGAAAAAGAGGAAGACCCTCAATGAGATGGACTGACATAGTGGCTGTAACGATGGGCGCAGGTAAAGCAAGGATTGTGTGGATGGTGCACAACCAGGCTGTTTCATTATGTTGTACACAGGGTCACTGTGAGTCGGAGCCAACTTGAAGGCACCTAACAACAACAACAGGAGCTCTGGTAGCGTAGTGCCTAAGGCATTTGACTGCTAACCAGAAGCCTGGCGGTTCAAACCCACCAGCCACTCCTCAGAAGGAAGGTTAGGCAATCTACTTCCGTAGTGATGCTGCCTTGGAAACCCAAGGAGGGGTTGCTATGAGTCAGGGCTGACTCGATGGCACATAACAACAACAACAAGAAGAAGCTTCCTCCAAGGTTTTCTTTTAGAGTATTAAAAAAATGATATCACAGCAAAATTGAAAACAAAACAAATGGCAATATGAGGCAATAAAATGGGTGACAGACTTGGTGGTAGTTGTTTTTAGAATTAATGTGCTGCATGACTTAAGGAAGTGACTTGTCTGTGTTTCCCTTTCTTCATGTGGAGAATGAAGAGATTGGACAAGACAATCTCTAAGATCCTTTCCAGCTCCAGGACTCTATAACAACAGTTGACTGGCTCTCTCATGATTAAGCTATGGTAAATAGTAATATTTTTCTAATTAACATATAATTTTATCATTAATCCATATTATGGAGGGAAGATGTGATGTTTTTTCTTTCCTTCTAACTTGTATTGTTCCTTAAAGCTCCTTTTTTTTTTCCCCCCTTCTCTCTGGTCAGCCTTCTGCACAGCAGTTATTCCAGGTCTTTTCTCCTCTCTCCTCCAACTGCATACTCCTAACGTCTTCCTCTTTCTTACCTTCTGTATACTTTACAAAGAGAGACCATCGGGCTTATGAACTCCCTTAAGTTTCTCTCTCTCTTCTTAATTAATTAAAACAAGTGATTATTGAGGACTTACTATATATTACATATTATACACTGGGACTATAGAGATGAAGGCAGTCCCTACCCTAAAGGAACTACTAGTCAGAGAGAGGAGACAGACAAGTGAAAGAAGATTAGAACTCAGACTGATGAGTTTGGTTTGTTGTTAGTTGCCTTTGAGTCAATTCCAACTCATGGTGACCCCCTGCGGGCAAAGTAGAACTGCTCCATTGGATTTTCAAGGCTGTGACCTTTCAGAAGCAGACTGCCAGGTCTGCCTTCTGGGGTGTCTCTGAGTGGGTTTGAAAAGCCAGCTTTTCAGCCAGTAATTGAGTACTTAACTGTGTGCACCATCCAGCCTTGGCTTGGAGGTGGTTTCAAGAAGGAATTGAAAAATGCCTCAAAGGACAGAAAAATTTATACTACTAGAAAGTTGAGAAAAGTTGGTTCTAGGTGAGGGAATAAGCAAGATCAAAGAAGACTTGATTCATTTGAATTATTATGTTGGTGAATGCTGAATACCATGGACTGCCAGGAGAATGAACAAATCTGTCTTGAAGAAGTACAGCCAGAATGCTCCTTAGAAGCAAGGATGGCGAAACTTCATCTTACATACTGGACATGCTATCAGGAGGGACCAGTCTCTGGAGAAGAATATCCTACTTGGTAAAGTAGGTCTGTGAAAAAGAGGAAGACCTTCAATGAGATAGACTGACACAGCGGCTGCAAGAGTGGGCTCAAACATAACAATGATTGTGAGGATGGCACAGGACCAGGCAGTGTTTTGTTAGGTTGTACACAGGGTAGGAGTCGGAACTGACATAATGGCACCTAATAACAACAACAACAGGTAAGGGAACAGGAAGTGCAAAGGGAGATGCTGGTGAGATTGGAGAAGAGCATGAAAACCTCTACCAGGAAGGGCCTTGAATGCCAGACTAAGGAGTATGGACTTTACACTACATGTAATAAGAAGCTACCAAATTATTTTAAGCAGGGGAGTGACATGATCATATTTGCTTTTTGAAAGTATCAATTGATCAGTATGGAGGTTGTTTTTCAGTAGGACAAGCAGGATGAGCCTTAAGTGTGGAAGATTAGTTAAGAGGTATTCTCAATAATGCTGGCAAGAAGTAATAAAAGCCTGGACAAAGACATGGTCAGAAACAAGGAGATGGAATGAAGATATACTCAGAAAATAGAACTGATAGGATCTGGTGATTAATGAACAGATGTAGAGGTGAAGAAGTGGAAAAACTTTCAACTTGGATGACTGAGTAGAATGACTCAGCAAGGTAGAAATATATGGGAGGAACCTGTAAGGAAAGATAATTAATTTAGTTCTAGACATGCTACATTTGACTTTATTAGGCCATCTAATTCTGGAGAGAGATTACTGTTATTATGGAAGTGGTTAAGAGTAAAGGTGTCCATGGGGCAAATGAGTATGGCAAATGTCATGAGTTGAACTGTATCTCCACAAAACATGTGTCAACTTGGGTAAACCATGATTCTCAGTGGTTTGTAATGATGTGATTACCCCTCTCATGATGTGATCTGATGTGATCAGCCAATCAGTTGTAAGGGGATTAGGTTGGGATGCAACATCCTTACTCAGATCATAGCCCTGATCCAATGTAAGGGGATTTTCCCTGGGGTGGCCTGCATCACTTTTTATCTTACAAGAGATGAAAGGAGTGAAAAAGCCAGTGGAGAGGGAAGGTCCTACACCCACCACGATAGAAGAGTTGTGAGAGAAGTATGTCCTGTGGACCCAGGGTCCCTGTGCTGAGAGCCTCCTAGACCCAGGGGAAGATTGATGCCAAGACACATGTAGATCTCCAAGGGATGGCTATGTTGAAAGAAGACAAAGACCTTCCCCCAGAACTGACAGAGAGAAAGCCTTCCCCTAAAGCTGGTGCTTTGTATTTGGACTTCTAGCCTCCTAAACTATGAGAGAGTAAGTTTTTGTTTCTTAATGCCATCCACTTGTGGTATTTCTGCTATTACAACACTAGATAATGAAGACAGCAAGTTAAAAGAGGACCGAGTTAAAACCCTGAGGCACACAGGATTTAAGGGACTGGCAAAGGGGAAAGCCCAAGCAGGACACTCAATCATGTCTCTACATCCACACCCTCTCTATTCCCCAAGAGAAAGAGGGTATTCTTCTAATTCAAGGCTTACATCTCTACCAACATATTGGAATCTCTCTCTTTGTAATTCCTTAGGCCTTGATCCACTAATGGCCCCCTTTTTTGATACACCAAGTTGCCATGACTTGGAATCAACTGAACAATAATAGGTATGTTCTTTCCTTATATCCCTTGACTGTGTTGCTTCTAGCTTCCACCTATCTCATTCCCTTTCTAAATTCTTGAAAGAACAGTCCAATTTCCTTACTTCTTCATCTACCATTCACTTGGCCTAAAGCAATCTGGCTTTTGCCTCTATGGGTTCTCCAAACTACTCACAGTAAGGCCACCTCTTGAGTCCAAAGAAGACCTTTTAGTTCTTGTTCAACTTGTTTGGGGCAAGAAACATTCTTGTAACTTTTTTCTCTTGGTTTCCAGGACACCACTATTCTCATTTGGTGATCCACCCCTCTATTCTCAGTATTCTGTGTTTGGTCTTCTTTTATCACTCTACATTTCCTGGGCAATCTTAGCTACTTCTACTATCTTCAACGGTCAGCCCTGATCTTCTGAGTGTTCATCATCAGAAATTTCCTTGACTTAAAACTTTTGGGGAGTAAGGTGGAGGAATAAACAAATAGAATGGCTATTTCTAACAGGCAACAAAATTCAACACATCCCAAACTGAACTCTCCTCCCTTCCCCATTCTTTCTGGCTTCCTCCCCCCAGTACTGCTCCTCTGTCTATATTTTCTATCTTGCTTACCACCACACAAAGCAAAAAACTGAGCATCATCTAAGGTATTACTCTATCCCTTATTCCACACATTCAGCCAGTCATCAGGTCCTGAGGATAAATTCTACAAAGTCTCTCTTAGATCTGTCTTCTCCTTTCTTTCTGCACATTCATTGTTTAGCTAAAGGCCTTAAATCTCTTACACAAATAAAAACAATGCCATTTTAACTAGTTCTGTCTCTTCCAATCCATTTTCCATATTGTACATATTGAATTCTCCAGAAGGTGAATCAGATCTTGTTTTTCTTCTATTTATGAAATTTCAATTGCCTCCAGTTACTTCTAGGATCAGAAAAACATATATAGGGGCCCTTCACTTTTTAGCCTCTACACACTATGACCCTGTGGCCTAGTGACACTGAGGTTCCTGGGATTCCTCATATACACCATACTGTCCATTCCCCTTTCCTGTGCAGGCTAGGATTAATTCTTCTAAGTCTTATAGGACAAAACACCTGCCATCATTTTTGTGATGTGGTAGCATCCACTGATCACTCTCCATCTACTCTATGTAAGTACTTTTACAGATTGTAGGACAATTATACGTATCAAGGGACAATGAGTTCATCAGGGGACAACACCAGGCTCCATCTGCTTTTCATTGTTGTATCCCTCACATAAAGGGGCTCTGGTGGCACAGTGGTTCAAGCACTCCACTGCTAACCAAAAAGTCCATGGCTGGAACTCATCAGTTGCTCTGGGAGAAAGATGAGGTAGTCTGGTTCCTAATGATTTACAACTTTCTAAATCTTATGCGGCAGCTCAACTCTGTCCTAAAGAGTTGCTATGAGTTGGAATAGACTGGATGGCAGTGGGTTGGCTAGCCTTCATATCCTTTACTCTGGGAGTTTTCAACTAACACAGGGTCAATAAATATACGTTGAACTGCAAGTCATTCTCCGCAGGGGAGAACAAAAGTTTAAGGGTATCAGGAACTGGTGGTAGGTGCAAATTATGGACAAAACGGTCGCGTGCAGTACCACCTGTCACCCCTGGGCGGCGACCAGGAGCTCTGTAGTTCCGGGAGCGCAAGCGGCTTCCGCCTGGAGTTAACTGCAAAGCGCACGCGCGGGGGACCAGGATTTCGATCCCCCACAGCCTGTTCTGGGGCCCGCCGTGGCACTGCGGCCTGTGAGGCGTGTCCGGCGAGGGCCACCCTGGAGGAGCAGAACCCACGAAGGCAGAGGCGCTGCCCTGGAGATACCTGATAGGAGCCGCCAGTCAGGGCCAGCTCCGCTAGAACTGTTCGGCCATTAGCAATGCAACTGTAGGTGATCGTCATAGTCATAGCTGGTAGGCTATTGAAGGAAAAGGCTCCAGCCGGCCCTAACCGCCTACGACAGCCTCCGGGCAGTAACTTGGGCGGAGCTCCGGGAGGGGGCGGTGCTTGCGCAGGCGTGAGGAACAATTGATTGGCAGGGGAGGGGCGGGGCCATCTCTGTTCTGGATTGCGCCTGTGATGAGATAGGGTCGGGGACGCTGGAAAATCCCGCTTTTTGAGGGAACCCTTTAGGCCGTTTTAAAATCAGTTGTAAAGAACGCCTTTTCTTCACAGTGCTTTCTTAATTCTAATTCGTTCACAATCTAGGCCATACAAAGTATAGCTCTTGGTTTAAAATAAAATTCTCCATTAATACAACAAGCATTTGCTACACTCCTACTGTGTCCAAAGTGCCTTAGCGTACTGCATGTGCAAAGATGGAGGCCTTTAGACCCTGACTGAAGGAAGGCTGGACAAAGGTTTTTCTTGAGAAGGCAGTTGGTAACGGTGCCTTTACTAGAAGTGGGAAAAAGTCTGTTTACTCGTTTATTTCAAATAAACAGGAAAGTAATGTTATAAAAATAAACGGCGTTGGATTAGGTTGGTAGTTTGAACCCAGCCAGTGATGCTCTGGAAGAAACCCCTGGCAATCTGCTTCTGTAAAGATTGTTGTTCTTGTTAGATGCTGTGGAGTCCTCTCTGACTCAGGGACCTTACATACCACAGAAGGAAACACTGCAGGGTCCTGTGCAAGCTTCACTATCCTTGCTATACCTGAGCCCATCCTTGCAGCATTGTGTCATTCCATCTTGTTGAGGGCCTTCCCCTTTTTCATTGACACTCCACCTTACTAAGCATGACATCCTTCTCCAGGGAATGGTTCCTTCTGACAACATGACCAAAGTAAGTGAGATGAAGTCTGGCTATTCTCACTTCCAGAGAGCATTCCAGCTGCATTTCTTCCAGGACAGAGTTGTTAGTTCTTTTAGCAGTCCATGGTACTTTCATCATTCTTTGCCAGCACCACAATTCAAAAGCATCAACTCTTCTTTGGACTTCCTTATTCATTGTCCAGCTCTCACATGCATAAGAGGCAGTTGAAAATACCATGGCTTGGGTTAGGTGCACCTTAGTCTTCAAGGAGACATCTTTGCTCTTCAGCACTTTAAAGAGGTCTTTTGCAGCAGATTTGCCCAATGGAATACGTCTTTTGATGTCTTGACTGCTGCTTCCATTGGTGTTGATTGTAGAACCAAGTAATAGGAAGTTTTTGACAACTTCAATCTTTTCTCCATTTATCGTGATGCTGCTTATTGGTCCAGTTGTGAGGATTTTTGTTTTCTTTATATTGAGGTGTAAGCCATACTGCAGACTATAGTCTTCAGTCTTCATCAGTTAGGGCTTCAAATCATCCTCACTTTCAGCAAGCAAAGTTGTGTCCTCTGCGTATTGTAGGTTGTTAATGAGTCTTCCTCCAATTCTGATGCCATGTTCTTCTTCTTACAGTCCAGCTTCTCAGATTCTTTGCTCAGCATACAGATATCCTTCCTGATTTTAAGCCAAACACTTTCCCCTTGTTCTATCAGAACAAGAACCTGCTGGTCTGTGTACAGGTTCTTCATGAATACAAATAAGTGTTCTGGAATTCCCATTCTTAATATTATCCATAATTTCTTATGATCCACACAATCAAATGCTTTTGCATAGTCAATAAAACACAAGTAAACATCTTTCTGGTATCCTTTGCTTTCAGCCAAGATGCATCTGACATCAGCAATGATATCCCTCATTCTATGTCCTCTTCTGAATCCAGCTTGCATTTCTGGAAGTTCCCTGTCAGTATACTGCTGCAACCATTTTGGAATTATCTCCAGGAAGATTTTACCTGTGTGTGATATTAATGATATTTGATAATTTCCACATTCTGTGGGATCACCTTTCCTTGGAATGGGTACAAATATGGATCTCTTCCAGTCAATTGTCCAGGTAGCTTGTTTTCCAAATCTCTTGGCATAGCCGAGTGAGTGCTTCCAATATGACATCATTTGTTGAAACATCTCAATGGGTATTCCATCAATCCCTGGAGCCTCATTTTTTGCCAATTCCTTCAGTGCAGCTTTGACTTTTTCACTCAGTACCATTGGTTCTTGATCATATGCCACATCCTGAAATGGATGAACATTGACCAATTCTTTTTGGTACAGCGACTGTGTATTCCGTCCATCTTCTTTTGATGTTTTCTGCATCATCAATATATTGCCCATAGAATGTTTCAGTGTTGCAACTTGAAGCTTAAACTTTTTCTTCAGTTCTTTCAGCTTGAGAAATGCCAACCAAGAGTGTTCTTCCCTTTTGGTTTTCAAACTCCAGGTGTTTGTACATTTCATTAATAATTGACTTTGCCTTCTTGAGCTGCTTTTTGAAAACTTCTCTTAAGCTCTTTTATCATTTCTTTTGCTTTTGCTACTCTCTGTTCAGGAGCTCTGGTAGCGTAGTGACTAAGGCACTTGACTGCTAACCAGAAGGCTGGCGGTTCAAACCCACCAGCCACTCCTCGGAAGGAAGATGTGCAATCTACTTCCGTAGTGATGCTGCCTTGGAAACCCAAGGAGGGGTCACTATGAGTTGAGTCTGACTCGAAAGCACATAACAACAACAACACTCTGTTCAAGGGCAAGTTTCAGAGTCTCTTCTGATATCCATTTTGGTCTTTTCTTCCTTTCCTGTCTTTTTAATGACTTTTTGCTTTCTTCATGGGTGATGTTCTTGATGTCATCTCACAGTTCCTCTGGTTTTTGGTTATTGGTGTTCAGTGCATCAAATCTCTTTTTATTTTTTATTGTGATCTGGGTGAAGATTTACAGACCAAATTCACTTTCCATACAGAAGTTCATGTACACTTTGTCCATGACATTGACCACAATTCACCACAATGCAACAGCTCCCCTCCCACTTCCTCCCGAAAGTCACCTCTTCCCTGTGTCCATCCCTCCATGCACCCGTGCACCCCGACTTGTCTCCCTGTGCATAAACAGCCCTTCTTTCTCCTATGATTGTTCTCTCCAAGGAGTGTATCTACCTCAGGTAAAGGTTCAACTCCTATGCCTGTCTTTTGTTTGTCTGGAAGTTACAGGGGTGGGTTCAATTCCACACCTGGAAGGGGCAGCTAGGGGCCATAGTCTCAGTGATTCCACCAGGTTCCATCAGACCAGCAAACCTGGTCCCCCCCCCCCTTTTTTCCAAATGATTTTGAGTTTTGTTCTACATTGTTCTCCCTCTCTATCCAGGATCTCCTGCATAGAACCCCCTCTGAGTGGTTGACAGTGGTAGCCAGGCACCATCTAGTTCTTCTGGTCTCATAGTCGTATAGGCTGCAGATCGCATGGTGTACCAGTTGTTAGGACTAATTGTTTCCATGAATCTTTAGTTTTCTTCATTCTTCTTTGCTCTGGATGAGGAGCGACCCATTGTTGCATCTAGATGGCTGCTTGTAAGCTTTTAAGATCCCAGTTGTTACTCACCAAAGTAGGAGGTGGAACAATATTTTGTGTAGTATGTTATGCCAATTGAGCTTGATGTCCCCTGTGACTATGGTCCCGAGCCCACAGGTTCAACTACTTGGTTCCTCTGGGTAGATGGCTGTGACCAAGAAGTGACTACA
>NW_006921759.1:3685890-3695036 GCF_000298275.1 Orycteropus afer afer
ATTCTTGGTTGAAAATTTTTCTCTTTCAGGGTTTTATATATACCATCCCATTGCCTTCTCACTTGCATGAGAAATCAGAGCTTATTCTTACTGATTGTCCTTTGTAAGTAACTTTTTGTTTTTCCCATGCTTCTTTCAGGATTCTTTCTTTGTTTTTGGTTTTGATGAGTTTGATGATGATATGTCTTGGTGATTTTCTTTTAGGGGCTATCCTGTTTAGGGTTCGTTGGACTTCCTGGATGGATATCTTCTCATCTTTCATCATATCAGGGAAGTTCTCCTCCAACAAATCTTGGACAATTTTCTCAGTGGTTTTATTTTTCTCTTCCTGTTCTGAAATTCCAATGACACGTAGGTTAGTCCTTTTGATGGTATCCCACATAAACCTTAGGCTTTCCTCATTTTGTTTTGATATTTTTTCTGATTGATTCCTTTCTAAAGAAGTATTCAGGTATTTGTCTTCAATCTCATTAATTCTGTCTTCCATTGCATCAATTCTACTCCATTGTCCTTTCAATGTTTTATTTATTTCTGAGAATTTAGTATTAATCTTCTTCATTTCTATCTGTAGATTTAGAATCATTTCTAATTTTTCATTTATTTTGTCATTTTGTTCTTGTATTCTCTTCCAAAATTCTTCTAGGTTTTGTTCTGTTTTCCTTCGTCTGTCTTTCATTTCTTTGAAGATACCTAAATATAATTCTTTGAATTCATTATCAGAGAGTTCCAATGCTGCTGCTTTCTCAGGGATGTGTTCTGGGTCTGTATCCTGCTCCCTTGTTTCTCCTGGTTTATCTTGCTTCTTTGTGTGGACTGTGATAGTCTATTGTATCTGAGACATTGTGGCATTGTTGTATTTAGATCTCTGTTAACTGTGTGTGAAGAGCAGCCAAGGGTGAGTCAGGTTCTCCTTGGTGGTTGTTTATCGTTGGCCCATTGGTGGAGAAGGAAGTGGTGGCTCTCACTCAGTGAAGTTGCAGGAGTTGTGGGTGTAGTTGTGTGGTATGGGGACTGTTGCTGTCTTCCACTCAGATAAAAAAAAAAAATATTTGAATAACCATCAAAAAAGTAAATGCAAATGGGCAAAAAATACAGCATGTAATCACATAGGAACAGTAACCACAGAAAGGAAAAAGGGAAAAAGAAGAAAAACAAACAAACAAACAACAACAACAACAACAAAACCCCTGCAATATCTGGGGAGAGGGAAATAAGAGAAAAAAGGTAGAGAAGGAGAATAATGAAGAAAAAAATGGGAAAAACACAAAAAGAAAAACAAGGAACGGGGTTAAGCAAGAGAAAGAAAAAACATGGCAACCAGGAACAATGAAAAGAAAAGAAAAGCTCAAAATTAGAACCTGGGAGGGGATGAATAAAGAATAATAGTAAAAAAGGACAAAAGTAATAATAATAATAATAATAGTTTTAAAACAGACAAAAACAAACAAAATAAAAAACAGAAAATAGAGAAAAAAATTAGAGCAGGGCACCCAGACTCAGTCTGAGTACACAGAGTGGGATGGAATTCCTGCTGGCCCAGAAAGTGTGTAGGAGTGAGGGCTGGCCATACCTCCATTCACCAAGAGGATGTGGGGTATAAGAGTAACAAGGGGAATGTTGCACCTTTCCAGTTGTCTGAGTCCGGGATGTCCTTGGAGTCCCAGTAAGTGGAGCCTGTTCTTAAGTCCTTGGAATCTGGGAGGACGCTGTCATTTTAAATATCCAAAATGGTCAAGCTGCTTGTAAACATTCAAAATGGCTTCACCCTCCAGACAGACAGAAGTCCACAGCTCAACCCGCCCTCCTCTTCTCTGCTTTCCCTTTTATTCCCCAGCCTCCAGAGCAGTCCTCCATGCAGTCCCTGGCTAGCATGGCCAATTTTTAGGTTAATTTTTAGGTCCTACCACCACTCGGCAATATCCAAGCTGTCTGTGCCGTCAGGATTGCTGCCAGACCACAGCTCCATATGTTTCCTTTTTTTGTTTTTTCATGCAAATTCTTCTGCTAGCTGGAGTTTAGTCCATTTCTATATCCTTCCCTTCGAGGCTCAGGGGTCCAGGATTATCTTCTGCATCTGTGTTCATTGATTCCCCTTTTCTTTGTTGAAGAGGATCTGTGCAGTCTTTCTGCCTATTCTGCCATCTTCCAAATCTATTCTTTAGATGTTCTCTAAATTCAGGAGGGATATAATCAAGGTAATATTTTGGCTCTTCAGGGCTTCTTTGAATTGTGTTCAGCTTCAACTTAACTTGCATGTGAGCAGTTGATGGTTTGTTCCACAATCAGCTCCTGACCTTGTTTTGGCTGAAGATATTGAGCTTCTCCATCACCTCTTGCCACAGATGTTGCCAGTGTGGTTCCTGTGTACTCCATCTGGTGAAGTCCACGTGTATAGTTGCTGTTTGTATTGTTGAAAAAGGTATTTGCAATGAATAAGTCATTGGTCTTGCAAAATTCTATCATGCAATCTCCAACGTTATTTCTATCACCAAGGTCATATTTTCCAACTACTGCTGATTCTTCTTTGTTTCTAACTTTTGGATTCCATTCACCAGTAATGATCAGCATATCCAGATTACATGTTTGGTCAATTTCAGACTGCAGAAGTTGGTAAAAATCTTTAATTTCCTCATCTTTGGCTTTGGTGGTTGGTGTGTAAATTTGAGATATAGTAGTATTAACTGGTCTTCCTTGGATGTGTATGGATATTATCCTATCACTGATAGCATTGTACTATGCCAGGAATGACAAATTCTTTGTGATGATGAATGCCATAGCATTCCTCTTCAATTTGTCATTCCTGGCATAGTAGATCATATGATTGTCTAATTCAAAATGGCCCAAATAGGTCCATTTCAGCTCACTAATGCCTAGTATACTGTCTTTATGTGTTCCATTTCATTTTTGACAACATCCAGTTTTCCTAGATTCATACTTTATACTTTCCTTTTTCTGATTATTAATGGATGTTTGCAGCTGTTTCTTCTCATCTTGAGTTGTTCCATATCAGCAAATGAAAGTCTTAAAAGCTTTACTCCATACACATCATTAAGATCAGCTGTACTCTGAGGAGGCAGCTTTTCCCCAGTCGTATTTTGAGTGCCTTCTGACCTGGGAGGCTCATCTTCTGGCACTATATCGAGCAGTGTTTCAGGGCTATTCATAAAGTGTTCCAGTATTATATCAGACAAGGTTTCATGGCTATTTGTAAGATTTTCACTGGCCAATTCTTTGAGAAATGGATGACCTCTTCCTTATTCTGAGTCTGTTTTAGTCTGGAAGCTTCACCAAAACCTGTCCACTGTGAAGATTACAGCCAAGAAAACTGCATGGATCAGTTCTCTGTAACACAAGAGATTATCATGAGTTGTAGCAACTGTTGTTTTTTTTTTTTTTGCATAGGGCTCCTATTTGTGCTGCAATGGTAAGACATCTATTTCAGGACCCTGAAAACCTATCAAATGCATAAACAAATCAAGGAGCATTTTAAACATGAGTAAGAACAGTTACAGTCTGGTGTTTTTGCCTAATGCTGCTCCTATGCCCCAAGGTCCCTTGGAGTGGTGGTTCTACTGGGTGGGGCAAGCCTTGAGGACCAATGACATCACTGTAGGGGGAATTGGATTTGATTTGGAACGCTTCATGGAAAACTCCCCTAGGCATATTTTAGATAATTATCAAAAGGATAATCCATTTAAAAAAATTGGACAAAAGAATTGGACTTCATCAACATTAAAAGTGATTTATGATTCAAAAGGCACCATTATTAAAATAAAAAGAGATGTTACAGATTGGGGGAAAATATTCAAAAATTATATATGTGATGAAGAACTTATATCCAGAATATATGAAGAACTCTTATAGCTGAAGACAACCTAGCTAAAAAAAAAAAAAATGGGCAAAAGATTTGAATATGTTACATCCAAGAAGATATATATATATATATATATATATATATATATACACATAAAAGCACATGAAAAGATATTAAACATTATTATTCATTCTTTTTTGTTGTTATGTGCCATCGAGTCGGACCCAACTCATAGTGACCCCTCCTTGGGTTTCCGAGGCAGTATCACTACGGAAGTAGATTGCCCCATCTTCCTTCCGAGGAGTGGCTGGTGGATTTGAACCGCCAGCCTTCTGGTTAGCAGTTGAGTGCCTTGGGCACTATGCTACCAGAGCTCCCTTATGCAAATTAAAACCACTTCTCACACACTAAAATGGCATTAGTCAAAAGATGGACAATAACTAATGTTTGTGAGGATGTGGAGAAATTGAGACTTTCATACTTTGTGGTAAGAATGTACAATGGTGTAGCTACTAGAAAAACAGTTGGACAGTTTCCTCATATGGTTAAACATAGAGTTACCATATGTCACAGCAATTCCAGTTAGAGATAAATAAAGAGGAATGAAATATATGTCCACACAAAAACTTGTACATGAGCACTTGTAGCAGCATTATTCATAATAGCCAAAAAGTGGAAACAACCCAAAATGTCCATTAATGATGAGTGGATAAACAAAATGTGGTCTAGCCATACAATGGAATATTATCCAGCCATAAAAATGAGTGAATAAAGCCAGACACAAAAGACCTTATGGAATGAAATACTTAGAATAGGCAAATTATCCTTAGAGAACTGAAAGCAGATTAGTGGTTACCTGAGGCTGGGTGAAAGGAACTCTGGTGGCACGTAGGTTAAAGCATTTGACTGCTAACCAAAAGGAAGGTGCTTTACATCCACCAGCTGCTGCATGGGAGAAAAATGAGGCAGGCTGCTTCCATAAAGATTTACAGCCATGGAAACCCTATGGGGCAGTTCTATTCTGTCCTGTACGGTCAGCATGAGTCTGACTTGATGGCAGTGGGTTTGGTTTTTCTGGTTTGGGGCTTGGTGTGGGGATGGGATTGATGGCTAATAGGCATGAGGAATCTTTTTGGGGTGATGGGAATGTTCTAATAGATGGTTGCATGGTCCCATAAATTTACTGAAAGGCACTGAATTGTACACTTAATATTATGGTAGGTAAATTATATAATAAAGCTGTAAATAAAAGTTGTCAGCAGTAATCCAGAGTTATTCCAGGACTTAAATGAGGCTAAGGAAGAAGTGAGAACTTAAAAACATTCCCAGACCTAGGTATCAATCAACTGAAGAGTGGATAACCAAATTATGGTACATACACACCATGGAATGCTATGCAACCCTAAAGAATAATATAGAATCTGCAAAACACTGCATAACGAGGATGAACTTGGAGGACATTATGCTGAGTGAAATAAGTCAATCACAGAAGGACAAACATTGTGTTAGTCCATTATCGTAAAAAGTCAAGGAAAGGTTTATGTATGGAAGGAATTTTTCTTTGTTGGTTACCGGGGTGGGAGGGGAGGGGAGGGAATACTGTTACATAGGTAGAGACAAGTATTGATTTTTTTTTAATTTAAAATTATTTTTTTATTTTAACAGTTTGTTTTACATTCAACATTACATGTACATTTAGTTTTACTCCCCATTTACCATGCCCAGCCCTAACTCAGTCTTCCCCTCCCTGCCCAGTAACCCTCTGCCTGTGCCCCTCATAGTTATGTACTCCTGTTCTGCATTTCCTCAGTGTGAATGTTGCCCCTCTGGTGCTCTGTGGTCTATTGCTCTAAGGGATGTATTACCATAGAGTATGTGGGTGCATCATCCTGGGTTGAGTGGTCTGCATGTACATCTTGTTAACTATTGGGCTGAGAGCCAGTCCCTGAGAGTGAGTTTTATTCCAGGTACAGAATGTATTCCAGGGTCACAATATTGGGGGTCTCATTAGATTCCATCTGACAAGTAATTCTGGTTGTTACTGAGTTTTTGTATTTTGTTCCACATTTTTCCTCCGACTCTATCCAGGATCTCTAGATTTGTTCCTTTCCTGAGTAGTTGGCATTGGTAGCTGGGCACTATCTAGTTCTGGTCTTGAGGGTCATCATGTCCTGTCCTAGGGCTGATTGCTTCCAAATGCCCTTGGGTTTTTTGTTTGTTTGTTTGTTTGTTTGTTTTTTGCAGTCTTCTTCACTTCCAATGCTAGGAGACCATTAGCTGCATCTTAGATGGCCTCTTGAAAGCTTTTAAGACCCCAGTCGCTACTCACCAATGTAGGATGTGGAACAAGGCTTTTATGTATTTTGTTGTGCCAGTTGAATCTAGTGTCCCCCAGTACTATGTCCTGAGAAGGTAGATCTGTTGGATCTCTCTCCCATAGTGTCTGGGTGTCAGTGAGGGATTACTCTGTGTCTGTCTTCTATTGTTTCTGTAAGGATTGCAGGTATTTTGTATCATGAGTGTCTGTGCAAAATTAGCCTCAGCTGAATGTATCCTTGGTCTAGAGTATACTCATGTTCACCGACCCCCATCTGATCCTCTCAGGTGTTTATGTGTATATTTGTAGCTTGGTGTTTGGTGTTCATGGTAATGCAGTATTGTGGACACGTTGGTTGGTATAAGCATCTGTCTTCTCTCTCTTATGTGCACAACTTGGTGTCTTCCCATTTCCTAATGTTATCATGGTAGTCCCAGACTCTTTCTGTATATCCCTCCCCTTACCCACATCAGCATGTGTGCCCCAACTAGCCCGAAATTAATCCCTCCCCTGCCCTCCCTATCCTGGTAACCTACAAAGTGAGTTCCCTTTCCCAAGCAAACCCTTCTTTGTCTTTTTACAGTAATGGGCTCATACAGTACTTGATTTTGGTGAAGAGAAGGGCCTTGCACCAGATGTGAGTGATCAACATGGTGGCGTTGAGGAAGAGGAAGACAGAGAGGTATATGGACGGTAAAGACAACAAGATGAACCCTTTTGCACATACAGTACTGCATTGTCAGTGAAGGCAAACATGGGTATAGGGGTGGATACATGGGTGGACAGGCCAAACTATTAGGTATGTCTATGCAGGGGGGAGTGTACCCAAGACCATGTATAGGGTTGGCAGACAGTGTTTCTACAAGTGTATTTGTATGTTCTGTAAGAATTCCCAGGTGTATAGTAGAGCTGGGAGCTCTGGTAGCGTAGTGCCTAAGGCACTTGACTGCTAACCAGAAGGCTGGAGGTTCAAACCCACCAGCCACTCCTCAGAAGGAAGGTTGGGCAATCTATTTCCATAGTGATACCACCTTGGAAACCCAAGGAGGGGTCTCTATGAGTCGGGTTTGATTTGATGGCAAATAACAACTACAACATAGTAGAGCTGACAAGGGACAAGGTTGTAGTCACTTCTTGGGCACAGCCAGCTACCCAGAAGGAGCGAGTAGTTGAACCTGTGGGCTTGGGACCATAGTTGCAAGGGATATCAAGCTCAATTGGCATAACATACTACACAAAACATTGTTCACCTCCTGCTTTGGTGACTGGGATCTTAAAAGTTTGCAAGTGCCCATCTAGATGCAACGATGGGTCTCTCCTCGTCCAGAGCAAAACAGCATGAAGAAAACCAAAGATTCATGGAAAAAGTTAGTCCAAGCCACTGGTACACCATGTAATCCTCAGCCTATAGGACTATGAGACCAGAAGAACTAGATGGTGCCTGGCTACCACTGTCAACCACTCAGAGAGAGATCTATGTAGAAGATCCTGGATAGAGTGGGAGAACAATGTAGAACAAAATTCAAAATCATTTGGGGAAAAAAAAGGGGGGTGGGGACCAAGTTTGCTGGTCTGATAGAACCACTGAGACTATGGCCCCAAGCTGCCCATCAGGTCTGGAGTTGAACCCACATTGGTGGCTTTCAGCCAAACAAAAGACAGGCATATGAGGTAAACATTTACCTGAAGTAGATACACTCCTTGGAGAGAACAATCATGGAAGAATAGAAGGGTTGTTTATGCACAGGGAGACAGCTTAGCAGGCAGGAGTACATGGAGGGATGGACACAGGGAAGAGGTAACTATTGGGAAGAAGTGGGAGGGGAGCTGTTGCATTGTGGTAAATTGTAGTCAGTGTCCTGAGACAAAGTGTATATGAACTGCTGTATGGAATGTTAATTTGCTCTGTAAACTTCCACCCAAATCACAATTTAAAAAAAAAAAAATTCCCAGCACAAAAACAGTAGTTTTTATAAATAATGTTCCTCTTTTTGGGGATGGAAAGAGGTCAAACAAAGTGTTTCATTGAGGAGTTATAGCTTAGTCACCCACCTAGCTCTCGGGCAATTTCTCCCTAACCTGTAAATAATCTTCCTCTTCTAGAACAAAACATAAAGAACAACAGAAAATGAAGGTCTGAGAATTACAATAAAGAGAAAGCTCTGGCTGTCTTTAGTCTACAGAAGGCTGGTGGTTGGTTGTTAAACTGACCCTTGGATGTTGCTGGGTTTGCCTAGCTCCGTTGTTTGTTGGTCACTGCTGGGAGCTTGAGGCCAGTACGTCAAAGTCAATGCCCCAGCTTCATTTCCTCAGCAGCATGGCTGAGCCAGCTAAAGCCAGTGTGCATGCAGATATTTATGTTGGTTTTGCGTGGGCACAGTAAACCAAATAAGGGTTTATGAGTAACACAGACATTTTGAGACAGGTTCTCTTCTATGGTAAAAAGGTCACTTGCTACCTTAGTACATTCTGTTGATTTTTCAAAGTCCTCATTTTTTATAGTTAGAGAGCTGAAGTGGGTCTGCTTTTAGTGGTAGCTGTTCAGAGTCCCACATCTTACTACATCTATCCCTCCCCTGATGCTTATAGAACCTGTCACCCACACTGCCTCCTGCACTTACACCACCCTGACCTCCCGCTGTCCATAGCACACCAGGCACTGTGCTCTGCCTCATGCTGCTGAATTGACCTGGCCATGTGTTGGCTCCCACAGCTGTAGACTGAGGGTTAGGAAAGCTTCTGTGATGACCCTGATGACTTGGCTCCTGCTGTCTGTGTGCTCAAGGGCTATGGTGGTTATGTTTGTGTGTCAACTTGGCTGGCCTGGTTGCATGGCTGGGCAGCTAAATGTAGTTATTCCCCA
This sequence comes from Orycteropus afer afer, assembly GCF_000298275.1. Classification (NCBI taxonomy): domain Eukaryota; kingdom Metazoa; phylum Chordata; class Mammalia; order Tubulidentata; family Orycteropodidae; genus Orycteropus; species Orycteropus afer. Next base: position 3,694,885 of record NW_006921759.1, read on the forward strand.
TGGTGAGATTGGTAATTAACTCCATGGTGGAATCTATTGGAGCAGCTGAGTAGCTGCTTTGGGTATGTGGTCTGCTTCCCATATATAAGAAACAGCTTTGGGAATGGTCTCCAGCTTATGGCATGCTTGAGCCCTGCATGTAGCTGTGTCAT
>NW_006921759.1:3695306-3696034 GCF_000298275.1 Orycteropus afer afer
GCACTTTGAACTTGGACTTAAAGCCTCTAAACTGTAAGAGCATAAACTCCTGTTTGTTAAGGCCATCCCACTGGTGGTATATTCCTGTCAGAGTGGCACTAGGTAACCAGAACAAGGGCCAACAGTGTTGGCTCATCTTGACAGAGTTCCTGCTGTGGGCCTCAGGTGCCTCTACTGCTTCTTCTCCCTGGTCTACTCCTGAACTATCACAGACCAGAGGGCTGGGATTAACTGCTAGACCAATCAGGCTCATCCTGGAGCTGAGAGGGTCTGTGTCCCCAAGGACATGGATCTATGGGAGGAGCAGATGCTGGGTGCATGAGTGTCCTGGGGCTATTGCAACAAAGGTCCACAAACTTAGAGGCTGATAAGGATAAAAATGTGTTGCCTCATGTTTCTGGGGGCCAGAAATACCAATTCAGGATCTTGGCAGTGTTGGTTTCTTTTGAGGGCTCTGCAGGAGAATCTGTTCCATGCCTCTCTCCAGCTTCTGGTGACAGGTGGTAATGTTTCACATTCCTTGGTTCGTGGCCACATCAGTCTGCCTCTGTCATCAGATAGCCATTTCCCCTTGTCTACTTGTCTTTGTTTTCTCTTTTTCAAGGACACCACTCACATTGGATCAGAATGCATCCTATTCCAGTATGTTGATAACACCTTCAAAGGCCCTATTTCCAAACAACGTCATATTCACAGATACCAAGGTTCAGACTTGAACATATCTTTTT
>NW_006921759.1:3698298-3705937 GCF_000298275.1 Orycteropus afer afer
GATGTGTTCTGGGTCTGTATCCTGCTCCCTTGTTTCTACCACTTTATCCTGCTTCTTTGTGTGGACTGTGATGGTCTGTTGTCTCCAAGGCATCGTGGCATTGTTGTATTTAGATCTCTGTTAACTGTTTGTGAAGACAAGTCAAGGGTGATTCAGGCTCTTCTTGATGGTTTTTTATCATTGGCCCATTGGTGGAGAAGGAGGTAGTTGCTCTCGCTCAGTAAGTGAAGTTGCAGGAGGTGTGGGTGTAGTTGTGTCTTATGGAGACTGTTCTTGTCTCCCACTGAATTAGACACAAATTACAATTGAATAACCTTCAAAAAACTAAAAGCACATGGACAAAAAACACGGCACAGGAACAGTAACCAAAAAAAGAAAAAAGGGAAAAAGAAGAAGAAAAAACAAGAAACCTTGCAATATCTGGGGGTAGGGCATTAAGAGAAAAAAAGTAGAGAAGGAAAATAATGAAGGAAAAAAAATGGAAAAAATGCAAAAAGTAAAATAAGTAATGGGGTTAACCATGAGAAAAAGGGGGAAAAAATCAAACAAATAAAACCTTAAATTAAAAAAAAAAAGTTTCAACCAGGAACAGGGAAAAGAAAAAAGGCTGAAAACTAGGAGCTGGGAGGGGAAGATTAGGAATAATAGTAAAAAGGACAAAAATATTAATAATAATAGTTATTTTAAAACAGACAAATATAAGCAAACTAATCACCAGAAAAAGAAAGTGAAAAAGAAAAAATAAAAATAAAAAAAGAAAGAAAAAAATCAGTGGAGGACAGGGCAGGGCACCCAGGCTCTGTCTGAGCACACAGACTGTGATGGGCCCAGAAGGTAGGTGGGAGTGGGGGATGGCCACACCTCCGTTCACCAATGAGTGTGGGGTATAAGAGTAACAAGAGGAATTTCATACCTTTTCAGTCTTGCAGGTCCAGAGGGTCCTTGGGGTTGCTGCAAAGCACATGTTCTTAAGCCCCAGGAATCTGCAAAAGTGCTGTCTCTTTAAATATCCAAAATATTCAAGCTGCTTTTAGACCTTCAAAATGGCAGCACCCTCTGGACCGCCAAAAATCCACAGCTCAGCCCGCCTTTCTCTTCACCTTCTCCGTTTATTCCCCAGCCACCAGAGCAGTCCTCTGTGCAGTCCCTGGCTAGCAGGGCTGATTTTTAGGTTAATTCTTAAGTCCTACCAGCACTTGGGAATCTCCAAGCTGTCTGTGCCGTCAGGATCGCTCAGGATCGCTGCCAGACCGCAGCTCTGTATGTCTACTTTTTTGGTATTTTCATGCAAATTCTTCTGCTAGTTGGGGTTTGTCCACTTCTGTATCCTTCCCTTCAAGGCTCAGGGTCCAGGATTATCTTCTGTGTCTGTGTTAATTGTTTTCCCTTTTCTTTGTTGAAGAGGGTCTGTGCAGTCTTTCTGCCTAGTCTGCCATCTTGTTGGAACTCCTTGAACATATCTTTTTAGGAGACACAATTTAACCCACAATAATGGACAGAACTGGGGCTCTGAGGACAGAAGGAGGGAGTGGACACTGGGTTAGCTCCAGCAGCCCTAGTGGGCCGTGGCCTCCTGTACTAACATTGCCCTGGACATGCCTGGCAATCCAAGCAAGGGCTACTGCCAGTCAGTATCAGGAAAAGCCTGGGGAAAAAAAAACAAAAAAACAACACTAACATCTAAGATGTGTGCAAGGAAAAGATCAAGTGCACTGAAGGAGGCCATTGGCCCCAGATGAGATGGCAAGCAGATGTGGTAGAGGAAACTCTATGGCAATGACCTGAATGATCCCCAAATGAATGATATATTTAATGATCAATCAAAATCCCAAGGGGCTTTTTTGGGGGATTAGATTATAGGTGAACACTGACAGTACAAGAATGAAGAGTAAGCCAGTAGAGTCAGCTGGGCAGTGGGGGAAAGTCTTGGAGACTTGGAGAAGTGAAAGCACTGTGGAAAGTGGAAGGAGATGTAGAGGAATGAGGGATTATCGCACACAGTGTTTGGAGAGGAAGGAGACTTGAGGCTTCTGTATCCTCTCAACTCCCCTTCCTATTGGTAGGTCCCTTCTCTTTCCATGATGAACCTGAGCATTATAGCAGTTTAGGACCTGTGAGGTCCAAACCTACTCTCTGACCCTGGGCCTGTCCTCCCCAGCAGTGAGCCTCCTGCCATTGCCAAATTGTTGAGTTGCTGAACTGGTATCTGCATTTACTTGGCATCCCTCACTCAACAGTGCCATGCCTCTAGGTCAAACACTCTGTAAACCCTTTTTCTGGACAATGGCAACTTGAAGAAACCTCACCTTGTTTATCCTTTGGAGAGTAAAGGAGCTGCTATTCAGCAACTTCTGGCAAAAATGAGGTTTTGTCTGCTCTGGTGCAGAATTAGCCATGGCTGGTGGCTAGGGAGGGAGGTGGGAGACTAGCTTACCATCTGTGCCAAGTTCCCCAGAGGACCTGAGCCAAGGTATAAAGGGTGGCTATGTAAGAGTTGGCACAGCCACTCTAGCCCCAGTGAGTGACCTGCGGCTGCAAGCACAGACTCTGGATGATGCAGACCCTGTTTCTGACTGTAGTGCTCAGCCTGATTGTTGTCCTGAAGATCCAGGACACCCGGCCTCCAATGAGAATGTGAGGCACAGATGCATAGGAGCTGACCAGCTGGGCTGGGGAGCAGCTGGGACCCAGGATTGTCCCACCCATCTGAGAAGGCTCTCATCTTAGGATCAGGCCCTGCAGTGAGGTCAGACAGACCTCCTGATTGGTGTAGCGGGAGGGCTGGGGTATGGATGGTGGTCTGGCCAACCCACCTCTCCTGGACCTGTGGTCTGGTCTGGGGTGCAGAGACCAGGAGATGGCGTTCCTGTTAGGCCTGGCACAGTGTCTGGGTGGGTTGCGACAGCTCCATATCTTGAGATCATGGTATGGGATAGGGTAGGGGGCTTTGCAGGCCAAAAAGGGCAGGAAGATTGGAGGGTGTGTAGAGGAACACTCTCTGGGTCTCTGGGAAATAGTATCTGAAGGCAATAGTCTCAGGGAAGAGGCCAGAGATGGCAACCTCCTAGACCCTTGGACCCTGGGTGGGGGGCAACCTGGAGACAAAGATGTTGCTGCAGGATTGTCAGAGCCCTCAGGACCTTCACTATCTATAGACAGTATGAGCCCAGGTGTGAGGCAGGCAGGCTACTGGTATTGCCTCTTGCCCTTGCCTCTCACCCGCCCCCTCCAACTCTCACTGCTAGCAGCTTTGAAAAAGGAAGGTGGGGATGGGGAGCCACAGGAGGGAGGTCCCCTGATCTGGGCCTCTCCGGCTGCTGGAGCTCCCCTGCTCTGCTGACTGGAGGGCATTCTCTCTGCCCACAGGTCCCTTTAGGAAAAGATGTCTTAGACCAGAATTGGCCCCTAAATTTGTATCTTGGTAATAAATTAGAGATACATAGGGATTGGGTTTACAGGTCGAGAATGACTAAGAAGGGACACAAGTTGTCAGGAAGAATGCTTGGGGGACAATGGGAAGGCCCCTTTGGGGCCCATGTGCAGTACACACCTGTGTGTTCTTGACCAGGTGCTATGGAAAGTATGCCACAGGAGCTGTATTCAGCCCGGGCCAAGCCAGGACTGCAGTGTTGTGGGGAAGTAAGGCCACAGATAGAGAAATAAAAGTGCTGTGTGGTATTTCAATAAATAATAGAATCTGCCATTCCAAAGTCCTGGAGCCCTGAGATGCCCATTTGAAGCCACATGTTTTTCTCAAGAAGTTTCTGTTACCAATAGATTTCCTGCTGTCCAGACCCCTGTTACTTCTTTCTCTTATCCTCTTCATTGGCCTTAACCTGAAGGGTTGGTCTTGAAAGAAAGGCAGACAAGGAGTAGGAAGACAGGAGCAAACCCAGATTATATGGTCCATAAGGGGAAGACAGTGGGTACTGGGTTGTTGTTGTTTGCCATTGAGTCAGACCTGACTCATAGCAACCCATCCTTGGGTTTCTGAGGTGTTACCACTATGGAAGTAGATTGCCCATCCTTCCGAGGAGTGGCTGGTGGGTTTGAATCTCCAGCCTTCTGGTTAGCAATCAAGTGCCTTAGGCACTATGCTACCAGAGTACTGGGTAGGCCCTGAGTAATGAGAGAAACTGGCAGGAAAAACAGACATGTTAATCTTTGCTTCACACCATGCTCTAAGAGAGATGGCAGAAGGATTCAAGAGTTTGCCAGTAAGTATATATATTGTGTGACATTGAGTTCATTCTGACTCATAGAGACCTACATACATTGTCCAGCAAATCTAAGAAGCTGGACTATATGAATAAGGATGTGGCATGAGGATTAGAGGAAGGCTCATTAAAAACCTGCGATATGCAGACAACACAACCTGGCTTGCTGAAAGTGAGGATGACTTGAAGCACTTACTGATGAAGATTAAAGACTGACATGTGCAGTATGGATTGTTGTTGTTGTTAGGTGCCGTCGAGTGGTTTTTGACTCATAGCGACCCTGTGCACAGCAGAACGAAACACCACATGGTCTCCTGCCAGCTCCACAATCCCTGCTATACTTGAGCCCATCGCTGCAGCCACCGTGTCAATCCGTCTTGTTGAGGGCCTTCCCCTCTTTCATCGACCATCCACCTTACCAAGCATGACATCCATCTCCAGGGAATGATCCCTTCTGATAACATGACCAAAGTAGGTAAGACGAAGTCTGGCCATTTTTGCTTTCAAGGAGCTTTTCAGCTCTACTTCTTCTAGGACACATTTGTTAGTTCTTTTAGCAGTCCATGGTACTTTCAGTATTCTTTGCCAGCACCACAACTCGAAAGCATCAATTCTTCTTTGATCTTCTTTCTTCATTGTCCAGCTCTCACATGCGTATGAAGCAACTGAAAATATCATGGCTTGAGTCTGGCGCACCCTAGTCCTCAAGGAGATATCTTTGCTCCTCAGCACTTGAAAGAGGTCTTTTGCAGATGACTTGACCAGTGCTATACGTTGTCTGATGTCCTGACTGCTGCTTCCATTGGCATTGACTGTAGAACTAAGCAATGTGAAGTCTTTGACAACTTCAATATTTTCTCCATATATCGTGATGCTACTTATAGGTCCAGTTGTGAGGATTTTTAATTTCATTATACTGAGGTGTAATCCACACTGCAGACTGTATTCTTTAATCTTCATCAGTAAGTGCTTCAAGTCATCCTCACTTTCAGCAAGCAAAGTTGTGTCATCAGCGTATCGCAGGTTGTTAATGATTCTCCCACCAATCTCGATGCCATGTTCTTCTTCATATAGTCCAGCTTCTCAGATTATTTACTCAGCATATAGATTGAATAAGTATGGTGAAAGGATATAACCCTTGATGCACTCCCTTCTTGATTTTAAACCATGCAGTGTCTCTTGTTCTGTTCGAATGATAGCCTCCTGGTCTATGTACAGGTTCCTCATGAGTACAATTAAGTGTTTGGGAATTCCCATTCTTCTCAATGTTATCCACAATTTGTTATGATCTACAAATCAAAGCTTTTACATTGTCAATAAAACACAAGTAAACATCTTTCTTGTCTTCTCTGCTTTGAGCCAAGATCTATCTGACATCCACAATGATATCCCTTGTTCCACATCCTCTTCTGAATCCAGCTTGCACCTCTGGAAGTTCTCTGTCAATATACTGCTGCAACCGTTTTTGAATTATCTTCAGTAAGATTTTACTTGCATGTGATATTAATGATATTGTTTGATAACAGGTGTATGGATTACACGTCAACATAAAGAAAATGAAAATCCTCACAAATGAACTAATAAGTAGAATCACTTTAAATAGAGAAAAGATGGAAGTTGTCAAAGATTTCATATTACTTGGATCCACAATCAATACACATGGAAGCAATAGTCAGGAAATCAGACAGCATATTGCACTGGTAAAATCTACCACAAAAGACCTCTTTAAAGTGCTAAACAGCAAAGATGTCTCTTTGAAAATTAAGGTGTGCCTAACCCAAGCCATAGTGTTTTCAATTGCTTCATATACATGTGAAAGCTAGACAACAAATAAGGAAGACTGAAGAAGAGTTGATGCTTTTGAGTTGTGGTGTTGTCAAAGAATACTGAAAGTACCATGGACTCTCAGAAGAACTAACAAATCTGTCCTGGAAGAAGTACAGCTGGAATGCTCCTTGGAAGCGAGAATGCTAGACTTTGTCTCACCTACTTTGGTCATGTTGTCAGAGGAACTATTCCCTGGAGAAGGATATCATGCTTAGTAAAGTGGAGGACCAGAGAAAAAGGGGAAACCCTCAACAAGATGGATTGATATAATGGCTGCAATGATGGGCTCAAGCATAACAAGGATTGTGAGGATGAAGCATGATTGGGCGTTTTGTCCTGTTGTACATAGGGTCATTATAAGTTGGAGCCAATTTGACAGCACCTAACAACAACAACAACAACAACATATGTGTGGGTATCAATATTTAACTGATGCCAGGACTAGAGAGGGTCTCCAAGCACTTAGGCAGTATATGAAATCTCCCATAAAAAGATGAAGAGATCTTATCAAGAAAGTAAAGAGACAACCTACATAATGGGAGAGAATAGTGTTTAGCAATCATATATATGACAACAACTTAAGATCCAGAATGTATAAATAATATGTCCTACTACTCAATTGAAGCATTTGAATTATGGTATTGTTGAAGAATATTGAATATACCATGGACTGCCAGAAGAATAAACAAATCTGTCTTGGAAGAAGTATAGCGAGAATGCTCCTTAGTAGTGAGGAAGGTGAGACTTCATCTCAATATTTTGGTTATCTTATCATGGGGGACCAGTCTCTGGAGAAGGACATGATTCTTGGTAGAGAGTCATGAAAAAGAGGAAGACCCTCAATAAGAGGGATTGACACACTGGCTGCAATAATGGATTAATACATGGAGAGGAAAAGGCCCAGGGACCAGGACAGAGGAGGAGTGAGTCGCAGGGATCCAGGTGAGGAGAGGGAACCCAGGCACACCCAAAGCAGCAGGGCAGGAGAGCAGGAGAAAGGAGAGGAAAAGGCCCAGGGACCAGGACAGACAAGGAGTGAGCCACAGGGATCCAGGTGAGGAGAGGGAACCCAGGCACGCCCAAAGCAGCAGGGCAGGAGAGCAGGAGAAAGGAGAGGAAAAGGCCCAGGGACCGGGACAGATGAGGAGTCAGCCGCAGGGATCCAGGTGAGGAGAGGGAACCCAGGCCATGCCCCAAAGTGGCAGAGCAGGAGAACGGGAGAGAGGAGAGGAATAGGCCTGGGGACCGGGACAGAGCAAGGAGTCAGCTGCAGGGACCCAGGTAAGGGTGGTAGGGCAGGTTTCCAACAGGGAGACAAACTTGCTTCCTGAAGATACTTCAAAATGGTTGCAGCAGTATATTGAAAGAGAACTTCCAAAGGTGCCAACTGGATTCAGAAGAGGACGTGGAACACGGGATATCATAGCTGCTGTCAGATGGATCTTGGCTCAAGGCAGAGAATACCAGGAAGATGTTTACTTGTGTTTTATTGACTATGCAAAGACATTTGATTGTGTGGATCATGACAAATTATGGATAACATTGAGAAGAATGAGAGTTCCTGAACACTTGATTGTACTCATGAGGAACTTGTA
>NW_006921759.1:3706707-3708260 GCF_000298275.1 Orycteropus afer afer
TTTGGTCATGTTGTCAGAAGGGACCATTCCCTGGAGAAGGATGTCATGCTTGGTAGGGTGGAGGGTCAATGAAAGAGGGGAAGGCCTTCAACGAGATGGATTGACATGGTGGCTGTGATGATGGGCTCAGGTGTCACAGGGATCATGGAGCTGGTGCGGGATTGGGCAGTGTTTCATTTTGCTGTGCATGGGGTCGCTATGAGTTGGAAACGACTCGATGGCACCTACCAACAACAAAAGCATGATATCTCCAGGTGCTGGTCCCTTCTGACATGACCAAAGTAGGTGAGATGGAGTCATTCTCATTTCCAAGGAGCATTCTAGCTGAGCTTCTTCAAGGATAGATTTGTTTGTTCTTCTGGCAGCCCATGACATTTTCATTATTCTTTGTCAACACCACAATTCTTCTTCAGTCTTCATTTTTCATTGTCTAGCTTTCACATGTGTATGAGGCGATTGAAAATACCATGGTTTGGGTTAGGCACACCTTAGTCTTCAAAGTGACATCTTTGCTCTTAATACTTAAGAGGTCTTTTGCAGCAGATTTGCGCAGTGCAATTCAACATCCGATTTCTTGACTGCTGCTTTCATGTGTGTTGCTTGTGGATCCAAGTAATATGAAATCCCTTACAAATTCAATCTTTTCTCCATTTATCATGATGTTGCTTATTGGTCCAGTTGTGAGGATTTTTGTTTTCTTTAGGTTAAGGTTTAATCTATACTGAAAACTGTAATCTTTGGTTTTCATTAGTTAGGTGCTTCAAGTCCTCTTCACTTTCAGCAAGCAAGGTTGTGTCATCTACATATGTCAGGTTGTTAATGAGTCTTCAACCAATCCTGATGCCACATTTTTCTTTATATAGTCCAGCCTCTTGGATTATTTGCTCAGCATACAGATTGAATAGTTATAGTGAAAGGATACAACCTTGACACATACCTTTCCTGATTTTGAACTATGCTGTATCCCTTTATTCTGTTTGAATGGCAGCCTCTTGGTCTATGTGCAGGTTCCTCATGAGCACAATTAAGTGCTCTAGAATTCCCATTGTTTTTAATGTTATCCATGATTTGTTATGATCCACACAGTCAAATGCCTTTGCATAGTCAATAAAAAAACAGGTGAACATCTTCAGGTATTCTTTGCTTTCAGCTAAGATCCATTTGAGATCAGCAATGATATCCCTTGTGCATCTATCTTGAATTTCTGGAAGTTCCCTGTCAATGTAATGCTGCAACCAGTTTTGAATTATGTTCAGCAAAATTTTACTTGCATGTGATATTAATGATACTGTTTTATAATTTCCACATTCTGTTTGAGCATCTTTCTTTGGAATTGGCAAAAATATCACTCTCTTCCAGTTTGTTGGCCAGGTAGCTATCTTCCAAATTTTTTGGCATAAATGAATTAGCACCTCCAGTGCTGCATCATTTGTTGAAACATCTCAATGGGTATTCTGTCAATTCCTGGAGACTGTTTTTTTGCAAATCCATTCAGTGTACCTTGGGCTTCTTTATTCAGTACCAGTGGTTAAATATGCTACTTCCTGAAATAC
>NW_006921759.1:3713306-3718897 GCF_000298275.1 Orycteropus afer afer
AAGAAGGGACCATTCCCTGGAGAAGGATGTTATGCTTTGTAGGGTGGAGGGTCGACGAAAGAGGGGGAGGCCTTCAAGGAGATGGATTGACACGGTGGCTGCAATGATGAGCTCAAGTATAGCAGGGATTGTGGGGCTGGTGCGGGATCGGGCAGTGTTTTGTTCTGCTGTGCATGGGGTCGCTATGTGTCAGAAATGACTTGACGGCACTTAACCACAACTACAACTTGCAAGAGAAAGTTTCAGAGTTTCTTCTGACATCCATTTTGTTTTTTTCTTTGGTTCCTACTTTTTAATGACCTTTTGCTTTCTTTACGTTTGATATTCTAAATGCCATCCCACAACTCATCTGGTTTTCAGTCATTGGTATTCAGTGCATCAAATCCATTCTTCCCATGGTCTCTAAATTCAGGTGGGGTATAATCAACTTCGTATTTTGACTCTCATGGACTTGTTCTAATTTTCTTCAGCTTCAACTCAAACTTGCATATAAGCAATTGATGGTCTCTTCCACAGTGAGATCCTGTCCTTGTTTGACTGATGATATTGAGCTTCTCTGTTGCCTCTTTCCGTAGATGTAGTCGATCTGAATCATGTGTATTCCACCTGGCGAGGTCCACGTGTGTAGATGCTGTTTATGTGTTGAAAAAAGGTATTTGCAATGAATAAGTCATTTTCTTGCAAAGTTCTATCCTGTGATCTCTGGCATTATTTCTATCACCAAGGCCATATTTTCCAACTACTGATGATTCTTCATTGTTTCCAACTTTCACATTCCAATCACTAGTAACCAATACATCTTGATTACGTGTTTGGTCAGTTTGAGACTGCAGAAGTTTTTAAAAATCTTCAGTTTCTTTGTCTTTGGCTTTAGTAGTTGGTGTATAAATTTTAATCATTTTTAGTATTAACTGTAGTTACTAGTTTAGTAGTCTTAACTGGTTTTCCTTGTATGCATATGGATATCATACTACCACTGAGAATATTGTACTTCAGGATAAATCTTGAAATGTTCTTTTTGATGATGAATGTCATGCCGTTCCTCTTCTGTTTGTCATTCCTGGCATAGTAGACCATATGATTATCTGATTAAAAATGGCCAATACCAGTCCATTTCAGCTCTCTGATGCCTAGGATATTGATCTTTATCGGTTCTACTTTATCTGACAACTTCCAGTTTTCCTAGATTCACACTTAGTACATTGCATGTTCTAATTATTAATGAATATTTGCAGCTCTTTCTTCCCCATTTGAGTTGTGCTCCATTAGCAAATGAAAGTCCAGAAAGCTTTACTCTACCAACATCATTAAAATCTACTCTACTTTGAGGAGGCAGCTCTTCCCCAGTCCTATTTTGAATGCCTTTCAACCTGAGAGGCTCATCTCCCCATACTAATAATGTTTCACAGCTATGCATAAAGTTTTCCAGCAATATATTAGACAGTTTTTTACTGCTTTTCATAAGATTTTCACTGACCAGTTTTTCAGAAGTAGATGACCCTTTCTTCTTCCCTCTCTGCCTTGATCTGGGAGCTCAGTTGAAACCTGTCTACCTGCTGGCATTTGAAATATCATTGGCATAGCTTCTAGCCTCATGGCAACACTCAAGTCACCACAGTACAACAAACTGACAGTGTAGTGGTGGTCTGTAGGATAATAGGGTCCATTTAAATTCAAATTTTCTATACCTCTCCCAGAAACCACATAGAGCAGTACCAAGAACCCATAGAAACATCCATAGTCTAGGAAGTGTGGCATGCCCTACATGACCATAAGTGGGGAATCCATTACCCAAACTCTTACACTCAATGCAAAACCTGTGCTTGGGTGGGATGATTGACTAATGTCTAGAGAGAGGAAAGGGTGATGGGGTCTCATGGATGGTAGAACACAGCACCAACTGGGGCTCCCCTACCGAGGAGATCACACCACCCTCAGTGGGGAAATACTGGAAAATCTCAGGTGGACAGGTGACTGGTCCCTAGGGAGCTGGAAAAAGAGAATTTGGAAAGTGCTGGACCAGAAGCAGCACTCTTGGGAAGACATTGCTTCTGCTGGGGGTGGAGGTACTTTAGAAGAGGAATCCCTTGGAGGGATGGGAGTAAAGAAAGAGAAGACAGTAAGTGGCTGAGGTTAAACATCTTGTCCAAAATCAGAGGATAGTTCATGAATACCCAAAGCCACCACTTATTAGAATTTTATTTCAGTTCATTTTATTGGCTCTTCAATTGTACTCCTTTGTATTATTTTTAAGAGATTCCTCTAAGGATTACAATATATGTGTATAGCTTTTCAAAGCCTACTTACTATGGTACCACTTTGCAGAAATTATAGAAACGTTGCAACCATATCTGTTTATTTTCCACCCTTATCCTTTATGTTATAGTTGTCATATGCATTGTTGTTATTGTTAGTTTCCTTTGAAACTTACATGTGACCTTTCATGTGCAGAGTAGCTCCAGAGGGTTTTCAGGGCTGTGACCTCTTGAAAGCAGATGTCAGGTCTGTTTTCTGTTGCATCTCTAGCTGGGTTCAAACCACCAACCTGCTGGCTGGTTGTTGAGTGCTTAACTGTATGTGCCATCCAGAGATTCTGTCTTATGTATTATATCTCCTCATCTTATGAATATCACAATGCAATATCATCATTTTTGCTTTAAGCAGTCAAATGTATTATAAAGAAATTAAGAAGAAAAAGCATAGTTTTTATATTCACTTGCTTCTTCAACTTCTGATGGCATTTGTTTTTCCCACAAGGTCCAAGTTTCCGTCATCTATCATTTCTCTTCTATTTGAAGATCTACGTTCAGCATTTCTTGTATGCAGGTGTGGCCCACAAATCCTCTCAACTTTTTACTTGAATATGCATTCATTTTGCTTTTATTCTTGAAGGGTATTGTTCTGGGTTGACAGTTATTTTCTTTCAGCATTTTAAAGATGTCATTCCACTATCTGTTGGAATCCAAGCTGTAGATACTTACTCAGTTTACTGTTTGCCTGCTTTAATGTCTCTCTTTTCTCTGGTTGCTTTCAAGGTTTTCTATTTAAATTGCTTTTTGATGTGCCTAATAAGTGTGCTCTAATAAGTGGTGGCTTTGGGTATTCATGAACTATCCTCTGATTTTCTATTTATTCTAGTTGATGTTTGCTAAGCTCCTTGAATCTGTAATTAATTTGGGAAATTTCCATCCACTATTTATTACATATTTCTGTCCTATTACTGGTTTTTTGCTCCTTCTGGAACTCATTTACGTGTAAGTTAGACTTTTTGATATTGTCATACATATTTCTGAGGTTTTTTCCCCCCAATCCTTTTTTCTATTATTATTCTTAGCATTGGATTTCTATTGATAAATCTTCAAGTTCACTTTCTCTTTCCAATTTTTCTATCCATGCCATCCAGTAAAATTTTAATTTCGTGTATTGCAATTCTTAGTTTTAGCATTTCCACTTGGTCATTCTTTACAGTTCCCTTTTCTAAATTGGGATTTTCTATCCTTTCATTTACCAAGAGTATATTTTCCTTTTATCATTGTTTTTGTAATAACTTCTTTAGAATCCTGGTCTGCTAATTCTAATATCTGTGTCATTTCAAGTTAGTCTTTTCTCTTGAGGTTGGGTCATATTTTTTTCTGTTTTTTCATATGCAGAGTAATTTTGGATTGTATCCTGGAAGTTGTGTATGATTTATAAGCTCTGGATTTTGGTATGTTCCTTTGCAGAGTATTGATTTTTTTTTTTTTTTTAAAAAGCAGGCAGTTAACTTGACTGAACTCAAACTGCAAGGTCTACTTCCCCTGCAGTGGGTGGCCCACATTTTGGTTCAGTTCTTATAGCTGTAGCTGGGCTGTTTGAAGTCTTCCCTGTGCATTCATGTTTTAGGAGTCACACTGAGATTTGGACAGAGGTTATACATAGACTTGGAGAGCTCCCTCTCTTCTTTTAGGATTTCTCCCTTCACTTTCCAGCAGCTTCATTAATTCATCCAATTTTCCTGGACTTTGTCCTGTGGTTCTTTAAGCCAGTCACAGGGTTTCTATCGGAGTTTTATTGGCTTTACTTAGTGAAAGCAATAAAAACCGGAAAGTTATCCAGTGCAATTACCTTCTTCTCAGTATTGATCTCTATGAAGTATCTACTTGTCTTTGGTTAATCTCCAGTGCTTGCAGATAGTTGTATTTATATTTTCTCTAGAACTAATACTTGTTACCTGAGAGAGAAGACCCCTGAGGAGTACAAAAGGTTAAAAGGTTTGCACTCAACTACTAATTTAAAGGTTGATTTTTCAAACCACCCAGTAGCACCATGTTGATCTGCTTCTGTAAAGTAGCCTTGTTGATCTGCTTCTGTAAAGATTACAGCCATGAACACCATACAGAATTCTACTCTATAATACACGAGGTTGCCATGAGTCAGAATTGACTTGATCATAATGAATTTTATCTGAAGAAGAGTTGGTCATATTTAAACTACTTGGCCATGATTGGAAGTGGAGCTCAACACCTTTAGTAAAGTACTTCACAATCCAACAGAAGAGGGCACTCTTGAACTAAGAAATGGCTCAAGTTGCCAAAATCTTCCACTCTCCACACAGAATTGCTTGTTACTGTTGGCCCAGGGAAAGTTGACACAGTTCATCAAACAGAGAAGGTACTGTCATCTATATAGAGTCTCTCTCTATAAAGAAAAAACCACCAGCCACTCCTTGGAAGGAAGACTGGGCAATCTACTTCCTTAGTGATACTGCCTTGGCAACCCAAGGAGAGGTCACTATGAGTCGGTGCTGACTCCATCGCACATAACAACAACAACAACATAAAGAGAAAACAGAATGTGAATATCTTAGGTGGTGTTGATCTAAAACCAGATCTGCACAGGACACAATCAGAATTGTTCTACCCCAGGGATTATACCTAGATCTGGCCTATAATTGGTAGAGGGCTACTCCAAGGGACATTAACAACCCAGTAACACATGGAATCAGCTCATGGCAACCCCTTGTATTTCAGGGTAGAATTGCTCCATAGGGTTTTCTTGGCTGTAATCTTTACAGGGGAGCTCTGGTAGCCTAGTGTCTAAGGCATTTGACTGCTCACCAGAAGGTTGGTGGTTCAAACCCACCAGCCACTTCTCGGAAGGAAGATTGGGCAATCTGTAGTGATACTGCCTCGGGGTTGCTATGAGATGGATCCGACTTGATGGCAGTGAGTTAATTTTTAATCTTTACAGAAGTAGATCTCTAGGCTTTCTTTTCTGTGGTGCCACTGGGTGTGTTCGAATGCCAACCTTTTGGTTTGTAAGTTGAGAGCAAAACCATTTGTGCCTCCCAGGGACGTTAGAACAGTTTTAAATTTAAAGAAAAATTAAGCCAATTATACAGAGTTCCCATATACACCCTCACCTGACTCTTGCACAAATTTCCCTATTATTAACATATTGCATTAGTGCTACATTTGCCACAATTAATGAAGTGACATTACTAACACTTATCCCTTGGTATCTGTTGGGGATGGGTTCCAGGACTCCCTCGAATACCAAAATATGTGGATGCCCAAGTCCCTTATATAAAATAACATGTTGTTGTTGTTGTT
>NW_006921759.1:3724697-3726133 GCF_000298275.1 Orycteropus afer afer
TGTCTGGTTCCCGTTCGTAAGGGGAATGCCTTGAGTCTTTCTCCATTAATAATGATGTTATCTGTTGGCTTTGCATATATACCCTTTACTATGTTGAGGAGTTTCCCTTCTATCCCTATTTTGCTGAGAGTTTTAAAGAGGAATGGATGTTCGATTTTTATCAAATGCCTTTTCTGCATCAATTGATATAATCATATGATTTTTTTCCTTTGTTTTGTTTATATAGTGGATTACATTGATTGATTTTCTGATGTTGAACCACCCTTGTAAACCTGGTATGAATCCCTCTTGGTCTGAATGTATTAATTTTTTGATATGTTGTTGGATTCTGTTGGCCAGGATTTTGTTAAATATTTTTGCATCTATGTTCATGAGTGATAATGGTCTGTAATTTTCCTTTCTAGTGTTGTCTTTCCCTGGTTTTGGTATTAGTGTTATGCCTGCTTCATAAAATGAGTTTGGGAGTATTTCATCTTTTTCTATGTTCTGGAATAGCTTGAGTAGCATAGGTGTTAACTCTTCTCTGAATATTTGATAGAATTCTCCAGTGAAGCCATCAGAACCAGGGTTTTTCTTTATGGGAAGTTTTTTATGACCTGTTCAATTTTTTCCCTTGCTATGGGCCTGTTCAAGTTTTCTATTTCTGAGTGGGATAATTTAGGTAAGTTTTGTGATTCTAGAAACTTGTTCATCTCTTCTATGTTCTCAAATCTATTGGTGTACAGTTTTTCATAATATTCTGTCAGTTATCTTTTTTATTTCAGTTGCTTCTGTTGTGGTGACACTGTTTTCATTTACAATTCTTGTGATTTGGGTCTTCTCCTTCTTTTCTTTTGTTAGGTCTGCTAATGTTTTATCAATTTTCTTAATCTTTTCAAAGAACCAGCTCTTTGTTTTGCTGATTTTCTATGTTTTTTTGTTTTGTTTTGTTTTCTGTTTCATTTATTTCTGCTCTGATCCTTATTATTTGCTTGCTTCTAGATACTGTAGGATTCTTGTTGTTCTATTTTTAGTTGTTGGAGGTGATGAGTTAGAGTGTTGATTTTGTTTCTTTCTTTTTTGATGTATGCATTTATTGCTATAAACTGCTCGGAGTACTGCTTTCGGTGTGTCCCATAGGTTTTGGTAGGATGTATCTTAATTCTCATTAGTTTCTAGGAATTTTTTAATTTCAGTTTTTATCTGTTCTGTAACCCAATAGTTTTTAAGCAGTGAGTTGTTCAGCTACCATATGTTTGATGCTTTTTCCTGCTCTTCCTATTATTAATTTCTAGTTTTATAGCATTGTGGTCCAAGAAGATGCTTTGCAGTATTTCAATGCTTTTGAATTTATTGAGGCTTGTTTTATGTCCTAGCATATGGTCTATTCTGGAGAAGGATCCATGTGCACTGGAAAAGAATGTGAATTGTGTTTTTGTTGGGTGAAATGCTCTGTA
>NW_006921759.1:3731038-3736212 GCF_000298275.1 Orycteropus afer afer
GGTGTTTGCAATGAACAAGTTGTTGGTCTTGCAAAATTCTACCATTTGAGTTCCAGCATTATTTCTGTCACCAAGACCAAATTTTCCGACTATCAATGATTCTTCTTTGTTTTCAACTTTTGCATTCCAGTCACCAGTGATAATTAACACATCCTGATTGCATGTTTGGTCAATTTCAGACTATAGAATTTGATAAAAATTTTCAATTTCCTCATCTTTGGCTTTGGTGGTTGGTGCATAAGTTTGAATAATAGTCATATTAATGGGTCTTCCTTGTAGGCGTATGAATATTATCCTATTACTGACAGCATTGTAATTCAGGACAGATCTTGAAACATTCTTTGTGATGATGAATGCCACACTATTCCTCTTTTAAACTGTTGTTCCTGGCATAGTAGATCATATGGTTGTCTGATTTAAAATGGCCCAAACCAGTCTATTTCAGCTCACTAATGCCGAGGATATCAATCTTTATGTGCTCTATTTCATTTTTGACAACTTCCAATTTTCCTAGATTCATACTTCGTACATTCCATGTTCCAATTATTAATGGATGTTTGCTGCTGTTTCTCCTCAGTTTGAGTGGTGCCACATCAAAAAATGGAGGTCTTGAAAGCTTTACCTTATCCATATGAGTAAGGTTGATTTTACTCTGATAATGCAGCTCTTGCTCAGTCCTACTTTGAGAGCTTTCTAAGCTAGGTGACTTATCTTCCTCCTCTATATTGGACAGTGTTTCTGGACTATTCATAAAGTTGTGCAGTAATGTATCAGTGTTTCTCTACTATTCATAAGGTTTCCCCTGGCCAATTCTTTGAGATGTGGATGGCCTCCTCATTCTTCCTAGTCTGTCTCAGTCTGCAAGCCAGGCTGATACATGTGCACCAGGTGCACCCCACTGGGTTTGAAACACCAGTGGCACAGCCTCAAGACTCACAACAACATGTCACCACAGTAGAATAAACTGACAGACAACTTTGTCTCCTTTAGCTGTTGGAAACCCTCCAACCACCCTTACTTGGATCCCTGCAGCTAACTCCAGGATCTGTTCCGGTCCCCTTTACCTTTTCTGTCCTCTCCCTGCTTCCCTCCTTGCTGCTATGTAAATAGCACTTTAAAAACCCATTCCTTGTGGGTGTTATTGTTTATTAATAATCTATTATTTGGGTAAGGAGCTCTGGTGGCATAGTGCCTAAGGCATTTGACTGCTAACCAGAAGGCTGTGGTTCAAACCCACCAGCCACTCCTTAGAAGGAAGATTGGGCAATCTACTTCTATAGTGATACTGCTTCAGAAACCGAAGGCGGGGTTGCTGAGTCAGATCTGACTCGACGGCTGTGAGTTTGGTTTTCTTGGTTTTATTTGGCTGAAAGGTTACCTTCAGCAGTGGCTTCCATTCCACGTTAAAAGAGTGTCTGAAGGCAATAGTCTCAGAGGTTCCTCCAGTCTCCAGTCAGTCCAATAAATCTGGTTTTTTCTTTTCTTTTTTTAATGAATTTGAGTTTTGTTCTACAATTTTCTCCTGTTCTAACCAGACCTTCTATTGTGTCTCTGCTTAGAGCAGTGATCAGTGGTAGCTGAGCATCATCTAATTCTTCTCTAATTCTAGAGAAGGCTATGGTTCCTGTGGGCCATTAGTCCTGTGGACTAACTGTTTCTTTGAGTCTTTGGTTTCCCTCACTCTCCTTTGCTCTAGACAAGAAGAGACCAATAGTTATATGAGATTTCCTTATTTTCTTTTTTTCACCTAACGTCCTTTTTCTGTCCCCAAATCCCATCCAGACACTACATTACATTTAGTCATCCTGTAGGCTCCTCTTGACTGGGACAGTCTCTTAGACTTTCCTTGTTTTTGATGCCTTTGACAGTCTTGAGGAGCACTGGTTAGACCTTTTTCAGAATATTCCTTAATTGGGATTTATGATGTTTTCCTCATGGTAGATTGCAGTGATGGGTTTTTTGGAAGAAGGCTGAGAGGTAAGTGCCATTCTCATAAGCTCATATGAAGGGTTTGTACAATCAGTATGACTTATGACTGCTGATATTGACTTGATAAAAAGTTAAGGCAGTTATATTTGGGAGGTGGCCAGCATCCTTCCAGTTTGTTTTACAGTGAGTTCCTGGTAAAGTCTGGAGGCCAGCATGAATGTTCCTCATGGACATGGGGCCTTGGTCTGTCTGCTCAATCTGTCCTGCCCTGTCCCATTCTAGGAGGGCAGGACTGTGCTAAGCAGCACCTTCCTACTGGGTAATTACTAGATCAGACTGACATCTGCAGTGCTGTCACCAGGGGTTACTGAGAGAGTGTGTGTGAGGCACACCCTGGGCCAGAGAGGCACAAAGACACTGTTGTGAGGCCAGAGCACACACACAGGGCACGTGATCTCCTGCTGGAATAAGCCTGGTATCTCGGGACAGATGGCTGTACCCAGGACCTACCCATGTCAAGGAAGGGGGAGAGAAAAATTCTTGCTCAGGAGACAGCTGGGCTGAGGCCTACAGAGCCAGCATCCAGGAAGCTTAGCCATCGACTCTGTCTGAACACTGACAACACTTGGCATCTTGCCCACTTTATGCCCGTGTAGAAGATGAGAATAATGGGGACTCTCAGGAGGGCTGGGAGTCCACACTGTCTAAGAAAGTTGAACCATCTGGAAAGCTGGTGAAGGACAGAGCAATGAGAGACAAAGGGAGTTGCAGAGCTAAGTGTTAGAGACAGAGCTGGGGTGAGAGCTCAGTCCCTGAATCAGTTCCTGGAAGGAGGGAGGGTACAAAGCTAAAGGTCATTGAGGATCTTGAGCCAAGGACTCATAGGGATCTCATATACCATGTCTGTGTATTCCCACAGTGTATTAGCATCCTAAGTGTGCCATGAAAAAGTGCCACAAAGTGGGTGTCTTAACACAAAAAATATTTATTGTCTTATGGTTCTAGAGGCTGGAAGTCTGAATTCAGGGTGCCAGCAAGGCCATGTTCTCTGTGAAGGCTCTAGGGGAAGATACTTCCTTTTCTCTCCCAGTTTTTTTTTTTTTTTTTGACTTGTAGATGCATTGTTACATGACTGTCCTTCCTGTATGTCTCCCTGTTACTCTTTTACAAGTACACTGCTCATATTGGATTAAGATCCATCATTCTCCAATATGATCTCATGTTAACTGATAACATTTTCAAAGACCCTATTTCCAAACAAGGTCACGCTCATAGCTACCTGGGGTTAGAATTTCAGCATATCTTTTTTTGGATACAATTCAATTAGTAACATCCATCTTTTTAATAGTAGTCATCTTAGGCATAGTGGATAAGGCATATGGCTGCTAACCAGCAGGTCAGTGGTTCAAACCCACCAGCCGCTCTGCAGAAGGAAGATGGGGCAAACTACTTCCATAAAGGTTTATAGCCTCAGAAACCCAGTGGGGGTAGCTGTGAGTTGGAATTGACTTGATGGCAGTGAGTTTGCTTTTAGTTTTATTTTTATATTTTATTTATTTATTTTTTCTTTTCTTTTTTTTATTTTAAGAGCTTGTTTTATATTCAACGTTACGTGTACATTTAGTTTCATTCCCTATTTACCATGTCCAACCCTAACCCAGTCTCTTCCCCTCCCTACCTTGCAACCCTCTCCCTGTGCCCCTCATATTTATGCACTCCTGTTTGTCCTGCATTTCCTCAATTTGAATGTTGGTCCTCTGGTGTCCCATGGTCTATTGCTGTAAGGGATGTATTACTGTAGGGTATGTGGGTGCATCATCCTGGGTTGAGTGGTCTGCATGTACAGCTTGTTAATTATTGGGCTGAGAGTTAGCCCCTGGGGGTGCATTTTATTCCAGGCACAGAATATATTCCAGGGCCATAGTATTGGGGGTCTCACCAGATTTCATCTGACCAGTAATTCTGGTCATTATTGAGTTTTTGGATTATGTTCTATGTTTTCCCTCCCACTCTCTCCAAGATCTCCAGATTTGATTCTTTCCTGAGTGGTTGGCGTTGGTATTGCTTTTGGTTTTAGTGAGTGTGAAGCGATATCTCATTGTAGGTTTGATTTCCTTAATCACTAATAGTGTTAAGTATCTTTTCATGTACTTAATGGCCATTGGTATATCTTCTTTGGAAAAATGTCTACTCAGATCCTTTGCCCATATGTAAATTGGGTTATTTCTTTTTGTTGTTCAGTTGTAAGGGTATTGGATGTTTGCTGTTGGATGCTGTCAAGTAGATTCCAGCTCATAGCAACCTCTTGGGACAGAGTAGAACTGCCCCCTAGGGTTTTCTTGACTGTTATCTTTTATTTTTTTGAGGTGTGTGTGTGTGTGTGTGTGTGTGTATTTGGATATGTATTGATTTTTTTAAAAAACATCCTAGGCATCAGTGAGCTGAAATGGACTGGCTTTGGCCATTTTGCATCAGACAACCATATGATCTTCTATCTTGGGAATGACAAATTGAAGAAGAATGGTGTGGTATTCATCATCACAAAGAATGTTTCAAGATCTATCCTGAAGTGCAATGCTGTCAGTGATAGGATAATATCCATAGTCTATAAGGAAGATCAGTTAATACTACTATTATACAAATCTACACACCAACCACCAAAGCCAAGGATGAGGAAACTAAAGATTCTTACCAACTTCTGCAGTCTGAAATTGATGAAATCTGTGATCGAGATGTGTTGATTATCACTGGTGACTGGAATGCAAAATTTGGTAAAAAAGAACAATTACTGGTAGTTGGAAAATATGGCCTTGATGATAGAAATAAATGCTGGAAATCACATGACAGAATTTTGCAAGACAAATGATTTATTCATTGCTAATACTGTTTTTCAAGAACTTAAATGGTGGCTATACATGTGGACTTCACAAGATGGAATACACAAGAATCAGATTGACTGTATCTGTGGCAAGAGGTGAAGGAGAAGCTCAATGTCTTCAGCCAAAACAAGACAGGAATGAATTGTGAAACAGACTATCAACTGGTCATAGTAAGTTCAAATTGAAGCTGAAGACAATTAAAAGAAGTCCATGAGAGCCAAAATATGACCTTGATTATATCCTTCTTGGATTTAGAGACCATCTAAACAATAGATTTGATGCATTGAACACCAATGACCAAAAACCAGAGGAATTGTGGGATGACATCAAGAACATCATCCATGAAGAAAGCAAAAGGTCATTAAA
>NW_006921759.1:3736407-3737091 GCF_000298275.1 Orycteropus afer afer
AAACCAAAAGGGAAGAACACACTTGGCATTTCTCAAGCTGAAAGAACTGAAGAAATATCCAAGCTTGAGTTGCGATATTGAAAGATTCTATAGGAAATATATTGAATGATGCAGGAAACATCAAAAGAAGATGGAAGAAATACACAGAGTCACTGTACCAAAAAGAACTGGTCAGTGTTCATCCATTTCAGGAGGTGGCATATGATCAAGAACCAATGGTATTGAAGGAAGAGATCGAAGCTGTACTGAAGGAACTGGTGAAAAACAAGGCTCCAGGAATTGACGGAATACCCACTGAGATATTTCAACAAACAAATACCACACTGGAGGCATTCATTCAGCTATGCCAAGAGATTTGGAAGACAGCTACCTGGCTCAATGACTGGAAGAGATCCATATTTATATGCATTCCAAAGAAAGGTCATCCCATGTATTGTGGAAATTATCAAACAATATCATTAATGTCACATGCAAGTAAAATCTTACTGAAGATAAAATAAAAAATAGTTGCAGCAATAGATTGACAGAGAACTTCCAGAAATGCAAGCTGGATTCAGAAGAGGATGTGGAATGAGGGGTATCATTGCTGATGTCAGATGGATCCTGACTGAAAGCAAAGAATACCAGAAAGATGTTTACTTGTGTTTTATTGACTATACAAAAGCATTTGATTGTGTGGATGAA
>NW_006921759.1:3737432-3738660 GCF_000298275.1 Orycteropus afer afer
ATATTACTTGGTTCTGCAATCAACACTAATGGAAGCAGCAGTCAAGACATCAGATGACGTATTGCATTGGGCAAATCACCTGCAAAGGACCTCTTTCAAGTGCTGAAGAGCAAAGATGACTCCTTGAAGACTAAGGTGTGGCTAACCCAAGCCACGGTATTTTCAGTCATCTCATATGCATGTGAGAGATGGACAATGAATAAGGAAGACCAAAGAAGAGTTGATGCTTTTGAGTTGTGGTGCTGATGAAGAATATGGAGAGTACCATGGACTGCTAAAAGAACTAACAAATCTGTCCTGGATGAAGTGCGGCTGGAATGCTCTTTGGAAGTGAGAATGGCCAGACTTCGTTTCACCTACTTTGGTCATGTCAGAAGGAACCATTCCCTGGAGAAGAATATCTGCTTGGTAAAATCGCGGCTCGATGAAAAACAGGAAGGCTGTCAATGAGATGGCTGTCACAGTGGGCTCTGTTATAGCAAGGACAGTGTTGCTGGTGCAAGACCGGGCAGTGTTTTTTTGTGTTGTGCATGGGGTCGCTATGAGTTGGGGGTGACTCAACGGCATCTAACAACAACAAAAAGTTATCATAACTTTGTCCCTTGTTAGCTCTATTATATGTATGGCCATTTTATAGCACATACAAATACATATATAGAAACAATGTCTGCCAAACCTATATATGTCGTGGATATATTTCCTTTTCCCTACCCATACTTGATCATCTTGTCTGCCTACCTATGTATCCACCTGTAGATTAATGTTTGTTATTACTGACAATGCAGTACTGTGTATATAAAAGTATTTATCTTTGTTGTCTGTTCTTCTTGTGCACCACTCCATATCTTTCTTTTCCTTAGTGTTATTGTGCTGTTCATCCACTTTTGGTTGCCTTTCCCTTCACCCAAATCAATATGTGTCTCTTCCAAGCTAGCAATTTTCCCTCTTCTCCCCTCCCAATCCCTGGTAAACAACAAAGAAAGTTTCCTTTTGTGTGTAAACCTTTCTTGGACTGTTTATAATAGTAGACTCATACAGTATTTGTCCTGTGTTTGACTTATTTCACTCAGCATAATGTCCTCCAAGTTCATCCACTTTATAAGGTGTTTTACCAGTTCTTCATTATTCTTTAATGTCTCTGGTAGCATAGTGCCTAAGGCACTTGACTGCTAACTAGAAGGCTGGCGGTTCAAACCCACCAGCCACTCCTTGGAAGGAAGGTTGGGCA